>NC_083411.1:86949214-87256536 GCF_020745735.1 Hemiscyllium ocellatum | reverse complement strand
CCTTGAAAGTGGAGTCACAGGTAGATAGGATAGTGAAAATGGCATTTGGTATGCTATACTCAATACTCAGACCAACAAAGGAAAGGAGTTGGGAGGCCATGTTGTGGCTGTACAGGACTGTGGTTAGGCCACTGTTGGAATACTGCATGCAATTCTGGTCTCCTTCCTATCGGAAAGATATTGGTGAAACTTGAAAGGGTTCAGAAAAGATTTACAAGGATGTTGCCAGGGTTGGAGGATTTGAGCTATAGGGGGAAGTTGAATAAGCTAGGGCTGGTTTCCCTGGAGCGTCAGAGGCTGAGGCTCTATAAACCTTAGAGGTTTATAAAACCATGAAGGGCATGGATAGAATAAATAGACAAAGTCTTTTCCCTGGGGTGGGGAAGAGTCCATAACTAAAAAAGGCATAGGTTTAGATTGAGAGGGGAAAGATATAAAAGAGACCTAAGAGGCAACTTTTTCACGCAGAGGGTGGTACATGTATGGAATGAGCTGCCAGAAGAAGTGGTGGAGGCTAGTACAATTGCAACATTTAAAAGGCATCCAGATGGGTCTATGAATAGGAAGGGTTGGAGGGATATGGGCCAGGTGCTGGCAGATGGGACTAGATTGGGTTGGGATATCTGGTCGGCATGGACGGGTTGGACCGAAGGGTCTGTTTCTGTGCTGTTCATCTCTATTACTATGAGTCTATAACTAAGTTTATACAATGGTATTCACAATACACAGCAATGGTTATTTGGGATATATATACACAATGGAATATATCTTCCTCTGTGTAAACTGTTTTCTTAAATTAAACATTATGCTTATGACAATAAAAGGAATTTTTTAACCTTAGAAGGAAATAGTCTTTATTCTGTCACATAAATAAAATTAATACGTGTTTTCTCATAAGCATTGTCATTGAATAAACTCTCACTTGTTGTAATATCCATGATGTCCATGGGACGCAGAGCATAAACAAAAAGTTCATGCGCTGTATTACAAGTATCAGAATCACAGAAGACAGTACAAAAGTAAAAAATGTTGAAACATGGGGCACACTAATCTACAAGTAAAAAAATGAGGTCTGCAGATGCTGGAGATCACAGCTGCAAATGTGTTGCTGGTCAAAGCACAGCAGGTTAGGCAGCATCTCAGGAATAGAGAATTCGACGTTTCGAGCATAAGCCCTTCATGATGAAGGGCTTATGCTCGAAACGTCGAATTCTCTATTCCTGAGATGCTGCCTAACCTGCTGTGCTTTGACCAGCAACACATTTGCAGCACACTAATCTACAGTTAAAGGAAGGCAAGGTTTGATAGAAGCTTATAAAATCATATTCTATCAATCGAAGGGTGATCAACATACTGCACATTTCTAACATTATGGGAGGTAAAATAAATGGCCGTTAAAAATGGCCACAGGGAATGCGATGCACAAATAACTGACACCTACTATCAACAATGCTCATCAGTTTAATGCCACCTTCTCATTTTCATGGTATCCAGGCAGCATCAACTGCATTGTTCATTGGCTAGCTGCATCTGAATGCCTACCATCATTGAAAGCTAGTCTGCACTGGTTAGAATGTGCCTCTTTGAGGTAAGGCATTGGTGGAGGGAGTGAAAATGAGGATGTCTCGCATCTGCAGGTGATCATAAGGTCTTTTAAAACCACAGTCAGATGACAACAAAAGCAGATAGCCATGTAAATCAATGCCAGAAGGCAAGCTCCAAAGATGCAGTGCTGTAAGAAGTGATCACACAAGTGGTGAATTCTAGCAAATACTCTGTCAATGCTTACCAATGTCACCATTAACCTCAGATACCACTGAAATCACCAGACCCCAATCACCTATCAAGTCTGAATCAATCAGAATACACAGCAAACATTCATGTTTCACTTAATTCTTCTACATTTAGCCTCACATCTTCATCATATAGCTTTTATTTGAACAGGTCTTCCACATCAGCTAAATAGATTAGTGAGTGTCCTTCAGTCTATGTTTCTCTTTTTGAGGATAAGGTGGTACATAAATGAAAAAAGAGCAGAAGCTAACTTGAGGGGCAGGCGAGTCCACATGTTCTGAACAGTTTGGAAGAGATGGTGTTGGTCATGATTTGGATGTCTACTGTTGGGACCATGACTAGTGGCAGGCCCAACATCAAAGATGACAACATTAACAAACCTAATCATCCTCCTCAATTTCTACGCCAATTCTCCTCCACCCTCCCCATCCCCCAGATTCCTTGTTATCTTCTTTCTTATCTTCTTTAGTGCAGCTCTAACTACACTTAGGAAGCTCACTACCAGCCAAATCCAAATGGCCTGCTAGATCAGCACAGCATATGCCACCTGAAACATTCTCTCCAACAACACATCGTGAAATTAACACATGCCATCTTTGAGATGCAGCACAGCTATTTACGATACCACCTTGACTGCACTTTCCAAACAAACTACCCTCTGATCTAGAAGGACAGCAGATACACATTAAACAGTAGAAGATTAGCATCTACAAGTTTGGCTATTAGCCGAATACCATCCCAATTTGGGATTACTATCTCTGTGCTTTCATTGCTGTTGTATCAGAAACCTGGAAGTCCTTTCCCAAAAGCATTGCATTTATGTGTACACCTCATGGTCTGTACCACAGAATCACAGAATGATCATCACAGCAAAGGAGAAAGACATGTGGCACTGCATCTCTGCCAGCTCCCTGCAACAGCAATTCACCTATATCTCTAACTCTTCCTTTAATTCTGTAACTGTTTCCTATTCAGAAAAGTTATCTAATTCTCTTTGAAGGCCTTAATTGAATCAGCCTCCAGCAAAACTCCTGACATTGCATTCTAGATGCTCACCAACTGCTCTACATTAATGTTTTACTTGATGCCGCTATTGTTTCTTTTATTAATCACCTGAAGGTGTTCGCTGGTTCTCAATTCTCTCACCAATAGGAGCAGTTGCTCCGTATCTACTCTGACCATACTCTTCAACCTTTGTAGGTACTCTTCAATCAGCCTCACCAAAGCCTTTGACTCAGCATCAAGGGAAATTCTATGGGATGTCCTATCCACCTATCAATGCCCTGAAAAGTACATTCAAAACCGGAGACTTCTCAACTGTGGCAAGCATGCCATCGAGATGGTCAACAATAGTAACAGTGAGCCTTTTCAAGTCAGATCAGGAGTAAAATCGGGATGCGTGATTGCCCCAGTTTTGTTCACCATCTTTACTGCGATAAATCATCCATATCATCAAGGACGACCTACCCCCAGGAATCAAAATTGTCTACAGAACAGATGGCAGACTTTTCAATCTTGCCCAGCTTGAAGTCCAAAAACAAGACATCTATGAGTTCCCTCATTAGGTTCCAATATGCAAGTGACAACAATGTTGCAACTCTCTCAGAAAAGCACCTACAACAGATTCTGACTGCCTTCAACCTGTCATACACGAAACTTGGACTTACCATCAATTCTAAGAAGACTCAGATTAGCTATCAACCGTCACCAACTGAGACAAATCAGATAGAATCATCAATTCAACTTGGCAAAACAACCCTGGAAAACGTGAATCACTTTCTGTATCTTGGAAGTCACCTCTCCTCCAATGTCAACCTTAATGACAAGATCCAACATTGTCTTAAATACGTTTGGATGTCTCCAAACAAAAATCTTTCATGATCGTGACACCCAGACGGACACCAAAATGTTACTGTACAAAGCAGTGGAGATCCTAATTCTCCTTTATGCATCAGAAACTTGGACAACATACCGACAAAGTCTGAAGGCCCTTGAAAAGTTCCATCAATACTGCCTTAGAAGCATCTTGAATATCAGCTGGGAAGATAGAAGAACCAATGTCAGCATGCTGAATGAAGCAAAAACAACAAGCATTGAAGACTACGTCATCAAGATGGAGCAGTCATGTTGTTTGGATGAAAGACGAACGTCTGTCCAAACAAATCTTTTACTCCCAGCTTAAAGAAAGCAAACGTAAAAGAGGTGGACAACAGAAGAGATTCAACGACATTTTAAAAGCCAACATGAAGAAATGTAATATTGACATCAACAATTGGGACACCAATGTCAAGGACAGAAAACTCTGGCAAACCATCATCCAAGAAGGAACAGCAACTTTTGAAGCAAACGGATTGTGCAGAACTAGAAGAGAAGAAAATGGAAAGCGAGGTTCAACAACCAAAGCCCGACCTGCCATCTGGCACTACTTGTCCTGAATGTGGAAGAACATTCAAAGCCAAGATTGGACTCACAAGCCACCTGAGAGCCCATAAATAGATCAACAAAATGAAGACCATCATACTCGACCACGAGGGATAGCTGTGATGACATGACTCTTCATGGTTTTGAAGACATCTCCAAATCTCTTTTCTAAAGGGAACAAATCTAGCTTCTCCAATCTATGTAAATAAAGTTTTCATCTATTAAACCATTGCTATGAATAGTTTCTGAATACATTCCAATGTCTTCATCTACAACCTTAAGTGCAGTGCTGGACACAATCCCCCAACCGAGACTGAAACAATTTATATGCATTTATTATAATTCATCTTTGTACTCTATGCATCTGTTTATACAGTTCAAGATCTAATATGCTCCATTAACAGCCATCGCAACCTGACCTGCCACTTCAATAATTTTTGCAGAAACCTCATGTCCTTCTGCTCTTGTACCCTCTTTAACACTGTACACTCCATTTTATATCCTGTTCTTTTTTCCCATTAAAGCAATCACATCAAACTTCTCAGAAATAAAATATCTGTCACATGTCCACCTATTCCACTTCCTTTGGAAGCTTATACAGTTCACAATATTGCCAATTTCAGTGTCATTTTCCAATTTTGAAACTGAGCCCTGTTCACCATTTCAAAATCTTAATATTAATCAAGAAAAGCTGAATTCTCAACAGTGATCCCCAGGGAAACCCAATGCATACCTTCCTCTAAACTGAAAAACCACCATTCACCATATGTTTTCTTGTCATTCAGCCAATTTCATAAGCTACAGACAAAATCAGAGATTTACAGCATAGAAACCGACCCTTCGGTCCAACTTGTCCATGCTGACCAGATATCCTAAATTAATCTGAGTTAAAAATCACACAACACCAGGTTATAGTCCAACAGGTTTTTTTTGGAAGCACTAACATTTGGAGCACCGCTCCTTCATCAGGTGATAGCGGCAATCCAAAAGCTAGTGCTTCCAAATAAACCTGTTGGACTATAACCTAGTGTTACATGATTTTTAACTTTATCTACCACAGTCCAACACTGGTGAGATATTAAAGGGTTAATTTGCTCTGTTGACCTGCAGGAAATTGGATGTCCTGAGGGTAGGATAGCATGTTTCTGTCTTTACAGGCAGAATGTAAGGAATTTACATTCCCATCTCTTGCCATTCAAAGCCACTTGCATGGCCATTTCCTAGTTTTTCAGAGTAAAAGAATTTACATTATCATCCCCTATTCAGAAGAATTAATAGGACATTGCAATTAAAATTCCGACTCCTCCCTGCAGTTTAAAAAAAAAGAGACACACAACAAGTCTGGCCATTAAGGGATGATTTACATTACATTGTTCCTGGAGATGATCATGTCACTGCATTGTGTCTTGACTGGCATGCGACTGTGAGGGAGTGGCTGGGGTTGTCTTGTGGGCATTACTGACTGTGATGTAAAGATTTTGTATAAAGGAAAACTGTTGCTTTGTTCAGACAGCTTCTCTTGACACGCTTCACAGGCATTGTGAAGAGTGTTAAGTGATCCTCCAAAGCTTGCACATGCTTAATAAATTTTGGTTATTCACGGAAGTTGGCGTATTGCAGTTGCATCAAGAAAAAGAACCTAACACTGACACTTCCAATTCATAAATTAATCTAGTCCCATTTGCCAGCACTTGGCCCATATCCCTCTAATTCCTTCCCATTCATATACTCATCCAAACACCTTTTAAATGTTGTAATTGTACCAGCCTCCACGACTTCTCCTGGCAGCTCATTCCACACACGCACCAACCTCTGCACCCCTCTAGTTCTAGGTAAAAGACCTTGTCTCTTTATCCTATCAACGCCCTCCATGATTTTATAAGCCTCTATAAAGGTCACCCATCAGTCTCTGCTATTCTAAGGATAACAGCCTCAGTCTATTCAGCCTCTCCCTTTAGCTCAAACCCTCCAACCTTGGCAACTTCCTTATAAATCTTTTCTGAACCCTTTCAAGTTTCCTAACATTCTTCCTGGAGCAAGGAAAACAGAACTGCGTTCTTATTTCATGGCTATAAAAGACAGCTGTGAATTAATTAGTATCTCAGTCATGTCCCATTTCTCCATTCTTAAAATTTATTTTCAGGAAGAAATAAAATCTATTTTGAGACTCAAGCAAACTTTTCAATTAATGTTAGCTGTCAGCTGTAATGAAATGTGTGTGTATATATATATATATAATAATTTTATTTAAAGGAGTTTGGATTTCAAACTAGTGGCAAATGGGTGTGGGTTGACCTTTGAAAAGGGCTGTAAAGATTAACCAGGTTTTAAATGATTGATCAATCTTTCTGGAACAATTATATGTCTGAAACCAAGTGACACCAGGCTTTCTGAGTGTTAATGAAAGTTTCTGCATATTTGTGGGGTGTTATGACAGGAGAAACCATTATGCCCTACATACAACGCCTCATTGTCTGCCCTTTCGGGCCTCTCCAAAATTCTGTATGTTTAAATGAAATCAGCTGTTTTTCTAACTTCTAGGGAGTATAGGCTCATTATACGCAACCTCTCATCATATAACAGACCTCTCCTCCCTGGGACCGACAGTGAACCTTCGCTGAACCTTCACTATAACACCTCCAAGGAACGTATAGTCTTCCTTGAATATTGAGACTGGAGCTGCATGCAATATTTGCTAAGTGCAAGTTAGTGTTCCTAAGTTTAATCAGCAACTACTCATCTGGAGTTCTTAATTGGCTGTAAAGTGTTTTGAGATGGTCTGACGTTGTGAGAACTGCAATCTAAATGCAAGCCTGCCTTCCTTTTTCCAAAAGGAGTATTAAAATTTCTCAAGACCCAACCACATTTAAGAATCGTCATGAAACAAAATAGTTGACTTTTGAGCTTCTGTGCATGTTCTTAAAATGCGGAACACTTTGAACAGTCTAAAGGACTTAACATCGTGCAATTGCATCAATCAAAGAGCAAAGCTCATGGCAGTCCGTCAGAATCAACAGATCCACATAGTAAACAGAATCCCTGTTCACAGATTAACTGTGGAACCTGGCGAAATGCCAATAATTCCTGAAATTGTGAAGTGGAACAAAACATTGTAGAACCAACTATGCTTCTTACAATTACATATTCTGGAAAGAACTAAGTATACAGCTATTTTAGATCTAGTATTATGCAAAAGGAGAAAGAGAAGTTGTAATTTCTTAGCAAGGGCTCCTCTGGGAAAACTGAATTCCACATTAAGTCTGAAAGCAACATATTCAAGTTTACAATAAAGAATCTTAAACTTAAGTAAAACAAAGCTAATTACATAGGTATTGGGGTGCAGATTTGGGTTAATTGGGTAAATAGACTGAAAGAGCCAGAGAAAAGGTATCATGGAATTTAAACTTAAAAAGAGAAAGGAAGAAACCTTCAGAGTGATATGGATACCTTAAAAGGGTAGTATTAGAGGAAAGGAATACTGCTACAAAAGGTACAAGGCCTGAGAATTGGAAGGGTTTTAAAAATCAGCATAGGATGACCAAAAACTGATAAGAAAAATTACAAGAAATTGAAGTATATAAAAAAGAAGAGATTAGCAAAAACAAACATGGATCTCAGGCAGGTTGAGGCAGGTGACATGATAAAATTCAATATGTTTTTTTGATGGTGTAATAGACATTGAGGATGCTACCATTGAACTATAATGGGACATGGAAGACCAGAATGGGGCAGACAGACGCCGGATGGAATTTAACACACAAAAGTGTTCGCTGATGCATTTCAGCAGAATTGATAGGGAGAGCCAATATAGACCAAAAGGTACAATTGTAAAGTGTGCAAGGATGTGGACAAGAATGATAGATCTTTGAAACTGGTTGGCCGTATCAAGAGAATATAAGCTGGTGTGCTTCATAAATAGAGATTTTAGGTATGTTATGGTTGCACATATATAAAGCTCTGGTTAGACTGTAACTGGAGTAAAGCATCTAGTTTTGGTCACTGTATTTTCAGAAGGATGCAAACTCTCGAGAAGGCTCCAGAGGAGTTTAGCTAGAATTGGTCCAGGGATGAGATCTTAGCTACAAGGTTAGATTGATCTCCTTTTAACCAAAGGAGATTGAGATGAGATTTAATAGAGGCAAACATGATTACCGTAGATTTAGATTAGATAGTCAAAAGCTGTTTCTATTAGTTGATGGTAGCTGGCATGAAAGCAGTGATCCAAATGACCATCTTCTGTAAAATAAAAATGATGATATTGTATCAGAATTAAAAAGACAACATTTTGCATAAGGATGATAGGATGAGACACATACAATTTGTGGATTGAATTTTATACAGTCCTTAGGATTGGCAACACAAATGTACAATAATTATGTAGATAAGTTGTAATTTTTAAATTTGTTTATGGGATATGGGCATCGCTGATTAGACCAGCATTTATTGCCAGTTCTTCATTGTTCCTTGAATCAAGTGGTTTGCTAGGGCTATTTTAGGGGACAATAAACAGCAACGTTTCTGCTAAGCTGTAGTGCTGCATGAGTGCAACCGCTCCAATATTCTGCACATGGCAATCAGTGATGGCACGCCAATCTTGGACATTGACTTCCAGATCTGGGCCTTAGAGACCTGCTGCAAATGTGTTGCTGGTCAAAGCACAGCAGGCCAGGCAGCATCTCAGGAATAGAGAATTCACTATTCCTGAGATGCTGCCTGGCCTGCTGTGCTTTGACCAGCAACACATTTGCAGCTGTGATCTCCAGCATCTGCAGACCTCATTTTTTACCCTTAGAGACCTGCACAGCTGGTAAGAAAATTAAAGGGAGTGCTGGTTAAGAGTCAACCATGTTGCTGTGCTTCTGAAGTCACATGAAGGTTAGACTAATCTAAAAGGTCATTAGGGAAGTAAATGGGTTTTTTAATGATAATTGACAATTGTTACATAGTCATTTTTCAGCTAGCTTTTCAGATAGACATATTGTGACAGAGTTAAATAGGAGTTATAGGAGAATGTGAAATTGGGCTTATTACTATGTTTTTTGTGGGTCATTCATTTCACTCCTGTGAATGATTTTTTTAAAAATGCCCTTGATCATATTGTTGACCTGCTGTCCAAAAATTTAAACTAGAAATAATTAATTATTGGGTGGGGTAGGGTGAAAATGGATCCACTCCAGTTAAGTTGGAATCAGAGATTGGTATCTATCACTGTAGTTGAATGAGCCACTTTCAATGAAAAGGTTGTTCGAGTACAGTTCAGATATAATAAACACCACAAGCTTCCTGAATGACTAAAGAGATAGAGATTAAGATGATGGGTAAAATAAAAGGCGACATATAACAGATGGCAGATGGATAATACAACGGAGAAGCAGCCTGAACATAGAAGGCTCAGAAGGAAAAGTAAAACAACAAATAAGAGAACAAAGTAAAGGAATAGTATGAGTAGAGACCATGTTATAATTCCAGCTGATATTATGACTGGAGAAGTCAGATTCTAGAATGAAATCTGGTTTGATAGATCATATTTTCTTTATCTTTAATTTAACATGAAGTCTCACTCTAAAACACAACACACATTTTAAGAATAAATCAGAAGTTTTTGTTTTAATTGCATAAAAAAGCAGATAAAACCAACATATCAGCTTGAAAGATTTCAAAACATTGTAAATAAAATTACAAAATCCCATTTAATCTCCAACACCGTCAACTTACAATCAGTCAATCAGAATCCATAGAAATGCTTCTTCCTTGTCTAATCTGTTTGACTTCATTTTTGACTTGATGTAGGTGATAAAATGTTGACTGGAAAGGCACAGCATGTCATGTAGCATCGGATGAGCAGGACAGTGGCTGTCGTGTCAGGACCCCCAACCTGAAAAGTCGCCTGTGCTGCTGCTCTGATACTGCCTGACCTTCTATGCCTTTCCAGCTCCACATTTTATCAACTCTGACTTCCAGCAACTGTAGTCTGTACTATTTCCCACTTAATTTGACATAGGGTTTGCCTTAACTGTTTCTTTTTAGTTCCTGCCCTGTGAGCTTGAAGTCGTTTTCCTGGAATACTCTCACAACTGAGAGCTTAGACTGTCTCAGTTATTTAAATAATCAGTAGAGATCTAACCAAAACTCCAGACTTAGAAGATTCGAAAATTAACCTCCTTCTCTGAGGTAACTTGTTTCCTGAACTGCTCTGAACAACCTTCTTTTCTACAAAAGACCACACTAACTTTGACCCCAGTGATGTCTTCTTCAAACTAAACCCACAAGCTTTTAACCAAATTTTTTAAAAAAATTTCTCACCTTGGATTCTGCTAAAGCCCTCAATGTCCGCATTTTAAAATAGCTGTATTCTTAGTTCTTTCCAGAATATTTTATTGCAAGTAGAGTTGGTTCTACAATGTTTTGTTCCAGTTCTCAATTTCAGAAAGTGCTGACATTTCGCCAGGTTCCACAGTTAATCTGTGAACAGGGATTCTGTTTACTATGTGGATCTGTTGATTCTGATGGACTGCCATGAGCTTTGCTCTTTGATTGATGCAATTGCATGATGTTAAGTCCTTTAGACTGTTCAAAGTGTTCCGCATTTTAAGAACATGCACAGAAGCTCAAAAGTCAACTATTTTGTTTCATGATGATGGGGCGTTGTATCTGCTGACAGGAAATCTAAACACAAGGGCAGAACTGTGAGATAAGGAGTTGATTATTTGAGACGGAGAGGAGGGGAAACCACTTGACACGGTTGTGAATCTTTGGAATTCTCATTAGTCGACTGTAGATACCCACATTGTTGACTCTGGTCAAAGCTAGGTTATCTGGATTTTTGCTGAAAATGTGTTGCTGGTTAAAGCACAGCAGGTTAGGCAGCATCTCAGGAATAGGGAATTCGACGTTTCGAGCATAAGCCCTTCATCAGGAATGAGAGAGAGTAGCCAAGCAGGCTAAGATAAAAGGTAGGGAGGAGGGACTTGGGGGAGGGGCGATGGAGGTGGGATAGGTGGAAGGAGGTCAAGGTGAGGGTGATAGGCCGGAGTGGGGTGGGGGCGGGGAGGTCAGTAAGGAGATTGCAGGTTAGGAGGGCGGTGCTGAGTTGAGGGAACCGACTGAGACAAGGTGGGGGGAGGGGAAATGAGGAAACTGGAGAAATCTGAATTCATACCTTGTGGTGTCCCTCCTCCCTACCTTTTATCTTAGCCTGCTTGGCTACTCTCTCTCATTCGTGATGAAGGGCTTATGCTCAAAACGTCGAATTCCCTATTCCTGAGATGCTGCCTAACCTGCTGTGCTTTAACCAGCAACACATTTTCAGCTGTGATCTCCAGCATCTGCAGACCTCATTTTTTATCTGGATTTTTGATCTAGCAATATATTATGGGAAATGGGGTGTGGGAGCAAAAAGTGTTGAGACAAACGTTTAGTCATGATTTTATCAAATATTAGAGCTGGCTTGAGGGGCAGTTTGGTCTATTCCTGCTCCTGTTTAAGTTCTTAGAAAACAAAGCAATAATGCATGAAATGGTCATTTCTGAAATTTATTTCTGTGTAAAATCATACATTTTGCCAAATATAATGACACTAGGCAAGCTATTCTGATCAAGTTATTCTGTGGAAATTACAATATCATGGCTGCATCATTCCTTATAATGAATTTTCATCAATATTTTCTAATACTGCACAGACTTGCCAGCATGAGACCTGGAAAGAAAGAAAAAAGGAGCTTGCATTCCTTTAGAACCTTTCATGACCTCAAAACATGATCCCTTGATCTCAAACCACTCTTGACAACAGAATATGTCTTTTCAACTATGTCTACTATTGTAATGCAGGAAAACAGAGCAGCCAATATGTACACTGCCAGCCCCCACAAATGGCAATAATAACCAGATAACATGTTTATTTTAATGCTGTACATTGAAGAATAAATACTGGTCCCAAGCTACCAAGAAAAATGCATGTTCCTGTGTATTGAACTGGTTACATGATGCCATACTAATTCAACATATTTTGTCAGATTTGTTCAAGTGACTATGCCCCTCCTTGATGTAACATGTGCAATGGCGAAAAAGATGGGAAAGAATTCAACATTTGAGAAAAGTTTTTCCAACTTAAGTTTTAAATGGTAACTGCAAAATCTTGCCACTGAGTGGTAACTCCCATATCTACAGACATTTGCAACTCATTAAAAAGTTACATCTTGCCCCTCTCGCACTTTTAATTCTCCTCTCCTTCCCCAAGAAACTAAATTCTTGAAAATGTAAATCAGAGCAGGCACCTAGAAATACAAAATGATTTCCCCAGCCTGCATCCAACTGCTTCTTCACAACAGTGTCCCTGCATGCCTTTACTGGTCAGTGCATTGAGTGCAGGAGTTGGGCGGTCATGTTACAGCTGGACAGGACATTAGTCAGGCCACTTTTGGAATACTGCATTCAATTCTGGTATCACTGCTATAGCAAAGATGTTGCAAACCTTGGAAGGGTTCAGAAAATATTTATAAGGATTTTGCCAGGGTTGGAAGATTTGAGCTATAGGGAGAGGCTGAATAGGCTGGGCTGTTTTCTCTGGAGCATGGAACCTGAGGGGTGACCTTATGGAAGTTCATAAAATCATGAGGGGGCATAGAACAGTCAAGGTCTTTTCCCCAGGGTAGAGGTGTCCAAATCTAGAGAGCATATGTTTATGGTGAGAGAGGAAAGATTTAAAAGAGACCCAAGGGGCAACTTCTTCCACACAGAGGGTGGTGCATATATGGAATGAGCTGCTATAGGAAATGGTAGAGGCTGGTACAATTACTTTTAAAAGGCATCTGAATGCGTATATGAATAGGAGGGAAATGGGCCAAATGGGACTAGCTTAATTTAGGATATCTGGTCAACATGGTCGAGGTGGACCAAAGGGTCTATTTCCATGCTGTATGACTCTACGTTCCATGGCCATCATCCTCCTCTATTTATCATCCATGAAAGTCAGCCATGGCAAGCTATGAGCCTCACTACACCCTCATTTCTGCTTCCACATCAATTTACTCTCTTGATTTAAAGCCAATCAGACACAGGTGAAGTCCAAGAGAACTAACGTAGCTTTTCAAAAGTACATCATGGAACATCCAAGAGTCTTTTTAACACTCAAATAGTTCCATCAGCAAAGTAATTTGAAATATAATTTTAAAAGTGCAGTGGTAACGTCCATACTCCTGAACAGAGACATCCAGATTCAAGTCCCACCTGCTCCAGAGATATAATAGCTGAACAGGTAGATAAGAAATAATAAGTTAATGAAAGAAAACTGCAGTGCGTGATGTCAAAAGGACACAAGAAACAATTGTGCAGACAGAAAGAATGTGAAAGATCTTCATTGGTGCAATGTTTAATATTTATGAATGCAATTTTCCAACATTTAGCATTCATTTTAGCATCGGCTGCATTATTCAACCCTGGAACCAATTACCAGATGTGACAGTAACAGCACAACTTTTTTGATGTACTGAAATACACGGTTAGATTTATGATTTAATTATAAATATGGCTGGCATTCCAAAATAATCCCAAATACAGAATGTTGTCTAAATAACCTAATGTCGATGAAAATGCTAATACAGAGGGGTATGGCACCATTGTAGCATACTACTGAGCCAAGCAATCAGGAATAGCTTAGCTTGTTCCTCAGCCAAGCCAAGTTTCTGATGGGGCTGATGCAGTGGGGGAGCACTTGGGGCCAGTGACCATAATTCTATTATATTTAAAATAATGATGGAAAAGAATAGACTAGATCTAAAAGTTGAAGTTTAAATTGGAGAAAGGCCAATTTTGACAGTATTGTGCAAGAACTTTCAAAAGCTGATTGGGGACAGATGTTCGCAGGTAAAAGGATGGCTGGAAAATGGGAAGCCTTCAGAAATGAGATAACGAGAATCCAGAGAAAGTATATTCCTGTCAGGGTGAAGGGAAAGTCTGGTAGGTATAGGGAATGCTGGATGACTAAAGAAATTGAGGGTCTGGTTAAGAAAAAGAAAGCATAGGACAGGTATATACAGGATAGATCGAGTAAATCCTTAGAAGAGTATAAAGGAAGTAGGTGTATACTTAAGAGGGAAATCAGGAGGGCAAAACGGGGACATGAGATAGATTTGGCAAATAGAATTAAGGAGAATCCAAAGGGTGTTTAAGAATATATTAAGGACAAAAGGGTAACTAGGGAGAGAATATGGCCCCTCAAAGATCAGCAAGGTAGCCTTTGTGAGGAGCCACAGAAAATGGGGGAGATACTAAATGAGTTCAAGGTTTGTGCGAAGATTTGTAGCTCGGGTGCTCGTTGTTGTGGTTCTGTTCGCCGAGCTGGAAGTTTTTGTTACAAACGTTTCGTCCCCTGGCTAGGAGACATCATCAGTGCTCTGGAGCCTCCTGCGAAGCGCTTCTTTGATGTTTCTTCCGGTATTTATAGTGGTCTGTCCTTGCCGCTTCCGGGTGTCAGTTTCAGCTGTCCGCTGTAGTGGTTGGTATATTGGGTCCAGGTCGATGTGTTTGTTGATGGAGTTTGTGGATGAATGCCATGCCTCTAGGAATTCCCTGGCTGTTCTCTGTCTGGCTTGCCCTATGATAGTAGTGTTTTCCCAGTTGAATTCATGTTGCTTGTTGTCTGCATGTGTGGCTACTAGGGATAGCTGGTCGTGTTGTTTCGTGGCTAGTTGATGTTCATGTATGCGGATTGTTAGCTGTCTTCCTGTTTGTCCTATATAGTGTTTTGTGCAGTCCTTGCATGGTATTTTGTAAACTACATTAGTTTTGCTCATGTTGGGTATCGGGTCCTTTGTTCTAGGGAGTTGTTGTCTGAGCGTGGCTGTTGGTTTGTGTGCCGTTATGATTCCTAAGGGTCGCAGTAGTCTGGCTGTCAGTTCTGAAACGCTCCTGATGTATGGTAGTGTGGCTAGTCCTTTTGGACTACTGGACTTGTGCCTCACTACACACTTTACATTCAACAATCAGATATACGAACAAATCAACGGAACACCCATGGGATCACCAATCTCGGGACTCATAACAGAGGCAGTTATGCAAAGGTTAGAACAAACAGCCCTACCACAAATTCAACCCAAACTCTGGGTCAGATATGTCGATGACACATTCATAATCATCAAAAACACGGAAATAGAAAAAACACACCGGATCATCAACGCCACACTCACAGGAATCCGATTCACGAGAGAAGAAGAAAAGGATAGCCAACTCCCATTCCTAGACGTGATAGTACAGAGAACACCGAACGGAGAATTCACCACAAGGGTACACAGGAAAACAACACACACAGACCAAGTCCTAAACTATGAAAGTAACCACCCCAACACACACAAACAAAGCTGCATCAGGACCCTATTCAAAAGAGCCACAACACACTGCAGTACACCAGAACTGCAAAAAGAGGAAGAGGAACACCTATACAAGGTATTCGCCAAAAACGGATACCCGCGCAACTTTATCAACAGATGCCTAAGAGACAGACCACGGAACGAGGACATGCCACAACCAAAAGGACTAGCCACACCACCATACATCAGGAGCATTTCAGAACTGACAGCCAGACTACTGCGACCCTTAGGACTCATAACGGCACACAAACCAACAGCCACGCTCAGACAACAACTCACTAGAATAAAGGACCCGATACCCAACATGAGCAAAACTAATGTAGTTTACAAAATACCATGCAAGGACTGCACAAAACACTATATAGGACAAACAGGAAGACAGCTAACAATCCGCATACATGAACATCAACTAGCCACGAAACGACACGACCAGCTATCCCTAGTAGCCACACACGCAGACAACAAGCAACATGAATTCAACTGGGAAAACACTACTATCATAGGGAAGCCAGACAGAGAACAGCCAGGGAATTCCTAGAGGCATGGCATTCATCCACAAACTCCATCAACAAACACATCGACCTGGACCCAATATACCAACCACTACAGCGGACAGCTGAAACTGACACCCGGAAGCGGCAAGGACAGACCACTATAAATACCGGAAGAAACATCAAAGAAGCGCTTCACAGGAGGCTCCAGAGCACTGATGATGTCGCCTAGCCAGGGGACGAAACGTTTGCAACAAAAACTTCCAGCTCGGCGAACAGAACCACAACATACTAAATGAGTATTTTGCATCAGTATTTACTGTGGAAAAGGATATGGAAGATATAGACTGTAGGGAAATAGATGGTGACACCTTGCAAAATGTCCATATTACAGAGGAGGAAGTGCTGGATGTCTTGAAACAGGTAAAGGTGGATAAATCCCCAGGACCTGATCAGGTGTACCCTCGAACACTGTGGAAAGCTAGAGAACTGATTGCTAGGTTTCTTGCTGAGATATTTGTATCATCAATAGTCACAGGTGAGGTGCCAGAAGACTGGAGGTTGGCAAACGTCATGCTACTGTTTAAGAAGGGCGGTAAGGACAAGCCAAGGAACTATAGACCAGTGAGCCTGACCTTGGTGGTGGGCAAGTTGTTGGAGGGAATTCTGAGGGACAGGATGTACATGTATTTGGAAAGGCAAGGACTGATTCGGGATAGTCAATATGGCTTTGTGCGTGGGAAATCATGTCTCAAAAACTTGATTGAGTGTTTTGAAGAAGTAACAAAGAGGATTGATGAGGGCAGAGCAGTAGATCTGATCTATATGGACTTCAGTAAGGCATTCGACAAGGTTCCCCATGGGAGACTCATTAGCAAGGTTAGATCTCATGGAATAAAGGGAGAACTAGCCATTTGGATACAGAACTGGCTCAAAGGTAGAAGACAAAGGATGGTGGTGGAGAGTTGTTTTTCAGACTGGAGGTCTGTGACTAGTGGAGTGCCACAAGGATTGGTGCTGGGTCCTCTACTTTTTGTCATTTACATAAATGATTTGAATTCGAGCATAAGAGGTACAGTTAGTAAGTTTGCAGATGACCCCAAAATTGGAGGTGTAGTGGACAGTGAAGAGGGTTACCTCAGATTACAATGGGAGCTTGACCAGATAGGCCAATGGGCTGAGAAGTGGCAGATGGAGTTTAATTCAGATAAATGTGAGGTGCTGCATTTTGGGAAAGCAAATCTTAGCAGGACTTATACACTTAATGGCAAGGTCCTCAGGAGTGTTGCTGAACAAAGACCTTGGGAGTGCAGGTTCATAGCTCCTTCAAAGTGGAGTCACATGTAGATAGGATAGTGAAGACGGCGTTTGGTATGCTTTCTTTTATTGGTCAGAGTATTGAGTACAGAAGTTGGGAGGTCATGTTGCAGCTGTACAGAACATTGGTTAGGCCACTGTTGGAATATTGCGTGCAATTCTGATCTCCTTCCTATCGGAAAAATGATGTGAAACTTGAAAGTGTTCAGAAAAGATTTACAAGGATGTTGCCAGGGTTGGAGGATTTGAACTACAGGGAGAGGCTGAACAGGCTGGGACTGTTTTCCCTGGAGCATCGGTGGCTGAGGGGTGACCTTACAGAGGTTGACAAAATTATGAGGGGCAGGATAGGGTAAATAGACAAAGTCTTTTCCCTGGGGTCGGGGAGTCCAGAACTAGAGGGCATAGGCTTAGGGAAGATATAAAAGAGACCTAAGGGGCAACATTTTCACACAGCGGGTAGTACGGGTATGGAATGAACTTCCAGAGGAAGAGGTGGAGGCTCGTACAATTGCAACATTTAAGAGGCGTTTGGATGGGTATATGAATAGAAAGGGTTTGGAGGGATATGGATTGGGTGCTGGCAGGTGGGACTAGATTGGGTTGGGATATCTGGTCAGCATGGTTGGGTTGGACTGAAGGGTCTGTTTCCATGCTATGACTCTAACTGATCTCAATGTCTAAGCTGAAACAAAGTACTAAAGGACCAAAATTTTCATTTGGTACTGCATATAAGGCTACTTATTAAGAACCATGATGGTGGAGCTCGTATACTTGAAGTGTTGCTAACCAATAGAAATCAAAGGGGAAATCAGTTTAGCTCATTTGGCTGGACTGTTGTTTACAGAGCAGTGTGATACCAACAGCGTGGGTTCAATTCCCATCACAGATTGGAGGTTACCATGAAGGATCCTCCTTCTCAACCTCTTCCCTTGCCTGAGGTCTGGTGGCTCTCCGGTTGAACCACCAGTTGCTTCTCTCAAAATGAGAGCAGTCCCTGTAGTTTGATCAGACTATGACAACACAACAGAAACCATAGAGATTGCCATCCTGAAAATTTATTCAATCTGTAACTAGTGGAGTGCCACAAGGTTCACAAGTTGTTAATACAGATTAATGGCTTGGATGAAGGAAGGAAATGTAAAGTTGACAAGTTTATGAATGGTACAAAAACAGGTGAGAAAGCAAGTAGCGAGGAAAACACAGAGTCCTCAAAGTAGTGTAGACAAGAGACTAGCAAAAACTTGGCAGATGGGATATAACATGGGAAAATGAGGTCATGCACTTTGGCATGAAGAATAGAAGGATAAGTATCATTTAAATAGAGGAAGGGCACAGAAAGTGACAGAGAGGGATTTTCTAATAGAATTCTAATATGTTACTTGTTCCAGCCTTCTCGTGCATTCCTGACTGCCCAAAGTTCCAGACATTTTGGAAGAAAATTATTAATTGGTCTAATCTGAAAACATCCCTTTATGTACTAGACATTCCCAGCAGCAATTCTCCTTTCTAATTAAATATTGCTTCTGCTAAATTAAATCCACTCAAATTTCAGCTTTTTCTTAAAACTTTGTATTTTTTCAAAAAAAATTTAATGCAGATGCAGCAGAGTGCAAACTTCAAACTTATTTTTAATTTAAAACTCAGGAATAGATACAATTCAGTGGGGCTTTCTTTGAGATAAGAGTTGAATTTCTTTTAATATAACAATGGCAAGTGCTAGTGAAACTCAACGGTCTGGCAACATCTGTGGAAATAGACACAGAATTAACATTGGTTGAGATCAGGTTTGAGGTATTCAATTATCAGGTCTAGCTCTGATTTTATAAAACCTACTGACAAGGCTAGATCTGTTGTCATCGGACATGCTGACAGAGGCTGAGTGCCAACTCTCAGACTCTTCCATCTATCTCTCTCTTGAACGTGACCCTATCACTGAACATCAGCTATTGTTCCCAGGACTGTCATTAATATCACCTCCTCTGGAACTCTTCCCTCCACAGCTTCCCACCTCATAGCTGCCCAACCTTGCACAGCCTGCTTCTACCTTCTTCCAAAATTCCAAAACAAACAGAATTGCTCTGGCAGACCAATTATCTCGGTTTGTTCCTGCCCCACTTTCTTCCGACCTTGACTCTCTTTTTTTACCCTCTCCTCATTCATTTTCATCTCATTTACGTTTGTTAAGAGTCTCATTGAGCTTGAAACATTAACTCTGTTACTCTCTTCACAGATACTGCCAGACCTGCTGTACTTCTCCAGCAATTACTGTTTTTATTTCAGATCGCTATTATCAACTGTATTTTTATTTGAAATTTATTTTCAACTCATCAAGTTTATTGTGAACTTGTTGGGACCAGGTAAACAATTAGTCAACTTGTACAGTAAATTAACACAAATGTAGTTTGTGAATTTAGTCTACTTGAAAATCTCTAGTGGGATTCTATCTAGGTAAACTAAGACATACGGTACAGGGTAATCCCCTGACAGCCTACGCCTCAAGTACTAGTGCAGACTTTGGTTATGTAGTAACATCTGGGTACTTGGCACAATTGCATGTTCAGAGCTTAAAGGAACATCATTTCAAAAGGTAATAATACAATATTCCTTTCCTTCCCCCAAAAGGTGGCTTTTTATGCTACAAGTGAAAACACAAACATTGAGTGATAGAAAAATTAGTTGCACACAGATAGGCAATGTAAAACTGAAAAATACAGAAGATGAAGAGTGCATATAATGTTTTGGCAGTTTGACAACTTTGCCAGATCTCATTGTGTTGTAACCTTCTGGAAGTGCGCATTTCACTCTGGGCTGTTCTTCGTCTCTTCTGCCTCCGTAGGTACCTTGTTGATCTCATGGATAGTCACAGCTTGAAAGAGCTATTCAAGCTGGCTATCCTGCCATTGTCTGCTCATATCTGCCAGGTAAAATATTTGTGGTTTCCATACCGAATTGCCATAACTATACTGCATATTTTGATTCAGGTCTCTGGCATATGCATTGCTGTTGTTGCTCTACTGCTGCACCTGTCCTCTTTGTAACATCTGACTATATCTTTGGAGCAGCATTTCTTACACATGCAGGCTCAATGTCACATTGTACTGCAGGCCTCACACAGATCTTGGATAGCAACAAAGCTTCACAGTGAATACAGTAGAATGCCACTTGCCACACAGCTTGCATACTGTTCGTATCTTGCTTGCAATGTCAGTACTGGCTGCAGTACAATGCTCACAGGTAGTACTGTCTGGCTACAGTGGCTTCATTTTTTCTGACATCTGGTGAGCAACGAACAAATACAATGACCTTTCCTTTCTTTCCCAGAGCTATTTTGAATGCTTTGATAAAAGCTGATGCAATCACCAATCCATTATCTGTGCCACAGTTCTGTCTTTGGGCAGTCATATTGCTGACTCACGACTGCAGTCCAATTGGTGCAGGTGAACTCAATGTCTACACCAAATCAAATATAGTGGTTCAAGAGGGCAACTCACAATCACATTCTGAAGGGCAAGTGAGGATGAGCAACAATTGCTGGCCCAGCCAGTGACATCCACATACCATTAATTAATCTTTTAAAACTTTGGTTGCTGCTAAAAATGTATCTATAATTCCTGCAACTTTTACTTGTGGGACATCAATTCTTCGCAAATTATTCCTACCTATACTGATCTTCCAGCACTCTTTATGGGATCTTTCTGGTCCTCTTCAGAAATGTTGATTATCTAATCTCTCAATACCAACTGCTGTGCAACTGGTCTATGAACCTTAGCTGCAATGTGTTGAAAACATTTCAGTTTGGATAGGAGGTCTGTGATTTTCCAGTTCATGCTTGAGGATATGGTTTGTGCTTTTGGCTTTATACTTTGTGTTTCTTTTCTATTTCTTGGCTTGAACTTTGCTTTGGGGCTTATTCTGTTGGCTCACTGCTGTTCCTGAATTCAGCCCACCTTTATTTATTGCTTGAATTTATGTGTACTTTATCTCATTTCAGTGCAAGACTGACATCCAATGGCTATTCAAATTTCACACAGCCTTTAGATGGGATGGGCTTGAATCAGCTAAATGCCTGAACAAACTTGGCCAACTCAAATACTCAATTTGTAAAGAAATCTAATTTTCTTCTCTTTAGTGTATTGGAAACTTTTCGATTACTGTTATATTTTGTTTTCTGCTGCTCCCCTTGGCATTCAAGTTTATGCGATTGATTTCTTATTTGTTCTATTTCCTAAAGAAAAAAAGATCTCATCTGCACACCATGTAACAGTATTCTTGTGATGTGGAGGTGCCGGTGTTGGACTCAGACGGACAAAGGCAGAAGTCACACAAGTCCAACAGGTCTACTGTAAATCATAAGCTTTCAGAGCGCTGCTCCTTCATCAGGAGGTGTAACAGTGACTATAATCTGATGTTGTGAGACTTCTGACGGAGTATTTTTGTTTTATCTAAATGTAACCAAATTATATATGTGGATTCGATTTACTTGAAGATCTCTGGTGATTTTATTTACAGCTGAACTAATATATACGAGTACACCATAATCACCAGACACAACCGGTGCTTCAAGAGCTGCACTGCAGACAGTTATGGCTGTACAATAACAGGCAGGTACATAGCTCATTTGGAATGTTGAACACTTAAATGGACATTAACCTTAATGTGATAACACAACAACTTTAGCTCCTAATGCCCTATTTTAAATGCTCTGGACAATCAAAAGAAGTTCTGCTGCATATTCTTAACAGTAAATGACACCTTTTTTTGGGACTGGTATAAAAATGGATAAAAATATTGCTTTAAGCCAAAGAAGCTGCCGAAGATTATGTTTACAAAACAAGTTACTACAGCATATTCTGGAGTTGTATATGCAATGTTGCCTTATTGGAGAAACAAGGAAGAATTCCAGATAAACCAGCACTGTTCGAGTGCATTCATGGTCATTTTGCACAGGGACAGTATTGATCAGATAGATTGAAATACTAATCAGTACCAGTTGCTGTCGGCTCAAGAGGTCTCAGCATAACGAGTACTTGACTGCGTCCTGGGTAGGTGGCTACAGCCTGGTATGTGTATCATACAATAGAAATATCCAGCCTGCCAACAGAAAGCATCCACCTCTCTCTCTCTCTCTCTTTTCTGTGTGGAAAAGTAAAGCATCTGGCATCTAGTTACTCTGCTTCAACGTCCCTCTGAGTTACTCTCTGCAAATCCCTTGGTGAAATGAAAAGGGAAAAGATGAGCTTCAGAGGCCCTGAATGAGCAAATCTTCAACAACACGTGAAAGGACAAGAATCAAAGAATAAAACACAGGAACAGGCCTTTTAGCCCTCCAAGTCTGTGCCAAAATATTTTGCCCTTCCCTTAGGGATATATCTAAGGATTATGTGGGAAGGAAGAGAGGAAATTGCAGAGCCATTGGCAATGAGCTTTTTGTCTTCAATGTCAACGGGGGTGGTACCAGGGAACTGGAGAGTGGCGAATGTTGTGCCCCTGTTCAAAAAAGGGAATAGGGATAACCCCAGGAATTACAGGACAGTTAGTCTTACTTCGGTGGTAGGCAAAGTAATGAAAAGGGTACTAAGGGATAGCATTTATGAGTATCTGGAAAGACACTGCTTGATTAGGGACAGCCAGCACGGATTTGAGAGGGGTAGGTTTTACCTTACAAGTCTTATTGAATTCTTTGAGGAGGTGCCCAAGCATATGGATGAGGGTAGAGCAGTGGACGTAGTGGATTTTAGGCATTTGATAAGATTCCCCACGGTAGGCTTATGCGGAAAGTCAGGAGGCATGGGATAGTGGGAAATTTGGCCAGTTGGATAGAGAACTGGCTAACCGGTTGAAGTCAGAGAGTGGTGGTAGATGCTAAATATTCAGCCTGGAGCCCAGTTACAAGTGGAGTTCCGTAGGGATCAGTTCTGGGTCCTCTGCTATTTGTAATTTTTATTAATGACTTGGAAGAGGAGTCAGTAAATTTGAAGACGATACGAAGATTGGTGGAGTTGTGGATAGTGCGGAGGGCTGTTGTCAGCTGCAAGAGCTGGGATGAGGAGTGGCAGATGGAATTCGCCTCGGTCAAGTGTAAGGTTGTCCATTTTGAAAGGACAAATAAGAATGTGGAATACAGGGTTAACGGTAGGGTTCTTAGTATGGTGGAGGAGCAGAGGGATCTTGGGGTCTATGTTCATAGCTCTTTGAAAGTTGCCACTCAGGTGGATAGAGCTTGTAAGAAGGCCTATGGTGTATTAGTGTTCATTAGCAGAGGGAGTGAATTCAAGAGTCGTGAGGTAATGTTGCAGTTGTACAGGACCTTGGTAAGGCCACATTTGGAGTACTGTGTGCAGTTCTGGTCACCTCACTTTAGGAAAGATGTGGAAGCTTTGGAGAGGGTGCAGAGGAGATTTACCAGGATGTTGCCTGGAATGGAGAATAGGTCGTACGAGGAAAGGTTGAGAGTACTAGGCCTTTTCTCATTGGAACGGCAAAGGATGAGAGGTGACTTGATAGAGGTTTATAAGATGATCAGGGGAATAGATAGAGTAGACAGTTAGAGACTTTTTTCCCCGGGTACAACAGAGTGTTACAAGGGGACATAAATTGAAGGTGAAGGGTGGAAGGTATAAGGGGGATGTCAGGGGTAGGTTCTTTACCCAGAGAGTGGTGGGGGCATGGAATGCGCTGCCTGTGGGAATGGCAGAGTCAGAATCATTGGTGACCTTTAAGCGGCAATTGGATAGGTACATGGATAGGTGCTCAAGCTAGGACAAATGTTCGGCACAACATCGTGGGCCGAAGGGCCTGTTCTGTGCTGTATTGTTCTATGATCTACTAAAACGGTCTTCATTTACAAGATCTGTATCCCTCTATTCCATTAGGTCACAAGACATAGAGGTAGAAGTAAGGCCATTCGGCCTATTGAGTCCATTCCGCTATTTAATCATGGCTGATGGGTATTTCAACTCCACTTACCCGCACTCTTCCCCCATAGCCTTAATTCCTTGCGAGATCAAGAATTTATCAATCCCTGTCTTGAAGACATTGAACATCCCGGCCTCCACTGCGCCTCATGGCAATGAATTCCACAGGTCCACTAGTCTCTGGCTATTCTCCCTTCCTATTGAATGTAACGATATACTTACATGAAATGTCATCAGTGAAGAGTCAGAAGGAATCAAATAGAGCAACATGAAAACAATGCACTGACATCCATGATACAGGCTGGTGCTAGAATCGTGCTTCTGACTGCTTTTTCATTCCTCACTATAATATTTGAGTCTTGTCTGTTTGTATGTATATGGAAATTTTAAGAAAGGGGTGGAGTTTAAGTTACAGATTAGCATTCAATTTGTTTACTTTTTCTAACTGATCAAAACAGTTGATTACAACATGCAATTGTTTTTCTGTTAACAGAAAAAAACTGGTTTGCATATAACTTTAACCTGAATTAGACATTTAGATAGAATTGAGCAACTTTGTGTTTTAATCAAATTTTCACATTTGTGACAATTGATGGGACTTGATTTCCAGTGCACTGCACCAGTGAGTTGTGACATTACATACTGGGCACCTGTCTGAAGAGCAGCAGTTAGAGTGAAAGAGAATCAGAAAGTTCAATATCTCACCCTTACTTCAGCAATGCCATATGGAAAGGCTGATGGGCAGATTAGCTTCTGATTCTCTTATGGGACAAATGAAACCTTTGGTTAACCAAAGGAGTCAGAAAATACATATATTAAAATTTACAATTTGTTTTAAAACAGTCAAACTTCAAATGGATAAGTTACATCTTCTTTCACAGTTGTGCGGTATCCATTCTCAATTCATGAACTTTTCTGATCTGAAAGTTCTAAACCTTCAGCATAAGAGTTTGAAAAGAACAAGTTTTGTAACCAAAAGTGGGGATGGACTTGAGATTGTGTCCCTCAGAATTCCACAGGAAGCCAAGCACAACAATTCAAGTAATGGTAAATATACTTGTTTACCATGACAATGCAAATGGTTGCAACACAGGAGGTCATCCAGTCAGTTATGTCCATATCAGCTCTCTGCAAAAGCAATTTAGCTTGTCCCAGTCCATACCCTTACCCAATAATCCTGCAACTTCTTTCTTCAGATGCTCATCCAATTCATTTTTGAAAGCCAAAACTGCATATGCCTCCTCCTCACATTCAGACACAAATTCAGATTCTAACCACTCATTCTATGTACAATTTCTCGCATAGTGCATTTGATTCTTTTGGCAATCACCTCAAATAGTAGGCCTTGGATTCTCAATCCTAAAGACAAAGGGAACAGTTTCTATCCATGTGTCCAATATAGACATGAACACTTTGATCAAATCTCCTTTCAACCTTCTCTAATCGAAAGGAGAACACCGCAGTTTCTCCAGTCCATTTATGCAATTCAGTTATTCCTGCATCCAAGAACCATTCTTGTGCATCTTTTCTGTACCCTCTCCTCATCATTCCTAAATTACTGCACCCAGACCTGGACACAAAATTCCAATTGATCATAATATACAGTTTTATAAAGGTCATCATAACATATTTGTTGAACCCTGTGCCTTCATTTATAAATCCCAAGATCCAATATGCCTTTTTAACTAACCACTTACTCAACCTAGTCTGCTGCCTTCACCTGCACAAATTTGGAGATCTCTGCATTCTTTCAAATTCCCTCACCCCTAACTTTAGAATTGTAGTTACTGTTACTTGTGAGTAATACAGAAGCCAAGGTTAATGCTGACGACAGAGGTTCAAATCCCACCACAGCCACTGGTGTAAATTAAACTAAATTAATTAATAAATCTAAAATTAAAAATTACTCTTGGTAAAAGAGAACATGAAGCTAAATCTATTTTATACATAAGTAGGTTATCTTCAATACTTTGCTTAACTCAGTATTACTAATATATGTCTAATTTTAACTTAACTTAAAAATTTCTCTCCTGGAAGGGTGGAATTCTGTGATTAGTCACATGCTTTATGCAGGTCGGGCAAGGAAGCAACACATAAGCTAGAATGGGGATCAAACACGGTGTCTTTGACATTTATCTAATCTATATTCTAAACCAACTAACCCACTCAATTAAAAATTAATTCTTCATGTTACAATTTGATTTAATGTTAATTTCATCCACTGATTAAACATTGTAACTTTAAACAATATACAAATATATTGCATTTTTTTTCAATTGGCTTTTGCTATTTTCAGTGCTTCTTCAAATGGTGCTCAATAAATGTACAGGTAGTTCTCCTGTAACACTGTAGTTGCATTCCTGCAAGACTTTGCTTAATAGAAAATCACTTAATATAAATAATGGGGCCTATGGGAAAAGTGGGGTAGGGCAGACCACCAAAAAGAAATCACTCACAATCACTCAAAAATCACCCATAACACAAAGTCTAACATAAAGTACAGCATGGCCTGAATGAAGGTATAAATCATATTTATCAATGAACAAGAGTAAGTTTAACACCGTAAATTTAAAAATGTTGTTGCTGCAGGGACAGGGCTCATCATGGTGTTTACTCCTTCTTTCCTGTTAATCACCAGGATGCATCTTGCTAACATTCTTGTCACTGTGCCCCTCCATTTGGTCAAAATAAAGGGATAATCTATGAGAAGTGTACCTTTTACAGGAAGCTCCTCAATGTATCTCTCTCAGAAAGCTGTTCTCTGTACAGTACCTCTCACAGAAAGCTGCTCTCTGTTGGCAGCTGACGTTGGCACAAGCCCTGAACGGCATGAAGACCAGCACTAACATCGGTACATGCCCTGAACGGCATGAAGACCATTGCTGGCATCGGCACATGCCCAGAACAGCGCAGAGCCTTTGACGCGTACATCGGTGACTGCACAAGACGAAGTGCATGAAACAATCACCGCTGGAATTGCACTATTGCGAATAGAGAGGTAAGTGTTCTCAAAAATAACTTTCCTTAATTCATCAGCGATGTTATAAGCAAATTGTGCTGCCAGAACACGTGTTATCTGAGAACTATGTCTACCCTGTACTACCCTGTATTCAGATCTACTTTAGGTACACAAGTGATTAAGTTACTACTCTGCAAGTACACAGTAAAGCAATGGCATCTTCAAACATGTGCTAAAAGCAATATCTTGAAAAAAATATACTTAGTGGAGATGTGATTGGCCTAGCATCACCTGTGTTAAGGAAAAGGAGCAGTGGAGGAACAAAATACAAAAAACAGTGCAAACATGAGGAATCTATGTCTGCTTTTACATAATTTCTCCATTTGGATATTTTGAATTATTTAATAAGTAAACTAAAATGGTTACAATTCAAAGTGAAAGAATCCACAAACATGGAAAGATATCCTACACACAAAAACTGATAGCACTGAGACACTTACAGAAATTCACCCTTCTTGTGTTTGTATTCAAACCAAAACAACAAGATGCAGTGTTGCACTAGCTGTTCAGAATTAGAGGGAATTCACTTAATTAATACCAATAACCAGCACTTCATGTAATGGCTGACTTCAAAATTGTTCTGTTGTTTTGTCACTGAGCCAAATTTAATATTCTAGGGTACAGAATATTCTACATGTCACCTACAGGAGAATATTCAAGCAAGTACAGGCAGGTATCAGTAATTTCAAGGAATCAACAATTTCAGACATGGCCACTCTTTTTACTCATTCATGGGAGACTAGCCTAGCTGTCAAATCCAAAATATTTTGCACAAAAGTGATGGCAAGCCATCTTTTTAAACCACTGCAGTCTGTATAGTGAAGATACACCCATCGTGTTATTATATAGGAAGCTGCAAGATTTTAACAGGGTGACGATGAAGAAAGATAAAATATTTCCAAGCCAGAATGGTAAGTAACTTTGAGAGGAACTTGGAAATATTAGTATTTCAATGTGCGCAATGACTTGTTCTTCTTGGTGATAAAAGTCTCAGGTTGAGGTACGGTCAAAGATGCCAAAATGAATTGCTGCAAAATACTTTGCTCATGGTAAATTTGTGTTTAAGGTCATACATTTGGTGCCAATCAAATGAGTTGCTTCACCCTCAGAGTTAGAGGAAAACCAGTCATCAGGAAAATGCTGGAATCTATGAAGGCTTAACAATGGACTTAGAAAATTATTGTATTACCAGATAAAATCAATACAGTTTTACTAAAGGAATTTGTATTTGACAATTTTTAAGGAGACTTTTGAGGACTTAACCAGCAAGGGAGATAAAGCGGACTAGTAGATTTAGTTTACTTATATTTCTTAAAGCCATTTGGTATGTTACCAAAATCAAAATTTGCAAAATATCGAACCTGGGGTTGGGGATTATGTGTGATCATGGATAAAGACTGAGCTAATGGACAAGAGCCAGATATTGGGGACAATTGTTTTCAAGTGGGCAGGTAGTAACTAGGAATGCTGCAAGGATCAATACTGGGCCTTCAGCTATTTAATTTATATTAAAGGCTTAGACAAGAGGCTACAAGTAACGTATCAGCATTTGCTGACAATACGAAATGATATGAACATGCACAGTGAGGAGCGCACAAACAGTTTGCAAAAAGATATTGACAAATTAAACGAGTAACAAAGTGGCAGACTGAGTGAAATATGGGAAAAAGCGTGGATATTCACTTTGATAATAACAATACAAAAGCAGCACATCTTTAAAAGGTGTAAAATTTCTAAATATTCCATGTTCAGAGAGACACAAAATATGCTTGTGTGATTTACACAAAGTTAACATGCTGATACAGCAAGCAATTAGGAAAGCAAACTGAATGGTAGCCTTTGTTGCAAAGGGATTGAGAGTAGGGTTTAAAAAAAACCTCTCAATACTGTTGTACAGGGCTTTGGCGAGACCATACCTGGATTAATAAATGCAGACCAAAAAATATTTTTTTAAGGATTAATAAGCTTACAGTACAAGTGGTAAGATGAAGGTGTACCAGCTTGATTTCTGAGGAAAGAAGCTGTATAAATTGTGTCTACAGATGATTTCACTAAAAAATGCAATAAAATCTGTCCTGATATAATGCGGTAGTTATGTTCCCATGTGATTCTGCATTAAGCAAATTGCGTAATAGCAGCACCATTTAAACCAATGGGATCAAAATCACCTTATAGCAAATACAGGTAAGAAAAATTCACGTCTACAAATAATGGTCTAAATTCTTCAATCGTGTTATAGCCAATTTGCATTGAAGAAACACGCTTTATAGCAGAACTAACTGTACTCTGAATTAGCTTGAAGAGGTTGATATCTCTACTAGGAAATCCAGAAGAGTCTCATGATATGGGTTCAATCATGTATGCTTCAGATGAGCAAAGATTTCTTGATTCAGAAAGTTACAAATCTTTGGAAATCTTGATAGAGACTTGTGGTCAAGAGACACAGGAAGCAGGTTGGGAAGTGGAGATCAGGCAGAAGATCAACCATGTTTGTACTAAATGATGGAAAGGAGCTGTTGTTTCTCCTGTTCCTACATTTTTAAAATATTACCTCTGCCACTTACGTTGAATGGGGGTAATGTTTTTGCTCCTGTTTTTCAGTTTGTGTGAAGACAATATAACACGTAACAAATAGATCGATTTCAATAAAACCTCGCACCCAGATATGGTATGGTCAAAGGAAGAACTGACTAGTTTTTGACAAAGACGTGGATCCTCATTTGGGATTTTGGGGTACCACTAACATTGGTGATTTGATATTTTCTTTTAGAATATTGTTGGTTTATTCTTAATTTTGTTTCAAAATATTGTTGATTCATTTAGAATGTGGAGGGTTATTTCCAATACTGTGGTAGAATATGTGACATCAGGTCAAAATGTGAGCAGAGTTTTCACAGCAGGTCAGTGGATGCCTTAAACCCCCTCAGAGCCTCTTAATAAAAATATTTATTTTTCACATTTGTTGGTACAGAGCATTAATCAAGCAGGAAAAAGCTTCAAAGTGGAGCTAAGAACTGACACAGCATTGCACAGGTATACACTCTACTGCAAGCCCTCTTCATATATATGCGTATGTTCTCAAGCTGATCAATGAACAACTGCAATTGATCTCCTGCTTCAACACCATTTCCCACCCTGCACTCTATGCCAGTTGGCCATAGGCTTCTAAAGTGGAGATTTGAAGATTCTCAGCCTTTTGAATTAATATTTTGTTCATATCAAACTCAAATTATTTATTCGTTAATCGTCATCCCATTCTAGATTTACTAGTCAACAGCAACAATCTCTGCATTTACCTCAACAAATCACTTCAGAATCTTGCATGTTTCAATTAAATCAACTCTACACACAATTTCTCAGCCTATCACCCCAGGAACTAAGCTAGTGCATCGTCACCATATCACCTCCATCACAAGGATATAATTCTTTTTTAAGTCTACATTCAGTAAGCCACATGGGATATTATCAAAGCTCTGTAGAATACAACTAGGATTTTCTTTGGTTTCCTGATCTGATCATGCAGAGTTTAATCCTGGATGGTGTTAAGCTCCTGGTGGAGTTGCCTTCACCAAGACATGTGGACAGTATGCAACACACTCCTAACTTCTACCTAATAGATGCTCAAAAGGCTATGGGTAGTCACAGATGAATCATGCGCCGAGAATACCCAATTTACAACCTGCAGTTGTACCTACAGTATGTACACAGCTAGTTTAATTAGATTTCCTGTCAATACTAACACTATCCCCCCTCACACCAGAATGTTGGTAATGGCGGGGCGTGGTTATTACCATTAACTATCAAAGTGAGGTGATTAGGCTCCATCTTATAAGATATGGACATTGCACTACATAAGTCCAAGCCATTTATTATTTGCCAATTATCAGCTCAAACCAAAATTTCATTCCAGTTTTGCTGCATGCAGGAACTGACTACTTCAGTGTTGGAGGAGTTGTGAATGTAATTGAATTTTGCGTAGTAAAATTCCCACAGAAAGTAACAAAGGAATATATGAACAGAAGTTGGCCAATCAGCCCCTTAAGTCTGTACCACCATTCAATGAGCTCATAGCTGATCTGTGGGCTAATTCCATATACTTGCCTTTGGCCCATATCCCCCAACAGCCTTACTTAATAATTTATCAATCTCAGATTTAAAATAAGCAACTTCTGAATTCATGATGGGGGAGAGTAGTCACTGGTAAAGCAGTTGAAGTTGGTTGGGTCAAGGAACCCATGCAAAGACATCTCAAAGCAAAGATGATTGGCCTCCAATAGATACTCACATTTTTCTCTTTGCCAGGAATGAATAGTGTCAGTGGAGATCCAGGCACCATAATTCCCCCACATGCCTGAACCTATCAGTTCCAGTTGACTTTAATTTTACATGAGTTCCTTGATGCCACACTTAGTAAAATGATGCTTCAAAGTCAAAGGCATTTATTCTTGTTCAGCTTCTGAATTTGCCTCTTTCGCCTGTGTGTCAAACAAGGCTGTAATGAGGCCCACAGCCAAGAGATCCTGGCAGAATTCGAAGCATTGGTGAGCAAATGTCTCTTGGTAGTATTAATGATACTTGGGCAGGTTGGATTTGATTTGCTTTTTGTGGGCAGATATACTTAATCTAGTTTCCTCTTCTTTGGGTAGATACATGGAAACAGTTATCTAGAGAACTCCTGCAAAGTTGTCTTAGAGCTAGTTCTGAAGCACCAGCCTTACATACTGCATCTGTATTTTCTCTGGGGCAGAGCCTTTGTTGTGTTCAGTGTACTTGGCTATTTCTTGACATATTGTGGAGTGAATCAAATTGGTTGAAAACACCATTCTGCTACAGTACAGACCTCAGGAGTAACCTTGGGTGTAGCATCTAGTTGGCCCTTCTAGCTGATGATTACTGCACATGCTTTAGCCTTTTGTGTTCATCTGCGGATACATCATTGTTAAATGACTTATTATGAGAATAATCATGCTCAACTTGAACCACTTAAAACAGAGAACCAAGGAGTTACACAATAAACAACTAAATCCAACTGGCAAAGTATTGCTCCACTAATTTACTCTTGCTCATCAGATACATTACAGAAGGTATAACTGATGGTGCTACCAAGTGGTGCTTACTCAACAATATCCTGCTTACTGATGCCTAATGAGTTCGCCAAGACTACTTCACTCCAGATGTCATTACAGTCTTGGTCAAAACAGACAAAAGGACTGAATTCCAGGGCTGAAGTGAAAACGGTTTTCCCAAAAGCAGCATTAAAATGTGACAGAAACCACTGAAAAATAAAAGTCAATGGAAATTAGGGATAGTCTTCACCGGTTTGAGTTATACCTGACACAAGAGAAGATAGCTGAATTTTTTGGAGGATGATCATCTCAATTCAAGAGCATTCATTCAGATGTTTCTCAGAGCAGAGTATTAAGTTCAACCTTCATCTGCTTCATCAATGACCTTCCCTCTATCATGGAATTAGTATAGGGATGTTCAGTGATAATTGCAGAGTGTGTACAGTTCAGTTTGTAACTCCTCAGATATTAAAACAGTCTGTGACCATATGTAGCAAGACATGGACAAATATAGGCTTAGGCTGATATCTCCTAAAAGAGAAGATCTAACTATCTCCCCGAGGAAGGAGCTGAGCTCCAAAAGCTTTCAGTTTAAAATAAACCTGTTGGACCATAACCTGGTGTCATTTGATTTTTGACCTTGTCTACCCCAGTCCAACTCCAGCATTTCCACATCATCATATTCTACTGTCTTGGTTGTTTCAAGAATTATGTTAATCACATTGTACTGATATTTAACCATAATCCATTAATTATCTTCCTGACAACTGTGTACAGTATTCATTTCCCTTCAGAAAGTTGCTATGAAATCTGATTCCATTACCCTTCCAGGCAGGGATTCAGGTTATAATTCACTGCATTTAAAAAAAAATCTCCATTTTCCAGCTTTATCACCTTAGATCTCTGTTCTCCAGTTGCCTGCATCACTGACAAAGCGTTTTTATTTTTCATGGCAAAATAAGAGACAATTTGTAGTTGAATCACTTTCTGCAAAGTTCTGTTTATTTAAAATTGGAAAGTACATCCATATCATGTTCCTTCAAAAAGCTGACCTTTACACTTATGACTTAGAATTTTTATCATAATAAATCCCACTAAGGAAAAGCAACATTCACTTTTCACCTAACAGGTTTTTGCTGTTAGACAATAAATCAATAATAAATAATAAATAAATGATTTCCTGAGCTACACTACATCCTGGAAAAGAAATGCAAAAAACGAGCAAACCAATGTACACCTCATGAACATACAATACAAGACGAACCAACGGACAAAATATTCAACTTTAAATCAATACCAAAGCCAGTGTCCTTCCACACCACCAATCCCCAACTCTGATTTCTAAAATGGTACTACAGCATTTTTTGAGTATTAGCCATCCTCATTCTTCTTAATGAAATCTATCACTTCACATCTCTCTATTTATTTTCAGCTATCTTGATCCACCATTCCACAAGTCTCTGTACTTTTCAGGTTTATGATCTTTTTTGCTATTTGTCACAACTTGAAGTTTTGTATGGTCTGCAAATTTTAAAATTGTGGCTTGTACCATGTCTTGCTTTCCCTCCACCACCCAAAATGTTAAAGAAAAAATTTGATAGGCATGTAAAAATCACAGAGTTAAATTATATTGGAAACCATTTCTTTTTATTCAATGTCTTCAGAACCAATAATCAGAGGGCACAAACTTAAGGTGATTGGCAAAAGAACAAGAGGCAACTTGCAAAAACATTTTTATGCAATATGCAATTAGGTTTGAGAATGCATTGCTCAAAAACATGGTGACGGGAACTAGATAAATTCTTGAAAGAGCCGGAAATGGAAAAAGATCAGGCAAGTAGGACTAGCGTAGGTGCGATCTATCTGGACTTCAGTTAGGCATTTGACAAGGTTTTTCATGTAGATTGGTGAGCAAGGTTATATCTCATGAAATACAGGGAGAACTAGCCATTTGGATAGAACTGGCTCGAAGGCAGAACACAGAGGCTGGTGGTGGAGGGCTGCTTTTCAGACCAGTGATGTACCACAAGGATTGATGCTGGCCCACTGCTTTTCATCATTTAGATAAATGATTCAGATGTAAGCTTAGGAGATAAAAGTTAGTTAATTTGCAGATATCACCAAAATTGGGAATGTAGAGGACAGCAAAAAAGGTTACCTTAGATTACCTCAGATCAACAGGATCTTGATCAAATGGGCCAATAGGCTCAGCAATGGCAGATTTAGATAAATCGCAGATTTAGATAAATTGGAAGGATGGTGTGAAATTTGAAAGAGTTCAGAAAAGATTTACACGGATGTTGCCAGGGTTGGAGGATTTGAGCCAAAGGGAGAGGCTGAACAGGCTGGGGCTGTTTTTCCTGGAGCGTCGGAGGCTGAGGGGTGACCTTATAGAGGTTTACAAAATTATGAGGGGCATGGATAGGAGAAACAGACAAGGTCTTTTCCCTGGGATGAGGGAATCCAGAACTAGAGGGCACAGATTCAGGATGAGAGGGGAAAGATACAAAAGGAAGCTAAGGAGCAACGTTTTCAGACAGAGGGTGGTACACGTATGGAATGAGCTGCCAGAGGAAATGATGGAGGCTGGCACAATTACTGCATTTGAAAGGCACTTGTATGGGTATATGAATAAGTAGTATTGAGGGGGTTATGGGAGAAGTGCTGGCAAATGGGACGAGATTAGGTTAGGATATCTATGCAGCACAGACGAGTGGGACCAAAGGGTCTGTTTCCATACTGTATATTTCTATGATTCTGTAACTAGAATGCTTTTCCAAAAAGTCAGAACAAACTCAATGGGCAAAAATAGCATTTTCTGTGCTGCACTTGTTCAACGATTCTATAAAGATTGACCTAATAAATCTTCCTAAATTTTCTTTGTCCAATTTTCTCCCTTGCTGAAGACAGTGATTCAGATTCTCACTGCCCTCCTGTGCTTTATGTAAGGCATGCATGTAATGAAAAACAGCAGGTAATTTGACTTCAGAGAGAGGGAGTGGCATCACAGTCATGTCCAATCACATCCTCAGCTACAATCTATGAATGTACACTTTCCAGCAGGACACAATGAATTCTAATCAGGAGAGAAATGTCAACTTGTCACTATTTGTGGAAAGCCAAGGTCAGCAGCATGTCTGTGCTACTCAAAGCACAGGATGGGGAGGCTTTTATTTTTTTTGCTGCATTAATCCTCTTCCAACCCAATTCCTTAAAATGAAATAACATTCCTACAACCCACATTTGTAGCATCATAATTCATCAAAATTGTATCTCATTCCACCATTGCTAAACTGCTTGGATTTCCCTTCCCCTTCATAAATGAGGTTGTCAAGTGTACCAGCATTATTTTTCACAATTACTTCTCCAAACGCTCATCGTTTGAGCACAGTGTTTAAGGCCAACCTTGCCAGAGTAAGATATGACATCCTTTATAGAGATTGCATACCTTTTCTCTATTCTTTCCTTGATTTTCTACACAATCAATTTTTGTATCTGTAGCAGACAAATGTCAGTAACTCAGTTTACTGGACAGCAGCTTGTGATGCCAACAGTCTGTGTTCAATTTCCATAACAGTTGAGGTTACCATGAAGTACTTGCCTTCTCAATTTTTCCCCTTACCTGAGCATGGTGACTCAAATTCTCAATGTTTAATTTCTATATTTTCCCAACTCCAACCAATCTTGACTAACATTGAAGTACTTTCCAGGTACACCTTCTCAAACGCTTTTGCTGTATTTCCATTCCAATAAATTTCAATTTCAAAATAATCATGTTCTTCTTCAAATCTATCCACTCTACCAGAGGTACTGGTGTTGGAATGGGCTGGACAAAAGTTAAACATCACACACCACAAGGTTATTGTCCAACAGGTTTATTTGGAAGTACTAGCTTTTGGAGCACTGCTCCTTTGTCAGCTAGCTACCTGATAAAGGAGCAGCCCTCCGAAAGCTAATACTTCCAAATAAACCTGTTGGACTATAACCAGGTGGTGTGAGATGTTTAACTTTTGTCTACCCCATTCCAACACCAGTACCTCTGGTAGAGTGGATGGATTTGAAGAAGAACACGATTATTTTTGAAATTGAAATTTATTGGAATGGAAATATAGCAAAAGCATTTGTATTGTGTGATTTTTAATTATCTTCTCCAGAACAAGTCCCCCCGTTCATGCTCTGCATCTTCAATTCTGGTCCACTCTCCAGTCATCTCCCATACTTTCCATTCAGTTTTCATAACTATCTGTAAAGTGCCTATCTGGAAGGTGCTGTATAACTGCACTATTTAAATAAAACATTCACATTTTACAATATTGTTACGTTGGTTCTGATTTCTGAGGGAGTGCTTGCTCAACCTCTGGTGTTGAAAACTCTCCATTAGACTTTATCCTATCCAGTCTCACTTTGCCAACCCTAGCCTCCATGCTTTCTTCGAGAAAAAATCAAGCTTCTCCCCTGTAGCTACACACAAATACAAACCTTGTTCAGAGTAAATTCTCATTTTTGAAAAGGGAGAAAATCTCAACAATATATTTCCATATTCAATTGTAAAACTGGAATTATGCACACTTACCCTTATTACACAATTTGAAAGGAAGGCATGTTTAACCCTACAATTCTCCATATAGCCTAACAGTACATTTTATTGGAGCAATGGTTCCAACGATAACAATCCTGGAGTTCCAACAATACCTTGTGTGCAAAATAATGTAACAAGAATAAAATAAAACCCGCTAAATGTTTTACATAAAATACTGACAAACCTTAAGAGAAACCATCGCACGAGGGTCTGACCAAGAAATGTAACGACTGCCTCAGAAAATGGAAAGAGAATCAAGTAAAAATCCGAGGAGGATGTTTTACTTGAGGTTTTCCTATTAACGAGGCTTTTTGCTTTGTTTTTAGATAAAGACTAGCTCAGTAAAATGAGATTGCTGAAAGCATCATATCATTTCACCCTTAAATATCCCAGGGGGTTTCCATGGAAACCAGAATGTGAGGGTGGAAAGGAAAAGGTACCAAGTGAGTGATGCTGCAATAAAACAAAATCATCAGGGCAAGAATAGAGACACCTTGAAAACCCACTCAGCTGCGATATTAAAAAGCTTTCGAGTAAATAACACAGTCTTTAGACTTTCATTAATGAAGACAAAAGACGGAGACATAGACAGTACGTACCTCACACGTCACGCTCCGAACAAACCCCACACCTCAGTCGCTGCGCCGCTCAACCGAACCTACTGACAAGCAGACCCCACCCCCAGACTGACTGACAGCAGACTCCACCATACACACATCGAGATCCGCGCACAGGCGCCAATCGCTGAGCAACGTTTGCCATTCTTTGATCAAGTTTGATTTGTGCCTGCCCCGCGCCGTGATGTATTCTGGGAGTTGTAGTTTTCCCTGGCCATAATCACCGGGCTGCCTTCTTGCTGTCTTTATCTGTTTGCCCTTCGCCGGGATTCACTCCCGGACTCAGCTTTGCGCCAGCGAGTGGGAGTTTTTTTTTCCTCTCAGTAACTGGGCTGCGCAGGTTATGGATGCCGGCCACGCCTTGAAAACGGGGCGACAGCTGCCAGTGTGCCGGGACGTGGCGTCCGGCCTCCTCCTCTCCACAGGCCGCGTTGTCATTGGAATCGCACCAGCGCACTGCACGAAATGGGAATGCAACACCCACGCAGCCCTCAGTATCCCAGGAAACAGCTGCTCGCTGACACACTCATACATCACGACTTTTTGAAACTTGGATGAATATTATGGTTTCTTACACGATGATTTTTTTTTGTAAAAAGATATATATATATATATATGTGTGCGTGGTGTATGGCACCTCAGTGAAACGGCAGTATCACATTTGTTTGAAAGGAAGAGAGGTTTTCAAATGAATGAAATATCACATGGGATTTTGGGTGGGCTGGCTAGATGGATACAAAGCTGGCTTGCTCAATGGAGACAGAGGGTAGCGGTGAAAGCTGCAAATGTGTTGCTGGTCAAAGCACAGCAGACCAGGCAGCATCTCAGGAATAGAGAATTCGACGTTTCGAGCATAAGCCCTTCATCAGGTAGCGGTGAAAGGGTGCTTTTCAGAAAGGACACTGGTAACTACTGGTATACCACAGTGTTAGGTCCTCTGTTGTTTGTAATATATATTGGCTTAGTAAGTTTGTAGATGCCATGAAGATTGGTGGAGTTGTGAAAGGATACATCAGGATTGGTAACTTGGGCACAGAAATGGCAACTGGAGTTTAATCCAGCCAAATGTGAGGTGTTGCATTTTGGAGGATCAAATTTAGGTGTGAATTATCCAGTAAATGGTGGAACTGTGAGGAACATTAACATACAGACAAATCTAAGGGTGTAGGTCCACAGATGACTTTGTAATTAAGACAGCATATAGCATGCTTGCCTTCATTGGCCAGGGCATTGAGTACAAGAGTTGGCAAACCATGTTGCAGCTTTGTAAAACCTTTGTTGGGCCACATTTGGAGTGCTATGTGCAGTTTTGGTTACCACACTACTAGAAGGACATGGAAGCTTTGGAGAGAGTGCAGAGAAGATTCACCAGGATATCTAGGGGAAAGTGAAGGCTGGAGATCAGAGTCAAAAATTGTGGTGCTAGAAAAGCACAACCAGTCAGGCAGCATCCAAGGAGCAGCGGAGTCAACATTTTGAATCTAAACTCTTCATCAGGAATGTGGGGGGCCCAAAAGGAGCTGAGGTATATATGGGAGGGGTAGGACAGTTCAAGAGGGTGGTGCCAAGTTGGAGAGTTGGATCTGGGATAAGGTGGGGGAGGGGAAATAAAGAAACTGATGAAATCGACATTGGTTCCATATGGTTGGAGGGTCCCAAGGTGGAAGATGAGGTATTCTTCCTCCCAGTTATCAGATGGCTATGGTTTGATGGTGGAGGTAGCTCAGAACTTGCATGCCCTTGGGGGAGTGGGAGGAGGAGTTGAAGTGATTGTCGGTTGTGTAGGCAGGTGCTAAGGAAGGAGATGTGACTGTAGTAGCAGGTCTGCTTCAGGGTGGCTGAGTGTCACCAGGACGTTGCCTGTTCTTGAGGGCTGGCTCTGAAGAAAGGTTAAAACTAGGATTGTTTTGACTGGAAAGATGGCTGAGAGGAGACCTGACAGAGGTCTACAAAATTATGAGAGGTATAGATTGGGTGAATAGTCCGTGGCATTTTCCCAGGGTTGAAGTTTCAATTACAAGGGGGTACATACAGGTGAGAGGTGCAATTTTAAGGGAGGTTTTCATGCAGAGAGTGGTAGGAGCCTGGAACACTGTCAGAAGAGGTGGTGGAAAGATGCACTTTGGCGACATTTAAGAAGCATCTGGATAGTTGTATGAATAGGGAGAGATAATGAATGAATAAGGGCAGAGGTTTGATAGTTTGGTTAGGGCATGATGATCAGAGGCTTGGAAGGCTGAAGGGCTCATTCCTGTGCTGTACTTCTCTTTTGTTCTTTTGGTAATTGACAAAAGAGAAATTGGATAATTTCTGCAAAATGTAACACAGCTCATAATTAATTGGTGTACTATAAGTTGTGATAGGACCTAGTTTCTTAATTGGAATATTTGAAATAAGATGTGATACCTCACTAGGAGAAAGTGATGACTGCAGATGTTGGAGATATTAATCGAAGAGTGTGGTGCTGGAAAAGCACAGCCAGTCAGGCAGTACCCAAGGAGCAGGAGAGTTGAAGTTTCAAGCATAAGCCCTTCATCAGGAATAAGGGGGTGGCTACTCCCAGATCCAACCTTCCAACTTGGCACTGCCCTCTTTAACTGTCTTGCCTGCCCATCTTTCTTCCCACCTATCCACTCCACTCTCCTGCCTGACCTATCACCTTCAACCCCAGCTTCATCTATTTATCACATTCCCAGCTACCTCACCCCCCCCCCCCCCACCCCACACACACACACACACAAAACCTCACCTCTTCCCATTTAGCTCTCAGCCCCCTTGGGCCATCCCTTCAATCCTGTGGATATCTCACCCCTTCTTCTCTATTTAAGATGCAAAAAAAGATGAGAAGTTTTTTTTAGTTGTTACGTTCTTAAAAACAATGCAAACAAAACAATCACCTGGGCTGTGTCGGTCATGTTGCTGGACTGATTGAACTGGAGTGAGAACCATTCACAATCCATCAGAACTACACCTTGTGGTTCATGACATCACTGCTGCTGGTTAAGCTGCAGGTTGGCCTCTGGATCTGTAGTTTCTGTAAGATATCTTCAGACAGTAGTTCCACTTGTCTTGCTACTGTGTAAGCATCAAGCAGTATGCTCTATATTGCTGTGATTATTTCTTCTTTGTTCTTCAAGACAGCTGAATAATCAGTCAGCAGCCATAGTTATTGCTTCTTCAATTACTTTTCCATCTGTGAATGGTTTCTTGGGTTTTTCCAGGAGAAGGTAAACATGAACTGATGTTTCAATGCATGCCTTACCTTTTGCTGCATGTTTAGGAAAATAAACGATTGAGTTCGCAAATGACCATCAGTTCATCAAATTTCTTTGCCTGAAGCATGCAGTTCAAAGGAAAACTATCCTTTACTGGGCATCATTGTGGCAGTGTTCTACTTCCTCCTTTTTACATATCAGTAATCTTCAATGACATAAAGACAAATGCTCTTAATTTTTAAGAGTTAACAGAAAATAATTTTCCCATTCCGTGCGGAAGTTGAAAATTTTGTGGTTTATTTTTCAGTGGTCCTAGTTCATCACTCATTGTTATTGCTTCATTTTGTAGTTCATCACATCACTCTGCCCTTGGTCAAGCTACAGGTTGGCCTCTGAATCCATGCTTCTGGAACTTCCAGAATGCAATTTTCTGCTTTCAAAGGTGGAGGCATGAGAGGTTACTTCAGTTGTTGTGATTTGTGTCTGTGACCCCTGGTCAGTTTGTATTGCTTGGATAACGGATATTGTGCATGGCAGAGTTTCGTGTAATTTTTCTTTTTCCTGCACACATCTGTTAGATAAGCAGCTGAAGAAAGAAGCTTCAGGTGTACAGAGAATGGGCAGAGGAGCTGGAATAGCTGAGCTGTTCTTGTGGAGTATGTACAGGAATATGATGGCCTGAATAGCTTTCTGTGTTTCTATTACTTTAATATACTGGCGTCAGACATCAGTTCCTAGTCTATTTCTTGCTAGTTTGTTTGCATTGCCATCACAAAAATTACTTTGCCCTGCAATGATAGTCCATCTGGACCAAACTGAAACACAATGCAACAAATTTTTGTCCAGTCATGGCTTCAGAAAGTGAAAGTCATACAGCGGCATGATGATCAACCTGTGTGCAGCAATATAACGTGGGTGTGTGGTGAGAGCAATTGTCAGATACACACAGTGAGGGAACATGAGCAAGCAATCTACATTTTGGAGACCATGGTCATAGAATCATAGAATAGTTACATGACCGGAGGCCACTCCGCCAGTCATGCCTGTGCTGCCTCTCTGAAGATACAATTCACTTGTACCACTCATCTGCCTTCTCCCTGGAGCACTACGCATTCTTCCTTTTGAAGATAAGAAACCAATTTACTCTTGAATGCCCAATTGAACCTGACTGCACCACACTCTCAGGCAATGCATTTCAGATCCTAACTTGCTGGGTAAGAAAATGTTTGCAGCAGCTGACGCGGAAGATGAACAACGATCATACTAAGTTGTAGAGTAGGTTTGAGGGGCCTTACGATCTACTCCCGTTCCTGTTTCTTCTGCTCTAAGTCACCAAAGTATCAAAAGTAGCATATATCTCAGAACAAGTATCTCACTTTATAACTATTCAGATTTTTGACAAAACTTGGTATAGTATAATTCTCACTTTTATAGAAGTGTTTACAGACACAATTTAAAATTGATCTAGTTCCATAAAAATGACAGATACTAAAGTGTATGAGAAATATACAAAATTCTAATTGTGTTAAAGTAAGTTCTGATTGCAATAAAACAGCCTAAAATACAAAAAGCCAATGCTTTGCACGAGTGGTTCTGCAACTATGTAAGTACCAACAAAACGCGAAAATCTCGGGTTATGAAAGCTTTACAAGTAACAAAGTGAGACTCGAAATGTAATAAGTTGCAAAAAGTACTATGAAAACAAAAACTTAGAAGGGATATCAAAGCCAAAGTGGGTAAGTAAGGAGAGTTGCATACCCTTTAAGATAAACGCAGGTGAAATAAGAGTAAAAAAAATCAGGGATTGTAAGACATATTAAATAAATGTCTTAGAACCACTTTCATCATTGGAGGAAGAGGTTCAAGTACCAGCTTTCCAAGGAAACTGAAAAACAAGGCAAGGTAAGGAACTTAGTGAATTTAAGTAAACTAATGGTAATAAAGTAACAAACAATTCATTTCCCGAACCTGAATATTTGAGTGACAGGGTAGTCAACGAAATTTCAATTTTGGAATGTACCTTTGGCTTAGAAAATTCTAAATGTTACTCAATTGTTGTAAAATGGGAAAATACTAGAACTGTCAATTTAATATCAGTTGTAAACTTACTGGAATCCATTATCAAAGTTAGAGTTACTCAACATTTGGACAAATAACCCAAAGTATATGGTTAATGTCTGGCTATTCACTACACACAAATTAATAACTCGAAGGAATTTGGGGGGGGGGGGGGGGTAGGTTTGCTCGCTGAGCTGGAGGTTTGAAATCCAGATGTTTCATTACCTGGCTAGGTAACATCATCAGTGGCGACCTCCAAGTGAAGCGAAGCTGTTGTCTCCTGCCTTCTGTTTATATGTTTGTCCTGGATGGGGTTCCTGGGGTTTGTGGTGATGTCATTTCCTGTTTGTTTTCTGAGGGGTTGTTAGATGGTATCTAGGTCAATGTGTTTGTTAATGGCGTTGTGGTTGGAGTGCCAGGCCTCCAGGAATTCTCTGGCATGTCTTTACATAGCCTGTCCCAGGATAGATGTGTTGTCCCAGTCGAAATAGTGGTTTTTTTTCCTCCATGTGTAGGGCCATGAGGGAGAGAGGGTCGTGTCTTTTTGTGGCTAGCTGGTTTTCGTGCATCCTGGTGGCTAACTTTCTTCCTGCTTGTCCTACGTAGTGTTTGTGGCGTCCTTGCATGGAATTTTATAGGCAACGTTGGTTTTGTCCATGGGTTGTACTGGGTCTTTTAAGTTTGTTCGTTTTTGTTTGAGAGTGTTGGTGGGTGTGTGTGCTACTAGGATTCCGAGGGGTCTTGGTAATCTGGCTGTCATTTCTGAAACTTCTTTGATGTATGATAAGGTGATTAGGGTTTCTGGCTGTGTTTGGTCTGCTTGTCGTGGTTTGTTCTTGAGGAATCTGCGGACTGTATTGTTTGAGTATCCATTCTTCTTGAATACGTTGTATAGGTGGTTCTCCTCTGTTTTCCAAAGTTCATCTGTGCTGCAGTGTGAGGTGGCTCGTTGGAGTAGTGTTCTGATATAGTTTCGTTTGTGTATGTTGGGATGGTTGCTGGTGTAGTTAAGTATTTGGTCAGTGTTTGTCGGTTTTCTGTATACGCAGTTTGTAATTCTCCCTTGTCCTTTCTTTCTACTGTGACGTTCAGAAATGCGAGTTTGTTGTCAGTTTCCTCCTCCTTGGTGATCTTTATGCCTGTGAGGGTGTTGTTGATGATGTTAAATATCTCTTCTTATCTTGTTTCGTTTTGTGATGACAAAGGTGTCATCTATATAGCGGACCCAGATTTTTGGTTTGATGGTTGGTAGGGCTGTTTGTTCTAGTCTTTGCATTACCGCTTCTGCTATGAATCCTGATAACGGAGATCCCACAGGTGTGCTGTTGGTTTGTTTGTAGACTATGTTGTTGAAAGTGAAGTGGGTGACGAGGCACAGGTCCACTAGCTTCATGATGTTTTCGTTGGTAATGTGATTGATGGTGTTTGGTGTGTGTGATGGTCTCTTCTAAAAGTGTGGTAAGTGTTTCCTTTGCCAGGTCAATGTTGATGGAGGTGAATAGTGCTGTTACGTCGAATGAGATCATTGTTTCGTCTTCCTCAATTTTGGTGTTTTTGATGATTTTTAGGAATTCCTGGGTAGAGAGGATGGAATGCTTGCCTCTTCTACTAGGTACTTCAGTCTTGCATGTACTTCTTTGGCCAGTCTGCAAGTTGGTGTTCCGGGTAGTGAGACTATGGGTCTGAGGGGGGCTCCTAGTTTATGGATTTTTGGTAGTCCGTAGAATCGTGGGGTGTTGGTCCCATCTGGTTTCATTTTTTTGGAATTCTGTCTTGATTAATTGTCTGGAATTGTGTAATTTTCTTAGGAGATATGTAATTTCGTTTCCGAGTTGTGGGGTCGGGTCTAGCACCACCTGTTGGTAGGTTTTGGTGTTTGCGAGTAGTGCTTTCTCTATGTAGTCCCTTCTGTTCAGGATGACTGTGAGCCGACCTTTGTCTGCCGGTAATATAATGATGTTTTTGTCTTTTTGAGGTTTTCTAGGGCTTTCTTTTCTTGTGTGTTCAGTTTGTTTCCTTCCCTCTTTCAGCTCAGAGTAGGTGCAACTGTCTGTCTGATCGCTTGTTGTGTTTCTTCCGTGAGTTTGTTGTCCTTCACTGTGGTTTTTAATGCTGCTAGGAAATCCTTCTTGTCAGCGTCTCAGTAATTGAAGTTTAGTCTTTTTACTAGTACCGCTTTTTCTGTGTCTGATAGGGTCCGGACTGATAAGTTCTTTATCCATGCCCCTGTGTTATCGGTTTTGTCTTTGTTTGTGAGTTTGTCAAGTTTTTTCTTCAGGTCCCGATTTTTCTTTTTCTGTGTTTGTCGTTTTTTGTTATTTACGGCTCGTTCTACCGCGTCTATCTGTTCTTGATTTGTTGTTTGTTTGAAGGAATAGAGTTGGATATCCACAGTTATATGTGACATTTGGTTGGGAATTAAGTAACTTGCTCAATACAAACAAAATACTGGGAATGCCAAGAAGCTCTGGCAGCATTTGTAAAGAAAGATGTTGTATTTCTAGTCAATGATCTTTCACTTAAATTAGGTAAAATTAAAATATTTAATAAATTTTGAGAGTGAAAGGGAGGACAGTCAAGTAAGAGACAAAAGACGTGTCTTTTGGAAGTGTGAGTAGCATATTAATAAAATAGACAAAAACATCATCTGTTTAACTGAGAGCAGTAAATTGAAGAAGCATATATGCAGACTAAACTGAGTGGGTAAAACTAGCAGTTGGATGTATGAAGTTGTCCACTTTGGATCTGAGGAAGTCAGTTCCAAATATTTTGTTAATGGCGATTGACTGGGAAAAGTTCAGCAGTGAAGTGATTTAGATGTCCATCTATGTAATTCATTAAAAGCTAGTACAGATATAACATAAAATGAATATAATGTTGGATTTTATCTCAAGGGAATTGGAATAAAAAATTTAGGAAGTTATGATATATAGTGCAGAACCTTGATAAGATTGCATTCTGTTTTGGTTACTGCACTTTATTGGTGTTGATGGGAGTACAATGAATTGGGTAAAGTATAAGTTCCATACATTTGAGTTCTGGTGGAAGTTTATTCATGTAAAACATATTTGTTTTTCTAGGAGAAAGTGAGGATTGCAGATGCTGGAGACCAGAGTTGAAAAGTGTGGTGCTGGAAAAGCACAGCAGGCCAGGCAGCATCCGAGGAGCAGGAAATTGACGTTTCGGGCATAACCTCTTCTTCAGGAATGAGGCTGGTGTGCCAAGTGGGCTGAGATAAAAGATGGGGTGGGGGGGGGGGGCGGGGGGGGGGGAGCACTGGGAATACAAGAGGACGGTGCTGAATCCAGGGGTTGGGACTGAGATAAGGTGGGGGGAGGGGGAAATGAGGAAGCTGGAGAAATCTACATTCATCCCGTGTGGTTGGAGGGTTCCTAGGCAGAAGATAAGGCGCTCTTCCTCCAGGCGTCGTTTGGGCAGGGTCTGGTGATGGAGGAGGCCAAGGACCTGCATGTCCTTGGCGGAGTTGGAGGGGGAGTTAAAGTGTTCAGCCACGGGGCGGTTGGGTTGGTTGGTGCAGTTGTCAAAGAGGTGTTCCCTGAAACGTTCCGCAAGTAGGCGGCCTGTCTCCCCAATGTAGAGGAAACCGCATTAGGTGCAGCGGATACAGTAAATGATGTGTGTGGAGGTGCAGGTGAATTTGCGACGGATATGGAAGGATCCAGTGGAGCCTTGGAGGGAGGTGAGGGTGCAAATTTTGCACTTCTTGTGGTTGCAGGGGAAGGTGCTGGGGGTGGAGGTTGGGTTGGCGAGGGGTGTGGACCTAATGAGGGAGATGCGGAGGTCGTGGTCTGTCTGGAACGCTGATTGGGGTGGGGAGGGAAATATATCTTTGGTGGTGGGGTCTGTTTGGAGGTGGCGGAAATGATGGAGGATGATACGATGTATCCGGAGGTTGGTGGGGTGGAAGGTAAGGACCAGTGGGGTTCTGTCCTGGTGGCGATTGGAGGGGCGGGGTTCAAGGGCGGAGGTGCGGGAAGTGCAGGAGATGCGGTGGACAGCATCGTCGACCATGTCGGAGGGGAAATTGCGGTCTTTGAAGAAGGAGGGCGTTTGGGCTGTTCGGTAGTGGAATTGGTCCTCCTGGGAGCAGATGCGGCGGATGCTAAGGAATTGGGAATATGGGATGGCATTTTTACAGGGGGCAGGGTAGGCTGACTGAACTGGTCCTCACTCTTAACAACTTCTCCTTCCAATCCTCCCACTTCCTCCAAACCAAAGGAGTAGCCATGGGCACCCGCATGGGCCCCAGCTATGCCTGCTTCTTCGTCGGATATGCGGTCCATCTTCTGCAGCTACACTGGCACCATCCCCACCTTTTCCTCCGCTACATTGATGATTGTATTGGCGCTATCTCGTGCTCCCATGAGGAGGTTGAACAGTTCATCCATTTTACTAACACCTTCCACCCTGACCTCAAATTTACCTGGACCATCTCAGACTCCACCCTCACCTTCCAAGACCTCTCTATTTCTATCTTGGGCAACCGACTCCCACAGCTATCTTGATTACACCTCCTCCCACACTGCCCCCTGTAAAAATGCCATCCCATATTCCCAATTCCTTCGTCTCCGCCGCATCTGCTCCTAGGAGGACCAATTATCCGACCAAATGGCCTCCTTCAAAGGCCACAATTTCTCTTCCAACGTGGTTGACATGCTCTCCATTGCATCTCCTCCACTTCCCGCCCCTCCGCCCTTGAACCCCGCCCCTCCAATCGCCACCAGGACAGAACCCCACTGGTCCTCACCTTCCACCCCACCAACCTCCAGATACATCGTATCATCATTTCCACCAAACAGACCCCACCACCAGGGATATATTTCCCTCCCCACCCCATCAGCGTTTCAGAGAGACCACTCCCTCCGCGACTCCCTCGTCAGGTCCACACCCCCCACCAACCCAACCTCCACTCCCGGCACCTTCCCCTGCAACCGCAAAAAATGCAAAACTTGCGCCCAACCTCCCCCCCTCGGCCCCAAAGGATCCTTCCATATCTATCGCAAATTCACCTGCACCTCCACACACATCATTTACTGTATCCGCTGCACCTGATGTGGTCTCCTCTACATTGGGGAGACAGGCCACCTACTTGGGGAACGTTTCGGGGAACACTTCTGGGACAACTGCACCAACCAACACAACCACCCCATGGCTGAACACTTTAACTCCCCCTCCAACTCCGCCAAGGACATGCAGGTCTTTGGCCTCCACCATCGCCAGACCCTGGCCGCACGACACCTGGAGGAAGAGCGCCTCATCTTCCACCTAGGAACCCTCCAACCACACGGGATGAATATAGATTTTTCCAGCTTCCTTATTTCCCCTCCTCCCACCTTATTTCAGCCCCAACCCCTGGGTTCAGCGCCGTCCTCTTGACCTGCAATCTTCTTCCCGACCTCTTCGCCCCCACCCCCTCTCCGGCCTATCACCCTCACCTCCTTCCACCTATTGTATGCCCAGTGCCCCCCCCCCCTTTTATCTCAGCCCACTTGGCACACCAGCCTCATCCCTGAAGGAGGGGTTGTGCCCGAAACGTCGATTCTCCTGCTCCTCGGATGCTGCCCAGCCTGCTGCGCTTTTCCAGCACAACACTTTTCAACCCATATTTGTTTTTCTGTCTTCATCTGCTATCTGCTTTGCTGAGTATATCCAACATTTTCAGTTTTTATTTGTCTAAATTTGAGTAATTTTCACTTGAATTCAATAGGTCAGATATTGAGCAAGTATTTATTCTGATGGGATATCAAAAGGGAATATAAATCTTGAAAATCATCATTATGGCATATATCAGACTCACTTCTAATACGGTTCAGCATTTCAATTCAACATTTTACATGAAGCTGACACTTTTCATTGCAATGCTGCTATCTGACTATTCTACATGGAACTGGATGCATTTTAACTTGTTGTCTTTGTGGTTAACCATTTTGCACTTACTTGGGCACTCATAGCATTTCTGCCTCTCCTTTTTAGTACATTGTCACTTCATTCAGAATGTACAGGCCCACTGAGGTTCTTTCTTGCCTTGCCTTTTAGCACCAACAGAAAGCCAGACAGCTTGTCATAGCTGTCAGCACTGAAAAGTATTGGGGGAAGATGTGGTGTGGTGTAGCACCGTATATGTCAATGTCACATCCACACCATGTGCCAGCAACCTCACAGCATGTGCTTCAAATTAGTAGCAATATCTGAAAGTCAAAAGAGAATAGTCCTGAGTCAAAGGAGACTCGAGTCAGTCAGGAGCATCATCCAAGTTCAGTTCAGGCAGTTGCTTGGTGCGGTCAGGATTTGGAGGTATGCATCCTTATAGTCCAGGGATTGGGTCATGGTCAGTCCTTCAGGTTGAGTCCAGCCAATCTGAGATTCAGTGGGGAGTGGGTCATGGATAGTCCGAGGGGCTTGCATGTCAAACATCAAGGGGCACGGTTTTCATGGTAGAATGTGTGTTAGGGAAATTGTGAAAGTCAAGTGAAGGGATTGGAGCCAGCATATAGGGTACACAGAGGGGACAATCATTGTGAAGAGAATGTTATATTCTTCATATAACAGGACACAGGGAGTTTATATAGCACAAGGCAGCATGGGGATTATGTGGAAAGGGGGTTCAGTAGACCTGGGGTTCAGGAGAAGATTGGAGTGCTGAATAACAATAGTTAAATACAAGGTTTGGGTGGTATAAAAGACCACAATTTTTGTATCAAGGACTGAAATGTGAAAAAATGGACACTGCTTTTAAAAGAAAATATGAATAAAGGAGTTTGTATGCAACTTTGGAAAAACAAGGGGAGTTAACTGATGCATATGTAACAATGTTATTTTTGAGGAAATTGCACTAGACAAAGTGGCAGTACCTGGGTGTGTTCATGGCAATTCTACCCATAGCCAGTCTTTTGATGAACAATTAGAACTAACTTTTGTGGATTGAGGAGAGCTGGGCTCAGTAACAAATTTGATGGTCAGGTTGCAGTTTAATACAGACCCTGTGAAGGGGAATGAAAATAAAAGACAGAAGCCCCAGATGTTTGCACCATCAACACTACTCTCTTGGTCTGAAAAGTTGCCTTATTTAACTACCTGTCGAGAAAGCTGGGAAAAAATACATTCAGAGCTGTTGAAAAGAAGAATAATAAGATGCACAGTGAAAAGAAGCAACTAATGAACTAAAGACTGATCATCATTGATGCTTCAATATTATTTGCACATCGAAGAAAAGGATTGTGGGACCAACTCAGCCAGTTTTGTGTTGTTCGGGTAGTGATTCAGGACTGTGTTCCTCTTACTATTTTTTGCATTGATTCATAGTAAGAAAAAAAAGACAAAACAAATATTATGTCAAAGTTTGTGTATGTGGTGAAGGGGAATTTCAAAGGGGGCAAAATTACATAAATTAGAAGTTTATTTTTATTTTCATTCTTTTACTGTTTTTGTTAAAGTTAAGAATGTTAGAGTAAAGAGAGTGTTTTTAAAAATATATATATTACCAAGGAACCTAAGATGGCTTGATGTTTTTTTTCCTGGGTGGCAGTAAGTCAGAGGAAAACTTGTACTCGTGCCAATTTTATTAAATCCCACCATTTGTCACAGCTCCTGAAACAATGGGGCTGAATTTCCAGTGTACTGCTCCAGTGAGTCATGACAGTGGAAACATGGGCATGATCAAAGCTGCTGGGGTTTAAAGGCAGATGAAGATTAATGGTGGGGATGTAGGGAAGACTTGAAGAATAGGCAGAGCCTGAAACTCACTCTTAAGGGCAAAGTGGAAAACATACATCTTCAGCCAAGTGTCAACTGTACAATATGAATGAAAAATGGCTGCCAGCATACTCAAAGTGGGTGGGGTATATTTTGTTTCATCTACAGGAGTAGGGTCCATTTGTTGATAATGTAAGGCCATTCAAGAGGCAATTGCATTCACTAGGCATGCATAGATCTGAAATGGCACATCTTTAATTAGATTAAATTGTATGTGCAGTTTATGAAATGACCAGTAATATATATTGTTGCACCTCCCTGGGGTAGGTCTTTGAAGATTATGTCCCACCAGTCCTGGAGTCATCAGAAAAGACGAAGATATTTTAAACAATACACAATTCCCCAATTTACCTGTATTTTAGACCCACGTTGACAGAAAGCACGAACCCGATTTCTGCCTTTAACAAGAATCACTATTTAGTATAAATAAATGGACTCTGGCCACAGGTAAAGAACCATCAGCATATAATTCAATGAGTTAAAACTCTAAGCTCATGGGACACTAACCTCTACACACACATACATACATAGACACAAACAAGGGAAAGAAATCATGGATATTATAAACAGAGGGAAAGAATGGAAGGCAGTTCAGTGGGCCCTGTTCACAGGGTTTGCTGGGATGATTCTCATGCCAATCCAAATGCTTCTCAATGTTCTTTCTCTAATGTTTTCACTTGTTTGCAAGGTGACAGGTTCTCACTTGTAGAGGTCACTGATTTATTAATAAAAGTCACAACTTCAGGCCTAAAGTGGTTTTCACTGCAAAGAACAGAGAAGCTCATGAGCTTGCAGAAGCCTGATGGCTTCTCATGATCTTGTTCACAGCCCTGAACGATCCAGCTACCTGGGAGACAATGGCTGTTGGCAGGCTTTTGTCATCAATAAGTTAGTAAGTTTGCAGATGACACCAAACTTGGAGGTGTAGTGGACAGTGAAGAAGGTTACCTCAGATTACAACAGGATCTTGATCAGGTGGGCCAATGGGCTTAGGAGTGGCAGATGGAGTTTAATTTAGATAAAAGCAAGGTGCTGCATTTTGGAAAAGCAAATCAGAGAAGGATTTATACACTTAATGGTAAGGTCCTAGGGAATATTGCTGAACAAAGAGACCTTGGAGTGCAGGTTCATAGTTCCTTGAAAGTACAGTCGCAGGTAAATGGGAAAGTGAAGAAGGCATTTGGTAAGCTTTCCTTTATTGGTCAGAGTATTGAGTAAAGACGTTGGGAAGTCAGGTTATGGCTGTACAGGACATTGGCTAGGTCACTTTGGGAAAACTGCATGCAATTCTAGACTTCTTCCTATCAGAATGATGTTGTGAAACTTGAAAGGGTTCAGAAAAGATTTACAAGGATGTTGCCAGGGTTTGGTGACTTGAACTATAGAGAAAGGCAGAATAGGCTGGGGCTGTTTTCCCTGGAGCCTTGGAGGCTGAGGGGTGACCTTATAGAGCTTTATAAAATCATGAGGGGCATGGATAGGATAGACAGTCTTTTCCCTGGGGGAGTCCAGAACTAGACAGCATAGATTTAAGGTGAGAGTGGAAAGGTATAAAAGGGACCTAAGGAGCAACCTTTACACGGAGAAGGTGGTGTGTATGGAATAAACTGCAAGAGGAAGTGTGGACGCTGGTACAATTGCAGTATTTAAAAGGCATCTGGATGGGTATTTGAGTAGGAAAGCTTTAAAGGCCAAGTATTGCCAAATGGGACTAGATTAAGTTAGGATATATGGTTGGCCTAGATGAGTTGGACCGAAGGATCTGTTTCTGTGCTGTACATCTCTATCACTCTATAACTGATCACCAATCCACAAACCAATCAGCTATTTGCTGTTGGCTGAATCTCCATTTGTACACACCACTTGGCGCCAGCTCATCTGTAACCCTTACACTACTGCTTGAACCAGCAGCTGTGTAAACAGCACCCTATTTTGGGTCATTTCTTCTGTAATGAGACAAAAGGAGGGATTGAATAAGATGAAACTATTAGAAAGCTTAATAGTTTATGGGGATGGTGCTGGTGAAAGTTCTAACTGGAAGATTGGGCATGCAATATCGAAAGCCATACACCATCAGCCTTGGTAAGAGGGAGGTGCCGTTGTGGTGTTAGAACGAGTTTGCCTTCGCAGAGCGAATAAAGTAACACTTAACCTTGCGGAGTGCAGAAGTTCATTAATTTTCTTGAGGCACTACTGCACATTCCTTCAGAATCTGGACACTGCAGTGCCCTGTGGGCCTACCGCAGACCAGGCTGGCAGGGTCTGGTGCCATGATTCTCCTTTAATAGCCAAGGTGAAACAGTATAGTTCTCCTCTCCATTGCCTCTCATGATCTCCAGGTCCCTATCAGCAAAGGGATAACTTGCCTCTCGTAGCTAAGTTGTTTCCTTAACTCTATCACACTAAGGGAAGTTTCTGGCCTGCAAAGGTTTAAGTGGTACGCAGCTGGGGTTCAAATATGGCACTAGTAACCTAAACCTGGTGAGCACATCTGCCTCTGCTGAGTGTAACAGTATACAAAAATAATGCTGTGAAGATATGACACATACCTGGTGAGGTAAGCAGTGAGAATTGTGTGTGAAAAGTCACCACAACTCACAGAAGAAACCTTTCACAAAACTCTTTAAAACTGACATTTAAGACAAAATGAAGAGATTCAGTCCAATGGTTTTCTTTGAAATCCAGAACATACAAATTGTTAGAGGATTCATGATCACAACATAGGCAGATGATGTTTTTTAACCAAATTCAATAAGCTATCAGAAAATTGCCATGAAGAAACTTTATTTCTTTTAAGTGCTGCCAATAAGCAATGTCACACCAACAAAAATGAAGACATACTTTTATACAAAGCCTTTCATGAACTCAGAATGTGCATGCAATGAAGTAATTTTAAAGTGTTTTAATGTAGGAAGCTCAACATTCAATGTGCACACTAATATCTGAAGCTGTTGGTTGTTGGATAAATATTGGCCAGAATACCTGAATGCACGTCCCTGCTCAGCTCTAATTCAAGTAGTGCTGGGGATGACAGAGGAAAGTTTCAGTATAAAATATGAGCTAATAAACAGCACCTTTGACAGTGCACCTCTCCCTTAATACTGCTCTGAAAGAAGAACCTAAAATTATAAAAGAGGGGTTATAATTATATTATCGGGTGAATAGTTGAAGTCTTTTTTGCAAGGTGGAAATGTCAAATACCAGGGCATGTAGGTTTAAGATGAGAGGGGACAAGTTTAAAAATGTGCAAGGCAAGTTTTTTTTAAAAACAGAGAGAGTGGTAGGTACCAGGAACAAACATTCCTCATATGTTAAGCTTTTCATTCATGTGACTATTTTTGTGAACCTCCTCTGAACCCACACATGAACAGGCAGAGGATAGAAGGAAACAGACTATGAGCAGGCCGATGGTTTAGAATAGCAGCATGGTTAGCATGGGCATGGTGGGCCAAAGGGCCTAATCTGTGCTGTACTGATCTATGTCCTCAGCAATTTAGATATAATACATTAGTTGATAAGATAAATAAAGTTTCTAACAGGGACAATTGGGATGGTCACTGATAAATTGAGAACAGACATGCTGTTGGTGCGAAATGTGTTTGTCTTATTAAATTTGTGGGGCAGCATCCTGCTCTGTAGATAAGGTGGTACAGAGCTCTTCCCTGGGTCTTCCTCCTCTTCTTCTGGTCTGTCTTCCATCTGGATAAGAACCCCTCCTCTGCACTGCAGCACTTATTGTGATTTCATATTTCTAGAGGTAGGTTAGTTTTCTGTGTCAAACAATTGTCTGAACTCTTTTGGCCAATGGCCATAGGACTATTGTCCCTTGGTCTACCTCCATTTGAAGGCTAGCTTTCATCATTTGCCTGAACAAAGCCTTATTGTGAAAACATTGTACATAGGATAGATTTGGAACCAGATAAATTGATGCACATTATGGCTTCTGTTTCTCATAATTCTTCCCTGTTGTCTTCAATGTTAGAATTTTGAAAAGTTAATTACTAATGACAGCTGTTAAATTAAATCACATGCTCCACAGTAAAGACTCGGAAAATTCAGTTTTTAAGGGAACCAATTTCTAACACTATGCAGACATGTGAATGATTTGACTCAATAAAAATCAAAACATAATCAGGTAATTGAACTATGTATGATTTGTCAACTTGCACAATAATGATTCTGCAAAATTCTGAAATATGTTGGCTACTTACAAAAAATTTAAATCTGTTTAAAAAAACATGACAGATGTTTGGAATGGTTGTTCTTAGTGCTGTTCATTTTAAAATTAAAAATCATAAATTCAGATACAAACTATATTAGCACTAATAAGTTGACATATTATTAAAATAATGGAGATCAGGATTTAAATATTTGCATCCTTCAAGATTCCAAAGTATGCTTTTGTGTTGCCCACAACATAATTTCTGATCCAATGCTGCATTTTACAAAACTAGTGTCAGAAATTACACTTTGTCAATGTTTCAATGTATCCTTCTCATTAAAAATAACGAATATTCAGCCATCTTTTTTGAGAAAATTATCATTACTTCCACCTGACTTAAGATCTTTAGAAATAGGAGCTATTCAAATAACAAATTATCCATTTGAATTTTCAAGTCTGCTTTATCAAAAAGATTACTACTGCACTTTTATTTCACATCTATCTTTCTGCACTATCCCAATTTTTCCCAAATTCCCATAGTACCCCTAAAATACATTGCCCTGACAAATACTGAATGGCTGAGCTCTCTGGGATGGAGAATTTCTAATATTCACAACCCTTTGAGGAAAGATAATTCCACTCATCTCAGTCTGAAATGGCTGATCCCTTATTCTGAGGCTGTGATTCTACATCCCAGGTTCCTCAGCCTGGAAAGACACTTTTTCAGCATCTGCTTTGCCACGCTCCTTAATAATGTGTTTGAGTTAACTCACTTCATATTTCTTAAAGTCCAGAGAATATACGCCTAATATACTGAATTTCTTCATAGAACAAACTAGTGAACTTTCATTTCACTCCCTAGGACAAATATGTCTTTCCTTGTGTAAGGAAACCAAAACTGCAAACCAGACTTGTGTTACCTCACCAATATCCTGTATAAATGTGAGACAATTTGCCCTTTGACTCAAATCCCTTGATTTACTTTCCCAATTGTTTGTTGAATCTACGTTAACTTTTTTTATTCACATACAAGAACATTCAAGTTTCTCTGAATCTTTAACCTTTTTAAAATGTATTTGTTTACCAAAGTGGACATCACTTCGCTATATTATCCTCCATTTATACCATGTTCTTACCCATTGACCAATATCTCTCTGCAGTCTCTGTGCATCCATCTCACTATGTACTTTCCAACCTAAAATCTCCATCAGCAGCAAGCTTGGCTGTATAACGCTCAGCCTCTCATTTAAAATAATCAAAAACTAGATTGTAAATAGCTGAGGCCCAAGTATTGACCCTTGCAGCAACCTCTAATTAAAGCAATGTTACCTGGAATCAAGTAATGATTTTCCTGTCATAGTTTTTCATTTTAAATTATAAGCCTTTTACAGTTTTCTTTGAAGAATGTGTTTTATTTTGAACCCTACTTTGAATTATGCTTGGTGACAAATTGAACAGAGAGTTATATTCTGAGAAAGTCCTGTATGCTCTCCTTGAAGCTACTCATTACTGGCTATTTTTCCTCACCCTTTTATGTTATCGACACTGATGTTGGCTGTTATTACTTAGTCCTTGTTCTATGAGCTAACCTTAAGAATCACCAGAGTACAGGTTGAACTGAAGGACTTCTTTTGTCATTGATTCATATCCAGAAATATATTTATTTACTTGACAGTACCTCTCTTACTCATTGTTAAAAATTGCAAGATTTGGCATCTTGTGAACCAATCCTTACGTTACACTCCTGATTGTAACCATCCTCTGAAGACAGATATTTCCCCCTGGGGGAATAAAAGACAAATTGTTTTGTGACAACGTGAATTTAGCCAATGCTATAGTACCAGTAAACTGAAAACTAAGCTCAGTTGTTTCAGATTCTGGCGAGTTATGTTAGTTCTATGAATGTTAGGAATTATTAATAACTACAGTTAGAAGTGACACAAGACTTCTAAATCATAAATGAGGCAAATTTATAAAATTTTTAATTCCTCATAACAATGACTTATTTTCAGAACAGGATGGTGTAATATGAAGTTCCCCTTAGATACATTTTATGATTTATTCACATGCTATAAACAAGAACCACTATTCAGCTGCTTAGCGAGTAGGTGTATGCAATTGAAAGCAGACTTTTTTGAGTATCCAATCCTTAATAAAAATGGTCCAAAACATTATTTTTCTTTGTTTTAAAGTTGTGTTTGATGTCCCAATACCAAGTACCATCCAAAACCGTCTTACACAAAGGATTTACCACAGGGAAACATGGGCTATTTAGTATATTTAAACGAGAGAATTATTACTGAAAGCAAGCATATTCAAAAACGGGCATTTTCAATACAAGATTATGTTGTGTTTGGCAATATACAACTGAAGGGGGAATTTTTTTAACATATTTAATATTAAATCGTTACTAGTAGGTTGTGCACAATTGTGTATTTGTGTCTATGTAAATACTGTACCAGCTTTCTCTTACTTGCGAATTAGCCATTAAAAACAAAGTTTATGCCTCAGGATGAATACTATCTATAACAACTCTAGTGAAAATGTTTTGCAAAGGGTTTCCCCTTAATGCATCATCTACATAGTATTTAATGGGTCAGAAATTGTTGGGAACATAGCAAGTTTAATGCTCATATCATTATTTTGTAAATAAGCCAGTTTTTTTTTGTCAGACAGAACAACCTTGTGGGTTTACTTCAAGTCACTACAAATTGCTGGATAATTTGCATGAGACAAAAAAAACTGCAGATGCTGGAATCCAAGGTAGACAAACTGAAAGCTGGACGAACACACCAAGCCAGGCAGCATCAGGAGGTGGAGAAGTCAACGTTTTGGGTGTAACCCATCTTCAGGACTATATTGTTAATCTTAGAAATGGTAGGTTCCATTAACCTCCAAGCATTTTTAAAAAGTACTGCAACTGTGCCATTGTATTAAATTTAACTTACTGCAAAAAGTTAAGGTTAACTAAGAACAGTGTGCCAATAGTCAATCCTCACTATTCCACAAGTTGGAAGAAAATGTGAAATGAAACTGTCACAGTCTTGCCAGACTATAGCACTGCTCCATTATTAGAGAGTCATACAGCATGGAAACAGATCTTTTGGTCCAATTCGTCCACACTGACCATGTTCCCAAACTAAATTAGTCCCACTTGCCTGCATTTGGCCCACATCCCTCAAAACCTTTACTATTCATGAACTTCTTCAAATGTCCTTTAAACGTAACGGTACCTGCATACACCACTTTCTCTGGCAATTCGTTCCGTACATGAACCACCCTCTGTGTAAAAAGATTTCCCCTCAGATCTTTTTTAAATTTTCTCCTCTCACCTTAAAAATGCATCCCCTACTTTTGACCCCCCCACCTCAGGAAACATCCCTTGTCACTCATCTTATCGATGCCCCTTGTGATTTTATAAACCTCACATCTCAGCTGAGGGCATGGGCTGAGGAGAGTCCTTCATAATAGCCTTAAACAGTGTAGTAATTGAACCCACACTGTTGGCATCACTCTGCATTATAAACACACCACCCAGCCAACTGAGCTAACCAACAGATAATGTGCAGACAATACAAAACACAACAAAAATTTATTCATTTTTGCTGATTCATTTCTCACACAGAATTTAAACAATGTTATTTTCTTGCAAATTATCAAACCATTTCAGTCCACTCATTCCTCAGAATGCACCAGCTATTTTATTATCTTTTGCAATAATATCATCTTTTACATTGAATGGTTGCATCAATTCCATTGGAACAATCTTGCATTGTGTCTTAAATTTCTCGACCAAGGTTAGCAGATTATGATCAGTCATCCTCCAATATTCTTAACATCAGATATACTTACTTTTCCGTCTTCCCACAAGTGATATTCTTTTAACATGTATACATGACATAACTAATTCTTCTTCCTGCAATCTGGAATACCTATTACATCAGTTGCTTTACTATCCCTCTTCATAGCCTTGTATGGAGGACCAAATCTTTATGTCAAAGGTTCATTTTGTAAAGGTTATTGCACGAACAGGTTACCACCTGTTTGCGACATCCTAATTGTAGCATATTTGTCTGCTTATTCCTTTATCTTCGCCTGTAACATTCTTCAATGCTCTTCTGCAAAATGTATTCTCCTGAGAATCTCTAAAAATATCTCAGTAAGGATGTACTCGCCCTTCAGCGTGTTCAGAGAAAGTTCACGAGAATGGTCCCAGTAATGAAAAGCTTAACATATGAAGAACATTTGAGGACTCTGGGTCAATACTCAATGAAGTTTAGAGGGAGGATCTAATTGAAACATACATCTACTGAATGGCCTGGACAGAGTAGATATGGGGAATGTTTCCCTTGGTAGGAAAGACTAAGACCAGAGGGCATAGCCTTAGAGGAAAGGGAAGACGTTTTAGAACGGAGATAGGAGAAACTTCTTCAGCCAGAGAGTGGTGAATCTATGGAATGCATTGCCACAAAAGGCTGTGGAGGCCAGGTCATTGAGACTGAGAAAGGTAGGCTCTTGAATATCAAGGGGATCAAGAGTTATGAGGAGAATGGGGTTGAGAAACTTATCAGCCATGATTGAATGGTGAAGCAGACTCGACGGTCTGGATGGCCTAATTTCTGTTCCTATGTCTTATGGTCTTAAATAAAATTATTGTTTACAGCAACTGTTTGAGGTAGCTCTTTCACTGGTGATGGGCCTTGTTTCGCCATTTCACTGACCATCATACACCCTTCCAGCTGACATATATCACAGGTTAGATGGTCCATAAAATCATCTCCACACAAAACCAATGATGGTTTTAACCACAAACTCAAAAGATTATTCCCGCCTCAGTGGGGTAATCTTTCCATTTATAATATCAGATGTCTTTGTTGCCCAAGAGAGTAGCATGCATCAGTATTAAGTAGTGGAAGGTTGGTGTGTAATCTCGTGGTCACTGAAAATTGGGTAGAGACTGCCTATCACAAAGTATGAAGTGAAAAAAAAGAATCACACAACACCAGGTTACAGTTTAACAAATTTTTTTGGAATTATCAGCTTTCAGAACGCTGCTCTTTTATCAGGTAGCTAGTGGAGCAGGATTATAGGATGCAGAATTTATAGAAAAATATCAAATTATGTGATTTAGTGAACAAACCTAAATTGCTGTTGAGTCCTCGACTACAACATCTTCACCTTTGACAATCAGTTCTTCATCCAGACACATGGAAACCAAATTTTAACCCCAATACGCCAACATTTTCAAGCATAAGTTCAAACAAAACTTCTGTGCTGTATAGGATCTCCAACCAACACTATACACCAGTTGAATTGATGACATTTTCTTCCTCTGGACCCGTGGTGCAGGGTCACTGAAACAGCTACAAAGTAATATCAACAGGTTTCGCCATACCATCAGACTTACCATGGACTACTCTTTAGAATGAGTCTCATTCTTAGTGACACACATCTTCATCAAGGACGAGCACCTCAGTACCTCACACTATTGCAAGCCCACGGATAACCTCACAATGCTGCACTTTTCGAGCTTCCACCTAAACATATTAAAATAACCATCCCCTATGGACAAGCCTTACGCTGGATTTGTTCGGATGAGGAGGAATGCGACTGACACATGAAGATGTTTAAGTATACCCTCATAAGAACAGGATACAATGCTCAACTCATCGATAGCCAGTTCTTACGTGCCACAGCGAGAAATTGGAATGACCTCCTCAGGAGACAGACATATGATACTACTGATAGGGTACCCTTCATTATCCAGTACTTCCTGAGAGCAGAGAAAGTACGCCATGTTCTTCGCAGCCTGCAAGACATTATCGGTGAGGATGAGCATCTTGCCAATACCTTCCCTATGCTTCCACGTCTCACCTTTAAACAACTGCCAAACTGCCCAGCCTTCAGGGCAACATCAACCACAACACCATACAACCCTGTCATGGTAAAATGTGTCAGTGTTGAAACGGATACTACTATTAAGCATGGGGACACCATCCACCATGTACACAGCAGGTACTCATGTGGCTTGGCCAACATTGTCCATCTCATACGCTGCAGGCAAGGATGCCCCAAGGCATGGTTGGTGAGACCAAGCAGACACTACAACAATAGATAAATGAACATCGCGCAACAATCGCCAGACAGGGATGTTCCCTCCCAGTCAGGAAACACTTCATTCATCAGGGCCATTCGGCCTCAGATCTTCAGGTGACCATCCTCCGAGGCGGACTTCAGAATATACAACAACGCAGAGTCACCAAGCAGAGGCAGATAGCCAGGTTGAGTACCCAGGAGGATGGGCTCAACCAGGATCTTGGATTCATGTCACACTACAAGTGACCTCCCTACACTATACACTCTCGCATTCACACGATCACACATCCTCTCACAGGCATATACTCTACCACACTCATCACACACTCTCCCTCGCACGTGCACACACATGCATGAACACACACATAAGTCTATGGGCTAAATTTACATTTTCAGATTTATATTTGCAGATAGATTCTACTTTGTTCAAAAAGCATACAATCTGTAGGCAGTCAGGCCATGTGACATTTTATAAATTCCTACTTTGGAAATAGAACCTGTCTGACTCAAGGTTGGAATACCTCACACTTTAAATGCATTGTCTGAGCTGAGATGTCACTTTTTAAAATATAAACCTTTAAACCCGGTGTTTTGTGATTTTAACTTTGTCCACCCCAGTCCAACACCAGCACTTCCACAATAAAGTATGACAGCCAATTAACGGTAAGTATCCTATTATATTACTCCTGTCAGAATTGTTTCTTCTTTTAAGGTTCCCCTCCACCACCATGTCCAAGAACTTGGAGGTGCCTAAAACTTTGGGGTTGGCGTTAATGTTAGTTTGTTCACTGTATTTCTCACTGCAAAAATCAAGAGTGAAAAAAACTAATAGAAACACCAGCCCCTAAGATATATTTAATGTTGCACTGGAAAACAGCAGTTTAAAATGTGAAATAATCACAAAACACATGTTAATGAAAATTTTACAGTCAATTATAAAGCATGTAACAGCAGAGCATTTAGAAATACATATTATAACCAAACAGAGTCAGTGTGGCTTCATGAAGGGGAAATCACGCCTGATATTTTTATTAGGATTCTTTGATGCAATAACAAGTAGGATAGATAAAGGGGAACCATTACAGTAATATATTTGGATTTCCAAAAGGTGTTTTAATAGCGCGAGGCTACATAATATAAGCCACTAATTAATACGGTGATGGGGCTAGTATATGATCATGGATAGAGGATTAGCTACCCAGCAGAAGACAGGGGTGGAATAAGGAAGATCCACAGGGACAGTTTTGGGACCATAATTATTTACAATATATTAAAGACTTGGATGAGGAAAACGAATGCACGAGCACAAAGTTTGCGGAGGACACAAAAATAGGTGGGAAGATAAGTGGTGAGGATGAGAGAGTCTGCACAGCGATATAGGCAGGTTGTGTTATTTTGTACAAGTTTGGCAGATGGAATATAATGTGGCAAAATATGAAGTTCTGCATTTGGCATGAAAAAGAGGAGCTGAAATTTAGTTAAATAGAGAAAGATTGCAGAAAACCATGGCACAGAGAGACTTTGGGGTCTGCATCATTAATCACAAAAAGTTCATCTTATAACAAGGAAGACAAATTGAATGTTGGCCTTTACTTCAAAGGGAATGGAGTATAAAAACAGAAAAGTTTTGTAGACCACACCAAGAATCCTGCGAATAGCTGGTCATTTACTTAAAGGAAAGATACACTAGCATTTGGAGACAGTCCCGAAAAGGTTCACTCATTTGATTCTGGGCATGGGCAGATTTTCTTTTGAGGAGAGGGTAAGTGGATTGGGCTTGTATTCATTGGAGTTTAGAAATATGAGAAGACACCGTATTGAAACATTAAGATTTCTAGGAGGCTTAATAGGGTGGATACTGAGAGGCTGTATCACCGTATGGGAGAATCTTGGATTAGAGGACAAAATCCCAGAGTAAGGATTAGTTTAGATTAGATTAGATTACTTACAGTGTGGAAACAGGCCCTTCAGCTCAACAAGTCCACACCGACCCGCCGAAGCGCAACCCACCCATACCCCTACATTTACCCCTTACCTAACACTACGGGCAATTTAGCATGGCCAATTCACCTGACCCGCACATCTTTGGACTGTGGGAGGAAACCGGAGCACCCGGAGGAAACCCACGCAGACACGGGGAGAACGTGCAAACTCCACACAGTCAGTCGCCTGAGTCGGGAATTGAACCCGGGTCTCAGGCGCTGTGAGACAGCAGTGCTAACCACTGTGCCACCGTGCCGCCCACTAGTAGTCAATGCAATACAAAGGTGAAGAAATTCTTCTCTGAGGATGGTAAATCTCTGCATTTGTTACCACAGACAGCGGCAGAGGCTGAATCATTAGGTATATCCATGGCTGAGATGATAGATTTTCCGTTATTAAGGAAATCAAGGGTTATGGGAAAAAGCCATGAAAAAAAAAGGGTTATGGAATTAAGGATGATCATATCAGCCATGATCTCAAAGAACTGCAGAACAGATGATGAGTCAAATGGCCTACTTCTGGTCCTATATCTTATAGCAAAAGTAAAACGGCACATTTCTAAGACTGGTTAATTTTTAATGGAGAGTGCCATAGGTAGGCTCCAGGTAAAATTAAACAGCAAAGGGGAGCGAACATATTCCTAAAGAGAAAGAAAATAATTTGTTTGTAGTAGTTGGAGAGAAAAATGCAATTCTTTAAGAACTTACCTCGACGCTGTTGGGGAGAATCTGCTATCGGGGTACCTACATTGGGGCTAGGGAGGGGAGCACCATTATTAAAGCAGACACTGTCAGGTACCAGCTAAAACACAGCCATGTAAAGTAAACCCAGCCACTGCAGGCCACATTCCTTGGGGATTAGAACATGTCCGTCAGTTTCAGATCATCCTGTTACAATCTCATTGTTAATAAAGGAAACCGGTAACTATCGGATGGTGTAAATCGCACCTATACTACACTTGATTGATAAAGTACTTGCTAATGCCTCCGCTGACGTCAAAACTCATTCGGGTCCTGTGTTAAATGATAATACCTGTATATTCAACTATGGAGAACTATTGTGAACGCCCAGACAGCCAGGCGCATAGCAATGAGGAAACCCTTCCAAACAATAAACTTTTAAATTACAAGATCGGAAACTGCTGAGCCCAGGATGTCTACCCATTGTTCAGCACAGCAGGAGCTGGACAGGTATCTCGGGGCAGCCAATAGAGACACTAATCCCTTCACAGACAGGTGAACCGACCAATGAGAGAACCGAACGAGGGGAACCTGACCGGGAACTCGAGGAAGCGCGAAGTATAACTGCTCCAGGTCCGTAGAGGAAGACAGAACGCCTTCTCCAACGAATTGCATGCTTTTGAATTCGTTGTATAGTTTGCCAGTCTTGATTCTGTAATAAACGGTGTTTTTGCTCCAAACTCTAGCCGGTGTGATCTCTCCTTCCAAAGAACACGTGGAGACGAGGCCCTACGGATCTGTCCCAACAACGCTAACGGTCTTTTCGCATCAGAGAGCGGCGGGAGCTGGGCAGAAGTGAAGGCAGAGCGCAAAGCTGGTCAGGAAGGTAAGTGATTATTATTTGAGTGGGTGTGTTCTAGACCCCAGGTCCTACAAAGTAGGGCCTCCCTCTCTCCCTCCTCCTCTAACCTAAATTAAAAGTCCACAGACTTGCCCCAAAAAGAGGGTCCAAGGAAGTTCCTGTGGATTGAAGAGTGAGGTTTAGATCAGGAGTCTTTGACAAGGAGGTTGAATGAAGCGATTACGCCATAGTTAAGAGGGTGAAGACATGACTGCCAAGCTGGTTCAGTGTGCTACGTGCTTGATGTGGGAGGTCAACGACTCTGGTGTGTCTGGCTCGTATAAGTGTGGAAAGTGTGTGCACGTTCAGCCACTGACCGAGCATATCGCAGCACTGATGAAAGAACTCGAGGACCTTAGCCTCATCCAAGAGAATGAGATCTTTCTGGACAAGACCTTCAGCGAGGTTATTACACCAATCGTACCAGAAGAGAGCAGATGATGAGGAAGGCAGAGAGGAGACAGGTGCAAGAGACCCCAGGGGAAGTACCTGTCAGGATCAAGTTGAATCTTTTGGAAACAGTAGAGACAGATGACACTGCCAGTCCGCGAGGTGGCCAAGTCTGTCAATCAAAGATTGGCGTGGAGACAGAGCGGAAGAGTCGGACATGGCACAGAGCCGTGGTAATAGGGGACTCCATGGTGAGAGGAGCTGACCGGGGTTTTTGTGGCAGCAGACGGAACTTAAGGATGGTGTGTTGTCTTCCTGATGCCAGGGTTAAAGACATCACAGACAGAGTGCAGGAAATCCTCAAGGACGAAGGTGAAGAGCCAGAGGTGGTGGTACATGTCGGCACAAATGATGTCGGGAAGAAGAGGAGGAACATAACACAGCAGGACTTCGGAGAACTAGGAAGAAGGCTGAAAAGCAGGACGTCCAAGGTGGTTATCTCCGGTTTGCTTCCAGTTCCTCGGGCTGGTGAGGCCAGGAACAGGGAGATAATGGACTTGAATGTGTGGCTGGGGAAATGGTGCAGAAAGCAAGGATTTAAATTCTTGGATCACTGGGGTATGTTTTGTGGTAAGCATAAATTCTACAAGAGAAACATTTGCACCTTAATAGGTTAGGGACCACCATTCTGGCAGGCAGTTTTGCGACTGCAACACAGCTACGTTTAAACTAAGTAGCAGGGGGGAGGGGACAAACTGCACGTTTAAGAAGGAAATTGAAGGTAAAGTTAGAACAAGGGAAGTCAAGAAAGATAACTGTATCAATGAGACAGAAAACTCAGAAAGGGATCATGCTGTAAGGTTGAGTGAAATAGGAGTTGATGGAAAGGGTGAGGGCAGTAACAAATTAAAAATACTATACATGAATGCACGAAGCATTAGAAATAAGATGGACGACCTTGAGGCTCTTTTGGAAATTGGCAGATATGATATTGTGGAGATAACATACGTGGCTTCAAGTGGACAGGGCCTGGGAAATGAATATTCAAGGCTACACGTGCTATCGCAAAGACAGACTGACGGGCAGAGGGGGTGGGGTGGCCATGTTGGTAAGGGATGATATTCAGTCCCTTGCACGGGGGGACCTAGAATCAGGGGATGTAGAGTCAGTGTGGATAGAGCTGAGAAATACTAAGGGTAAAAAGACCCTCTTGAGAGTTGTCTACAGGCCCCCAAACAGTAGTCTGGATCTCCGATGTAAGTTAAATCAGGAGCTGAAATTGGCCTGTCGCAAAGATGTTACTACAGTTGTTATGGGTATTTCAACATGCAGGTAGACTGGGAGAATCAGGATGGTATTGGACCTCAAGAAAGAGACTTTGTGGAGTGCCTCAGAGATGGATTCTTAGAACAGCTGGTGCTGCAGCTGACCAGGGAGAAGGCAATTCTGGATCTGGTATTGTGCAACAAACCAGAATTGGTCAGGGACCTCAAAGTGAAGGAGCCATTGGGAAGTAGTGACCATAATACAATAAGCTTCAATCTGCAATTTGAGAGGGAGAGGGTACAATCGGAAGTGACAATTTTTCAGTTGAATAAAGGGAACTATGGAGCTATGAGGAGGAGCTGGCCAAAGTTCAATGGTTCAATACCTTAGCAGGGATGACAGTGGAGGAACAATGGTGGATATTTCGGTGTATAATGCAGAAGTTGCAGGATCAGTTCATTCCAAAAAGGAAGAAAGATCCTAGGAGGAGGCATGGGTGGCTGTGGCTGACAAGGGAAGTTAAGAAACATATAAAGTTAAAAGAGAAAAAGTATAACATAGCAAAGATAAATGGGAAAACGGAGGATTGGGAAGCTTTTAAAGAACAACAAAGGATTACTAAGAAGGAAATACGCAGAGAAAAAATGAGGTACGAAGGTAAACCGGCCAAAAATATAAAGGAGGATAGTAAAAGTTTTTTTAGGTATGTGAAAGGGAAAAAAATGGTTAAGACTAAAATTGGGCCCTTGAAGACAGAAACAGGGGAATATATTACAGGGAACAAAGAAATGGCAGAAGAATTGAATTGGTACTTCACATCTGTATTCGCTGGGGAAGACACAAGCAATCTCCCTGAGGTAACAGTGGCTGAAGGACCTGTACTAAAGGGAATTTATATTTGCCAGGAATTGGTGTTGGAGAGACTGTTAGGTCTGAAGGTTGATAAGTCCCCAGGGCCTGATGGTCTACATCCCAGGGTACTGAAGGAGGTGGATCGAGAAATCATGGATGCGTTGGTGATTATTTTCCAGAGTTCGATAGATTCAGGATCAGTTCCTTCGGATTGGAGGGTGGCTAATGTTATACCACTTTTTAAGAAAGGTGGGAGAGAGAAAACAGGAAATTATAGACCAGTTAGTCTGACCTCAGTGGTGGGAAAGATGCTGGAGTCTATTATAAAGGATGAAATTACGACACATCTGGATAGTAGTAACAGGATAGATCAGAGTCAGCATGGATTTATGAAGGGGAAATCATGCTTGACTAATCTTCTGGAATTTTTTGAGGATGTAACTCTGAAGATGGACGAGGGAGATCCAGTAGATGTAGTGTACCTGGACTTTCAGAAAGCTTTTGATAAAGTCCCACACAGGAGGTTAGTGAGCAAAATTAGGGTGCATGGTATTGGGGGCAAAGTATGAACTTGGATTGAAAGTTGGTTGGCTGATAGGAAACAAAGAGAAGTGATAAATGGCTCCATTTCGGAATGGCAGGCAGGGACCAGTGGGGTACCCAGGGATCAGTGCTGGGACCGCAACTTTTTACAATATATGTTAATGATATAGAAGATGGTATTAGTAATAACATTAGCAAATTTGCTGATGATACTAAGCTGGGTGGCAGGGTGGATGTTAGGAGATTACAGGGTGACCTGGACAAGTTAGGTGAGTGGTCAGATGCATGGCAGATGCAGTTTAATGTAGATAAATGTATAGTTATCCCCTTCGGTGGCAAGAACAGGAAGGCAGATTACTACCTAAATGGAATCAATTTAGGTAAAGGGATCTGGGTATTCTAGTACACCAGTCAATGAAGGTAAGCATTCAGGTACAGCAGGTAGTGAAGAAGGCTAATAGCATGCTGGGGATTGAGTATAGAAGCAAAGAGGTTCTTCTGCAGCTGTACAGGGCCCTGGTGAGACCACACCTGGAGTACTGTGTGCAGTTCTGGTCTCCAAATTTGAGGAAAGACATTCTGGCTATTGAGGGAGTGCAGCGTAGGTTCACGAGGTCAATTCCTGGAATGGCGGGATTACCTTACACTGAAAGACTGGAGCAACTGGGCTTGTAAACCCTTGAGTTTAGAAGACTGAGAGGGGATATGATTGAGATATATAAGATTATTAAAGGATTGGACACTCTGGAGGCAGGAAACATGTTTCCGCTGATGGGTGAGTGCCGAACCAGAGGACACAGCTTAATAATACGGGGTAGACCATTTAGGACAGAGATGAGGAGAAACTTCTTCACCCAGAGGCTGGTGACTGTGTGGAATGCTCTGCCCCAGAGAGCAGTGGAGGCCCAGTCTCTGGATTCATTTAAGTAAGAGTTGGATAGAGCTCTCAAGGATTGTGGAATCAAGGGTTATGGAGATAAGGCAGGAACAGGATACTGATTAAGGATGATCAGCCATGATCATATTGAATGGTGGTGGGCAGAAGGCTCGAAGGGCAGAATGGCTTACTCCTGCACCTATTGTCTATTATCTAAATGTGGTAGATTTCACAATTAACTGATGTGGGCTTGATTCCTATTCCATAAGATAGGAGTTGGGACCTAACCTAAAGTGGAAAGCAATGGCAAACCACCATTTAAAAAATCTACCTAGAAAACAGCTCAGAATGAAATATCAACAGACAATAAGCCAATGTGCAGGGTACAAATGAGTGAATGTTCTAAAGCAATAGTATTTTAATTCAAAATTAAACATTTTAAATTGGAGTTTAAAAAGATACAAAATTCATTTGCATAAAGAGAAATAAAAATGAGGGTTTTGGTGTACAATCTAGATTGACAGTCAAATTTACCAACTGTTTCATGAATTTTCCATTGAAAATTTATGCCTCACCTCTTCAAATGTTATTTATATTTCATGTCTCTTTTCAAGCAATGAAGGAAATCTCCCTGCATCCAGGTCAAAATTCATTCTTATTCATTAAAACTGACTAATTGGTGCTATATCCCACTGCGGTTTGTGGCAATACATTGTTTGCAAAGTGGCTCACATATTTCCCTACATTTGCATACTTTCAAAGTGACTCAATAGTTGTGAAGTATTCGGAGATGTTTGAAGATTGTAAAAGATGTCAAGTAAATTTAAACTCTTTAATACAAATTCTTTATTACCGAAAACAAAATTTGAACATCCCAAATTATCAAAAGGGAAGCAAAAATCACAAGTTGCTATCAAGGGACAGAAAAAAATGAAAACTATTAGCAAGATAGTCTCACCTTGGACCAAATATTCAAACATATGAAAGGAAACACTAAACGAACTTAAGATCTAATTTTTCTCACTTCCGATTTCCAGCAATATGCTCACAATCATTCACTCAATTATCTGGGTTGCTAACCATTTCACAATTCATTATTTCACATTGCATGTCACAGCTAGTCAGAACATTAATTTTCAAATGCATGGGATTCCAACCAACAGAAAACGCTGAAAATACTCAGATCTGGCAGTTCCTGTGGAGAGAAAATCAAAGTTAATGCTGAATAAGGTTCTTCTTGGAATGACATTCAACTTAAAATCTTAACTGTGTTTTTCTCTACTTGAATTATAGAAGACGTTCAGTTAATCTTGATTTAAGATCCATCTGAAATTTTTGAAAACCATCCACAACTATTGAATTTTTGCAACTTAAAGCTTTGAGTATCACAGCCCAGTATAATTTCCAATGAGGTGTCATGGAGAAATCTGCCACGAAGTAGTGCATGAACATGGTCAGTTAATTCATTTGTCTTCTTTGTTTAGCGTGGGATAAGACCAAGAGAGCAAAAAGTGTTTCTTTTTAACAAGGTCCACATAAAAAGAGATGGAATTCAGTGCATGAGCATATTGCCTTTAAAACCATGCCCTAGTATGCTGCATCTTAAAACACCATACCAGACAACATATAATAATTCACATCTTGAGTAACATTAACTTAGATACATAAAATAGAAAGAACATTGAACATTGGATGAAAATCTTCCAAACAACAGAATTTGTTAGACAATTTTAAACATTTTTTTCATTAATCTGTAATTAAGTGTCCCGAGAAAAGTTGAATTTTTCAGCTCCAAGGGAAAGGCATATCTTATTGAGAAAAAAATATCAATCTTTACATCAAAGGTCGACTTTTTCCTCATATGCACACTTGCATGTGGCACGTTGACTATCCAGATAGGGTTTGCATCCCAAATGCATAACTGCATTGAAAAGCAACTCTACAGCATTGTCACAGGCTACAAAAAGATAGAAAAAATAGATTAGGTTTCTTCTTTCGAGTAACACTATATAAAACCATTTGCAACCAAAAATAAGTCGAAAAAAAAAAGTAGATTTTGCATTTCTACAGTATGATCATGGTTTTAAATAATCATACCTAGTTGCAGCTAAAATTTCTCATTTGGTTTTCTCTTTGGAAGATTAACATGAATTAAATAAGATTTTGTATTCAAAAGGGCAGCTCTTAACACAACTTTCTAAATTATGGCTCAGTAATGTAATGGGATAAAAAATATTGTAATGATATGCAGAATTTTCTTTATTCTTGTACAAAATGTGAACCCTGATTACATTGGCCTCCCAACCCTAGCTGCCCTTGAACCGATTGATCATTTCAGAGGACAATTAAGAGTCAAACATATTGTTGGTTGAAGTTGCATGCAGGCCAGACTGGGTAAGGGTGGTAGATTTACTTTTCTAAAGGACATTAATGAATCAGATAGGTTGTTATGGGTAGCCTCTTTATTTCAAATTTTATCTGGAAAACAAATTTCACAGTCTGGTGGGATTCAAGTCCATGGTCCCAAACCAGAGCATTAGAATGGATCTCTGGTCAGTGACATTACTGCTACATTACCATCTCCACTAACGAAAACAGTACTCTGCTTTTTTTAAAAAAAACTTTGAAATGACTGCCTTCTTATCTACTGCAAGATCTTGGGCAAAACGTCTATATTGTTTTTGGCATAAACACCAGAGAAAATATATCAAATTAGCATGTTTTTCCCTATTGATCACAGCATTGGGTCTAGGAGTTGGGAGGCCATGTTGCAGCTGTACAGGACAATGGTTGGGCAACTTTTGGAATATTGTGTGCAATTCTGGCCTCCTTCCTAGAGGAAGAATGTTGTGAAACTTGAAAGAATTCAGAAAAGATTTTACAAGATGTTGCCAGGGTTGGAGAGTTTGAGCTATAGTGAGAAGCTGTATAAGCTGGGGCTATTTTCCTTGGAGCATTAGAGGCTGAGGTTTATAAACCTTAGAGGTTTATAAAATCATGAGGGGCATGGATAGAGTAAATAGACAAAGTCATTTCACTGGGCTGGGGGAATCCAGAACTAGTGGGCATACGTTTAGGGTGAGAAGCGAGAGATTTTAAAGGGACCTAAGGGATAACATTTTCATACAAAAGGTGGTGAATGTATGGAATGAGCTGCCAGAGGAAGTGGTGGAGGCTGGTACAATTATAACATTTAAAAGGCATCTGGATGAGTACGTGAATAGGACGGGTTTAGAGGGATATGGGCCAAGTGCTGGCAAATGAGACGAGATTAATTTAGGATATCTGGACGGCAGATTGGACCAAAGGGTCTGTTTCCATGCTATACATCTCTATAACTCTATGAACTAATTCATTCAATAACAAAGACAACAATTCTTGGAACCTGCCCTGTCCCTCAAAAGACTGAGTTTTGTCATAGTTTTGCCAATAAAATTAAATTCTGCGTGCTCTGCCGTCGATATTTGATATAACGAAGATTCAGAATTCATAGATTTTGGTAAACCTTACTTAGGCAAACCTTTGTGTGAGATCTTTTAAGCTTCTTCACCCCAGCCCTGCTATAAATACTTTTACACATTACTTTAAATCCATTGTAAATTATGTTCCCATTGCATCCTCAAAACAATGTACAAAGCATGATCCAAAAAAACTGAATGCATAAAGATCATCGTCACTGTATCCTGCAATGAAGTACGTGAACAAAAGTGACAGAAGACAGATCAACCTGCTCTTCAGTGTTCCTCCCTCCAGTCTAAAACCCAATAGTCAGACTTAGATTAGGAACACAGTTAGTGGAGTGACATAACAAACCACAGATCCTCTCTTCCACCCCAAAGGGAATTTTATGTCGAGTAAGCTATATCTTTGAAATTCTAAACAAAATGTACATGCTTCAGCAATATATTATGTCCCCTTACACCATAGTGAAAAAAAAACAAAAAGGAATGAGTTAAGTTTTTCTTTAATGGAATTATTTGGGAACTTATTTATTCATTTTCTCAACTTTTCCTTTGATTGATAGCATCACCTTTCTGATTTACTGTATTACATATGCTCAAAGTAATTGATGTAATGATGCAACAACATTTGAGCTAAGGATTATTTTATCTAAAGTTAAATCCTTAAACTATTGGACAAAAAAGTATTTTTAATTGCAGTAAGCTCTCAAGCCAAATTCTTTACTTCATGCTGAAACATTTACAGCATAGGTATAGGACAAAAGTTCAATGAAAGTCAACAATATCAGGCTTGATTTGATGGTAGTCCATTTCTCTAGAATGTGGTTCCATTCCCATGTAAGTGATCTGACTTACATTGCCATTTCAACACCATACTGACACATTGCGAAGGTGTTTTTCCAAAGGGATGTTAAAACTGGGACTCTGTCTGCTCTTGCAAATTGATACTTAGATTTTTTTTAAAATCATAATTTGAAGATCAAATATACTCTTCTCACATCCCAACCACATTTACTCTTCAAATAACATCACCAAAAGATTAGCTGGTTTATCTCATTACTGTCTGTGGAACCTTGCTGGGAGTTAATAGACTGCCAGGTTTGATTATAATGAAAAGAAAAGCTACACTTAGAGAAAACATTATAAGTGTGGATTAGTTTGGGATGTCTTGGAAGATGCGAAAGATTCTGTAAATGAAATATCATTCTTTATTGCTTTATAATGAACTGAATGCCATGTAGGGCTGAGTGCAAGAAATTAAGTTATATTATCTTTTCATTTTCAAAGCAAGGACATTACATTCAATTAATTCACAAAGGGGGCTTCAATTTTGTGTTTTTAAAGCAAATCAGTGTGAGAAGTGGGATTTCATTTAGGGAATCACTTGCCCAACTATGAACATTGGCAGAAGGACTGCTTACTCCGTGAAGTATGTTCTATTTTGTGCTGCAAGCCATCATATTGGATGCTTTGGAGGCATTAGCCTCCAAATAAACCTGTTGGACTATAACCTGGTGTTGTATGATTTTTAACTTTGTCCACCCCAATCCAACACTGGCACCTCCAAATTTTGGTTGAGCAAGACATTCTATAATTACTAACCAGTAATATGGTCCGATCACACCCTGAATATTGCATCTAGCTTTGTTTTGCAAGAAACAAGAGATCACTTCAAATACTGGCATCAATGCAGAGAAAAGCCACAAAGATCAGGGAGCAGGGAGGGCACAAGTTCAGATTATAAATGTCATTTTGGACAATCATATGGAACTTCTTCACTCAAACACTGCTCAGTGTGTAATGTGTTTGTCAGATAAAATAGCAAGAAAATAAACCTGAAGTCAAGAAGGGCTTATGCTCGAAACGTCAAATTCCCTATTCCTGAGATGCTGCCTGGCCTGCTGTGCTTTGACCAGCAACACATTTTCAGCTGTGATCTCCAGCATCTGCAGACCTCATTTTTTACTCAGATATCAATCTTCACACTGATACAGAAATAAAGTTCGGTATAGCATGGAATGTTTCCTAGTTCAAGTGCAGAAGTTGCTAGTATTGGATAGAGGGGAATGCCAGATACAATCCACTGTTTCATTAAATTGGAGTTGATGATACAATACATATCACAAATATTTGCAGGTTCTTGTGGCTATTTTTTTTTTAGAAAGCATTAACTTTCCACCTGCAAGCAGTGAACATCAAATAATTTAGCTGCACCTACCTTGTACAGTTGAATCCATTCCTAATGTTTTCTGTACATTTCTGCAGATTGTGGACAGACAATACTGAAACACTTCATCACAGTCCTGTTTAGCATTTCCACAAGTATCATAACAACGATCATGCTGATTGCAACACTTCGTCATAGAAGGGATTCCCACATCTAGCTATTTACAAAGATATATGTAAATATGTATGACAGGTGATCGCAATATCTCAATAAAATCTGCAGTCAACATTGATCAGCACTGAAGTTAGAGAGTATTGGCCTTCATTATGTTCAAAAAATTGGGCAACTGTTACTCTTTGGTTCATTTCTCAGGACATAGATCCAACTAATCAGAGTCACCTGCCCGATTTAAAAATTGAACATGGCCTTGCAGTTAACTGTCAATCATCATTAATTGCTGCATTCTCCATGTAATTCCTTGATCAGAGCCAACTTTCCAACTAATCAGGATGTGGACTCACAGTCTAAATTTGTACTTATCTTTGAATTGTTCAAACAAGCAAAAGCTGAAGACATTCTACCGAATGCCTTTTCTCAGTAAGACTCTCTATATTAATTTACTATCATGCTCAAAAAGCTAATCATTGACTGTATCCAACAGCTACGACCATCAGAAGTGCTGCACAGTTGCTATAAAACGATAGCGAAAACAAATAAAGATTTAGCTTTTGATTTATTTAATCAATGTGGTTGTTAGACTCTCACTTCTCAAATTCTGCTCTACCTTTAAGCCCAACTTACTCAGTTCTTGTGCCCCTAGCATGAACAGAGTGTCCACACTGCTGGAAAATTGAGCTAGAGCACTTTATGTGAGCACAAATTTGTGTTGAAAGCCAAAACAAGGCACTCCGGAATGGAACAAAAAGCCGAGCTTCTGGGTCTGTCCCAGAGGGGAGGGAAATGCCAATCTGCCCACAGTATAAATCCAACATGTTAGGTAGTGGGGAAACCCCAACCATTGATTAAAACCTGTGCTTTTAATTCTGATACCAGTTTTCAAATAACTGTTTAGCGGGGTCTAAATCAGAATAGATTTTGTAGGATCCTTACCTAGAACTAGGAATGATAGTCAGTATCTTTTAATAACAATAGCTTTTGGAGAAAAATACAGCAAAATAGTAGTAGAAAAGTAGATTTGTGTTTCCTCACAAGTTATGGATTGCCCAAATAAGTACAATCAAATGCAGATTCAACCAAATTTTATGTCACAAATACTTGATGTCATCACTAGCTTGGGAATAAAACAATTTACGCCTTCAGCTCATCTTGCACAATCTCAGTCTCAAAGAACATGGAAAAGATGGCATTAAACTTATAAAGAGCATTGGAGCTTATAGTCAGCAATGTCCAAACGACAAGGATAAAGGGAATTCCTGTGTTATTATCTGCCATTAGGGATGTTCCTAATTAACTCTCAGTATTTAGTCCCTTTGATAAGGACATGAGGTGAGATTATCCCTTAAACTGAGTAAACAAAAATTTAAAAACCAAATACCTGAGAACCTTCAAGCCCATGTTTCAAGTTTCAGAAAGAAACAAAAAGCTTGTGGGGTAGCCAAAAAGCATAGAAGAAATGTTCAACAACAATAAAAACCAGAACAGAAGAAAAGGCCAAAGCTAGATAGTTTGTTGTTAGAGACAAAATATTAGTCATGTTAGTGGTCTCTCGGAAGCCATTAAAAGCAAGGTTCACTGGTCCTCATCAAATCAGAAAAAAAACTCAATTATGTGAATTATATCATGAGTAGCAGACATAAGACAAAAAAAATTGCAAAAAATATGTTAATGTAATACCAGGATAGAGAGTGTAGAGAGGAGTAAAGTGTACTTAGAATAGTGAACGAAATAGGTAAATGAAAATAAATATCACAATTGTAGAATGAATCAGAAATTAAAAATTCAAAAGTTGACCCTCAATCATCAATTTGATAAAATGGAAAGTACCTAAAGAGGTTATATGGAATTTGATACTATCTTCCAGAAAACAATTGAAATGACTAGAAAAGCTATTATGTCTCAAAAAGATTTGTGCAAATAGACCAGGAGAAAATATATTAACATAAAACAACATTTGCACTGACTCATTTCAAAGAAATTAACCGAAATGAGGAAAGAAATTAAATTCCAGATAGATAATGACACTATTGGCCTGAGTGATAGTAGCTGGAGCTCACCTGTTGTGATGGTGCTGAAACTGGGATGGATCACAAAAATTCTGCATTCCCATCATGATTACAAAGTTGGACTTGCATTAATTCAAATTTGACTTGTTAAAAGGATATTGACAATTTCCTTGCACTGACAGGGCCAAAGAAATATCAACTTTTTAATAGATGGATTTTGTCAACAAGTCTAACCATTTAGAATGAAAAATGCACCAGTTACTTTTCAACAATTAACTGAAAGAAATTTTCACATTGACCTGGTTATGTTCAGCTAAACTGGGAAGAACAACTGTATCAAATGAATGACCTTTTAAACTTAAAAAGAGCAAAAATGATCATAAATCTGGCTAAAAGTGTACTTGCCAAAGCAAAACTGACTTACTTGGGCCATACTGTGGTATGAGGACAAGTAGTACTAGAAATGTTAAAATTTGCGTTACCTTGAATATTCTCGACAACAAAACACAAAATTCTGAGATACACTGACAGGAGTTAATTTTGTTTGCATTTCATTCTGAATTTCAGCATTATTAGTGGCCTCTTTAACAAATTTATTGAAGAACAGGAAGAAATTTTAGTGGACAAGGGAATGTTCAACAGTAAAGAAAGAACGTTGCACCGACTACAAAAGTTTGAAGTTTACATATTCAAGAAATCTGAAAAGATTTACTTTATATGGACTTCAACCTTTTAGATTGTTTGGAGACATTGCATATCAAAAACATTAAGACTCCTTTCTTGATATTGTAGCTATACAATGAAAAAAATCATTTATTTGGCTGGCAAGGTCAATATAGCAAATGCTTTGTCAAGAATAAATATTAATGAAACCAATACCATGATCAAATTGCACTAGTATAGGATATGATTGCATGAAAAAATGTTCATGTAAAGTTAATAAAATACTGTTGATGTGCCATAGAAATCATGCAAAAAACTTATTGATGAAAAGTGAAAATGTCTCAAGGATATATTTTCAGGTTTTCTTTTGTGGAGGTGTGATGGATGATGTATTGCATGTTATATTTTTGGATTTTGATTTCAGAATAGAAACAGATGAATATAAACCAGCTGGAAGATTTTTTTTCTGTTGAAAAGGTGCGAAGTCCCTGAGAGAATGCCTACAGTGTTAATGGAGAAAATGGTTAACTTATTGGCTTTATGACATACAGAGTAAACACATTAAGACAACTAGTTTAGTTTTGACTTCAAAATAGAAGGTTCAAGGTTTTTATTCAGATGCCAGAGGTCCAGAATATAGAAACGCTTCTCCTCACAGGTGAATCAACTCATTTCAGGGAATCAATCACCTCAGCAGAAGAGGTTTCTGGACTGTGGAGCTTTCAAGCTGAAAGAATTTGAATAGAAATCCTTAGGTTGTTAAAAGTGAGGAAGTTTGGGCCATCAGAACTACAAAATATTCATGTCATCAGACTTGGAAATAAACTGTAAAATTGTCACTGCAGTTCAAGAAAAACAAACAAGAAAATCAGTTAATTAAATATTTAAACAGCTGATAGAGGAGTGATTTTTTTCTGGGAGTGAGTCTCTTAAACACATGGTTTTGGAAAGCAGGTTGAAATGTTTTGATTTTTGGATTGAGATTGGTCTTCTACATAAAATCTTTATTTCTTTGTGTAATCAACTTTTGGTCTATTGCTAACGAACATTAGTAGCATTGTGTAAATTTATTTCAGTGACTAAAAACCATATTAACCAACCGCAAAAATTAAGTGTATGATCTATCAAGCCAGTATTGGGATCTGACTTGTCCATTTTCCCATCAGCTGGGATCTTAACATAACATACAAATATACTCAGTCTACTGACTTTGCTGATATGCAACAATGTCAACCTGAAATAACCAATAAAACATCCTGTTCAGCAAATTTATATTGTTGCTTAGTGAAACCATTGAAGCATTTCATTCATTACTGAAATTTAATGAAATTAAGAAGGATGCAAGATGCAAATCTTTGACAAAGTATTACTTACATGAACTCCAAACATCGGAGAGCCACATCCATTGGGTGGAGGAAGCTTATAATTGGAGCGAGGAGTTGGCTTAGATCCTGTAAAGAAAAATAGAAGTTTAGTATGAGCAATGTTTGAGAAGATTTGTAGCTCAGGTTGATGATACAAGTATATAAAAGTTAGCTCGCTGAGCTTGAAGGTTTGTTTTCAGACATTTCGTCACCACACGAGGTAACATCATCAGTGACGGTCTCTGGTGAAGTGCTGCTGGTATGTCCCACCTCTCTAATTTTAGGTCTTGGTTTCTTAAGGTGGGTGATGTCATTTCTGGTTCTTTCTTTCAAGGCAAGGGTCTAAATCGATCTGTTTATTGATGGAGTTCTGCTTGGAATGCCATACCTCTAAGAATTCTCATGTGTCTTTGATTCGCCTGTCTGAGGATGTGTGTGTTGTCCCAGTCAAAGTGGTGTCCTTCTTTTGTCTGTATGTATAGAAACTAATGATAGTGGGTCATGTCTTTTGGTGGCCAGTTAGCGTTCATGTATCCTCGTGGCAAGTTTCATGCTAGTTTGTCCGATTCATGTTTTCTTAAAACTCTTACATATAACATAGACAAAGGAGAACCAGAGAATGTGCTGTATTTGGATTGTCAGAAGATTTTTGATAAGTTCTTGCAGGAGGTTAATAAATAAAGCTGGAGCACAAAGGATTTGATGAAACGTACTAGTATGGATTGAGAACAGATTGATAGACTGAAAGCAGAGGGTAGGAATAAACAAAACACTCTCAGGATGGCAGGCTATTACTAGTGGAATACCACAACTATCAGTGCTAAGTCCATAGCTGTCCATAATACATATAAAATCAATGATTTGGATGTGGCGATCAATTGTATTACTTTTGATGATACCAAAATGTGATGAGGATACAAGGAGGCTTCAAAAGAACTTGGACAGGCCGAGTAAATGGACTAGAATATGGCAGATACAATATAATAAGATCAAGTTATTAACTTTGGACTGAAAAAAGCCAGAATATTTCTAAAGTTGTAAAGGGTTTTGGTGTCCAAAGGTGATCTTAGAGTCATGATATTTTCATCAACCTGTTTAGATGATGTTGTGGTTCTGTTCGCCGAGGTGGGAGTTTTTGTTGCAAACGTTTCTAGCTGTTACTAGGGGACACAGCTTAAATTAAGGGGTGGTAGGTATAGGACAGATGTTAGGGGTAGATTCTTTACGCAGCGGGTTGTGAGTTCATGGAATGCCCTGCCAGTAGCAGTGGTGAACTCTCCCTCTTTATTGTCATTTAAGCAGGCATTGGATAGGCATATGGAAGTTATTGGGCTAGTGTAGGTTAGGTAGGATTTGGTCGGCGCAACATCGAGGGCCAAAGGGCCTGTACTGCGCTGTATTTTTCTATGTTCTATGTTTCATCCCCTTTCTAGGTGACATCTTCAGTGCTTAGGAGCCTCCTGTGAAGCGCTTCTGTGCTGATTCCTCCAGCATTATTCAGAGAACACACACCAGATCATCAACGCCACGCTCACAGGAATCCGATTCACGAGAGAGGAAGAAAAGGACAACCAGCTCCCATTCCTAGACGTGATGGTACAAAGAACACCGAATGGAGAATTCACAACGAAGGTATACAGGAAAGCCACACACACAGACCAAGTCCTGAACTATGAAAGCAACCACCCCAACACACACAAACCAAGTTGCATCAGGACATTATTCAAAAGGGCCACAACACACTGCAGCACACCTGAACTACAAAAAGAGGAAGAAGAGCACCTATACAAGGTATTCACCAAGAACGGATACCCTCGCAATTTCATCAACGGATGCCCAAGGGAAAGACAACGAAATGAGGACATGCCACAAACCCAAAGGACTGGCCACACTCCCATACATCAGGAGCATTTCTGAACTGACAGCCAGACTGCTGCGACCACTAGGACTCATAACAGCACACAAACCAACAGCCACCCTCAGACAACAACTCACCAGGACAAAGGACCCAAAACCCAGCATGAGCAAAACCAACGTAGTGTATAAAATCCCATGCAAGGACTGCACAAAACACTACATAGGACAAACAGGAAGACAGCTAACAACCCGCATCCATGAACACCAACTAGCCACGAAACGACACGACCAGCTATCCCTAGTAGCCATACACTCAGATGACAAACAACACGAATTCGATTGGGACAACACCACTATTATAGGGCAGGCCAAACAGAACAGCCAGGGAATTCCTAGAGGCATGGCACTCATCCACAAATTCTATCAACAGACACATCGACCTAGACCCTATATACCAGCCACGGCAGCGGACAGCAACTGACAACCGGAAGCGGCAGATTCAAACCAGTATAAATGCCGGAGGAATCAGCACAGAAGCGCTTCACAGGAGGCTCCCAAGCACTGAAGATGTCACCTAGACAGGGGACGAAACGTTTGCAACAAAAACTCCCAGCTCGGCGAACAGAACCACAACAACGAGCACCCAAGCTAAAAATCTTCTCACAAACTTTGTTTAGATGTGTAATGACACACCTCTGGAGCAGATGGAACTTGAACTTGGGCTCATTAATAACTGTACCAATGGCACTAGTAATAAGAAAGATGAAAATCTCCAGGCAGATGTTAAGGAACCAGAAAAAAACAATAGCAAGCAGGTCCTCAAAAAGCAGTAATTTCTGGATGACTTGTATTAATGTATTAATAAAGATCCAACTGGGAGATAGAGCTGACAAAAGTGTGGCTGAAGAGATGGCACACAAGGAAAATATTTACAGCTCCTGGGCTGCTGGGAACAGTTATGGCAGTGGTGGGACCAATGCAGACTTAAACATATTTGGAAACAGTTGTTGTGTGACAGTTTGCTGATTCTGTTGAGGAAGATTTCCACAAACCTATCGGGGGAATGGTGCCAAGACATAGCATTGGAAAGGAGAAGGTAGATACAGAAAAATACTGAGACAAAAAGCACAAGAATAGGAAGTTGCAATAGTAAGCTCAGACCAAGAAGGAATGCAATAAGATGCAAATTATGTTTACAGTGCACTTAGGTAGACAATCAAAACATGTTAAATAAGGTTGGTGAGACAGAAGCACAGGTCACTGCATGTAATATGCTATAACAGCAATACAAGACCGGTTTTAAAAAAGGCAGCTTTGACATTAAATATTCCTCAATCAATAGGATCCAGAAAAGACAGATAGAAAAAAAGAAGTGGGAGAGGGGTCAAGGACAAAATCTATTTGATGACAATTAAGCAAGCGTGAAATTGCGAATTTACTAGGCAGAATCATCCAAACTGCTCTTTGTTTTCCAATATGACAATGAAGTAGGATGCTTCTGTCAGAGCACGTCTGCTGCATTCACTTCTTTTCCTTTTCTTTTTCCCTTTTGTGTTTGCTTTTCTCTTCTTTCTTCCTGGCAACGTCCCAAATTGCTGGCCTCAGCGCAGATTTGAAAACGTCACCTCAATGCTGACCCGACAAGATGTCCTCTTGGCCCAGTGTGGCAGTCTCCCGGCCTGACAATCTCTCAACAGTTCAACATAGCAGTCTCTCAGCAGCCCGTGGTGGTCTTTTGACCCGGTGTGGCCTCAATGTGAGCTTCCAGCCCTGAGGTGATTCAAGGCCCAGTGCAGTGTAAAGGCAAGGTACCTTTGAGGCTTGGGTTGGAAAGACTGTTAGTTTGAACTTTTTATTTCTCTACTTTTCTAATTTACTCCTATCATCTGTAATGCTGGACTTTTTAATTTCTTTATTTTTAAATTTTTATCCTAAGAGCTTGTACTGAAGAATTTGTATCTAGGTGCCTTGTACATAAGATGGTGCCATAAGTGGCAACTTATAAATTTTTCACCATACCCATTTGAGTATGTGACAAAAAAGCTAATTCAATTTAATTCGATTCTTAGATGCTGACATTTGCCCAGAGGGCCAGAGAATTGCAATATTCTTCAAATCTTCAATCTTCAAAAAAAAAGAATAGAAGCCCAAGAAGTGCAGGCCAGCTAGTTTAAATGTGGTGGTGGAAAAGCTTTTAGAAATGATAATCTGGGACACAATTTAGAAGTTACCAGGACAATTGTGGATTAATTAAGAAAAGCTAGAATAAATGTTTAGCTAACTTGCTGAGAACTTTGAAGAAGTAACAAGGAGAATTGATGAGAATAACGTGATTGATGTGGTATGTACAGATTGGCAAAAAGGTAAATTGACAAAAAAAAAAGCAAAGCTGAATCCTACAAAATAAAAAGGTACAGCCACAGCAGGGGTTCAAAATTGGGTGAGTGACAGGAAATAAAGTAGTGGTGAATAATTGTTAGTCATCTGGAGGAAAGTATACAGTGGATTTCTCAAGGGGTCAGTCAGTCCTAGTAAAACTGCCTTTCTTATTAGTACACAAGGTGTGGCTCAATGTATATGGCACAATTTCAAAGTTTATAGATAGCAAAAACTTGGAAACCTTGTTATCTAAGATGGTCACAATACACCTCACGAAGTTGATGGAATGGGCAGACAAGTCATATATAATTTTGATGCAGGAAAGTGTGAAGTGATACAATCTGGTAGGAAGGAAGCAATATGAAGTAAAAGATAAAATACTAAAGGAATGGAACAGAGAAAGAATTTCTTCAAAAGGTGACAAAATAGTCAGCAGACAAGTGTCTATCAATGTTATTTAAATAGTCTACAGAAGACATTAGATAAAATCCCTCAGAAGAGGCCACAAGCTAAAGTTGAAGCTTGTGGAACTGAAGGTATTGATCTGGTTAGAAATCTGGCAAGTGGCAGGATATAGAGTAGGTACTTCAACTGGCAGGATGTGGGTAGTGTTGTGTCACAGGGATCTTTAATAGAATTAAACCATTCATCATATGTATTCACCATTTTGGTGATGGAATATGCCACACATCAAAACTTGTGATTGATTCAAAGATAAGTGGCACTGTTAAGTATTGCAGATAAATGTTTTAAATATATATATAAAATTATAAAAAGAGCTTGATAAAGTAGGTAGAGATCATGCTTCAATTATACAAAGCCTGGGTGAGATCACACCTGGTGTATTGAATATATTGAATACATTTATTCAAGTTGGCACAAAAAGAGTAAGAAAATAAGCAAAGGCCGATATTGGTTCCTGGAATCAGAAGTTAAAACGGTCTGTTTTCTTTTAAAGAATGCCATACCATTCACATTCACTACTTTTTCCTGGTGTGCAGATAAATTCCAGAATAGCAGAATAATGTAGCAGAATTAGCAATAAAAAGGTGTCACATCACTCATTACACATTATGAATAACAAATACACTTGTAACTGTCACTCAGACAGATAAAATTCCACACCTTCAGCACAAAACTTGCATACTCAACCAGAGGCAGTATCTCCCAAGTATACTGTACAGCAATTTCTACCTACTCCGCAGTTCTTTCAGAAAAACAACTTGCTGTGTGGGCAACATGAGTCTCATGGGCTCAGATTCATTATTTTTACATAACTAAGCAGGTCGGAAATCCTAACCAGCATGGCATTTTTCATTGCCTAGCAACAAGAGCTAAAGGCATTGCAGTAGGACAGTTAGCTCATCCGCTGACAGAGGAGTACAAGATTGAGAAAACAGGAGTTTTTTTTTTAAAAAGTACACTTCCTACAAAATGTGTTTTCTCCAGGCAAATAAAAAGTGCACCCCCCATACACATAAATTAAATCGTGTTTATAAACATCTACTAAAATAGTATACAGAACTTTCATTTATCACTTATTCAAGCATCAATGCTTTACAAAATGTTGCAAACAATGCTTTGTGGTTTCAATACAGGTTATAAATCATACAAAGCTGTACTTTTTAACCTTTGTTAATTATTCTACTCTTAACCAGGTCACTTTCTGTGTTACCGTGACCAACTTGGCTAAAGACAGGTAATTTCGAAACAGCTTAAAGAGTAGGAGAGGGATAAGTTAACAAACATGTAACCGGTCATTGCATTAAAAATATCTAACTTGGCTCTTATGATTATAATCTGTCTATTGTATCCTGACCAATCTGAATCTGTTATAATTAATCAATTGATCAGGATCAAGTGTATCTAACACTGAAAAAAAAAACAAAAGAACTGCTAGAAATCTGAAACAAAAATAAAAACAGCTGGAAAATTCAGGTCTGGCAGCAACTGTGGAAAGAGAAACAGAGTTAATGGACTCAAAACTGAAACTCTGTTTCTCTCCCATAGATACTGCCAGACCAACTGTGTTTCTCCAGCTTTTTTTTAATTTCAGATTTCCACATCGACAACACTTTGCAATATTTTAAGATATTTCACTAAAGTACTTCGTCCAACACATCAAATGTAGCATATGGTCTTATCTGAATGCACAACTAATTCAACTAATTGGTCAAGTTTTGCAACTTCGCCATCTCTTTATATAGAGCATCATCCTTCTGTGATGACCTAGTAACTCGGATGGGATAAACATCTCAAAATTGGAATAAATTTTAAATCAATCCTGACCTACTTTGCTTACTAGTTAAAACATGAGGTTTAGAAGTCACACAAACCTGACTCCCAACTTTAATTGTGTTTTTAATAGCACACTTCTCAAATTGCACAGTAACATCCAAAAAGGATCTCATCTGCAAAGACATTTCAACATAACTCCATCCATGCACCAAAGCTATCTTCTATCTAGTATCACAGAATAAAGTCTATATTCCCTCAAAATAAATTTCTTCATGGTGCATCTCTTGCAAATTCATCTTCCTGATTATTAGCACTGATAATGTCATTTCCAGGAGGATTTCTATCGCTAGTTCAGTTACATGACTGCAGTCTTTAATTCTCTATCTAATCTGAAGCCTCTGTAGTCCCTTCCACATTTATGTTGAGAGGGAATACCACTAAGGCATTTTCCGTTTATACTATTGGAAATTCTTTCTTGTGATCAGTTGCTGGACTCACTATAAATGCTTGTAAAGCTTTTTATTGCTTTCTGTTTTAATCCTATTCTGTCAGCCCACAAATCATACTTCTCAGGCATCACCCTGAACATTCAAATAGTATTTAAACCTGCTCATGGGCTGTGGAGGCCAAGTTATTGAGTGCCTTTAAGACAGAGATAGTTAGGTTCTCTAGCTATCAAGGTGATCAAGGGTTATGGATAGACAGCAGGAGGTTTGAGAAACTATCTGCTGTGATCAAATGGCAGAGCAGACGCAATGGGCCAAGTGGTCTAATTTTGCACGTTTCATATGGAGTCATGATCTTAACCCACAATTGCCATACTCCTTTATTCTGGGCCTTTTGGGAAGATAATGCAACCAGAATAGCCCCCTGGGTAATTGGTGTCTGGATGTGACAGCTGTCATGCGTCTTGATCTTTGTAATTATTTCAATTTAATTGCGAAAATGAGCCTGGACAGATTGAATGCCACATTTGACAAGAACAGTCTTATCACTCGTTTTTATCAGGACAATCTAATTCTCAATGACACTCAATAATAAACCTTCTGAATATAACTCTATTTCAGATGATTTAATGCAATGCCTAAATAAGGTGAGAAAGCTATTCATGTAACTTGGTGACAATTGGCTTTTTTTTTCTTACCTTATCACCCAATGTCAGAAAACCTAGTCTAATGCAGGTCAGAAACATCTGATGGCACATCAGAATGACTTGACTTGGTAAACTGTGGATTAATAGATTTCCCAAAAATAATTGCCTTACTTCAAAGAAAGTTTACTCAACAGCATTGATATCTCAGTAATGACGCATCAGAACTTACAAAATGGTTTACCCCTCTATTTTACATAGAATTAAAACATCCTAGAGACTTCAAAGTTTTGTAATTCATATACATTTTACGCACCATCGCTGCATTTGTACTTGCAGATCCCATCCTCTCCACCAAGTAAATCCAGTGCTGCATTTAGATACATATCAATTTTATGAATTCCGTTACGAATTGTTTTCAGCTTCCCCATCCAGTCTTTGTAGTATGTCACTTCTGAATGGTACCCATGACTCTTCAAAATAATTCCCACAAGCACATAGACAAGCAAATGCATGCTCAATGGAAACTCTGCACTGAAACTCTTTTCACTTCAAGTTTTTGGTTAAAATATAAAATACTATTGCAAAGGTTCATTGGCATTACAAATTTTAAAAATGGTCAGTTAGTGATTTCAGCATCAGGGTAATTTAGAGTATTCAGACTTCACTGGTTACTAAACTTTTGACTGCTGTAGATAGATAGTCCTGGAACAGTTCCCAGAAGAATGTCATGCTGTACAAGCGCCAGTGTTGGTCACATGGATGAGAACAGCAAGCCAAATTGGATGCAAGTATCACATCTGTTGCACTTTTGCAAATCTAGAATGGGGCAAGAGGAAGAAAAAGAAAAGAGGGCTTATGAAATCAAATTTATACAAAAAATATATTATTTAAATTCAAAGTTCAAATTTCATAACCACAAATTCTATTGGTTCATAACAGAAGCAAATGCTAGTCATTGACGTTGAACGACTGAAATATTTGCTGTGTGTTATGTATTTTGGCATTAAAAAGTTTGATGTTGTAAAAGCACACCACAGGGTATTAGATTTCCCTGTGCAATTACTAAAAAAAAAGCAATCTACTCCCAACTTTAATTCTTTATTACAGTAGCAATGATGAAACGAACAAACATAACTGAGTATAAGATTTGGGAAGTCATAGGCAAAAGTGAGGACCGCAGATGCTGGAAATCAGAGTCTAGATTAGAGTAGTGCTGGAAAAGCACAGCAGGTCAGGCAGCATCCAAAGAGTTGGAAAATCGACATTTTGGGCAAAAGCCCTTCATTAGGACTGAAGGCAGGGAGCCTCCTGGGTGGAGAGATAAATGGGGGGGTGGGGGAGGAAGGAAGAAGGTTGAGACTGTACAGGGCATTGGTGAGGCCTCTTCTGGAGTACTGTATCCAGTTCTAGTCACCCAGTTTAGGGATATTAAGCTGGAGAGGGTTCAGAAGAGATATACCATGTTGCCAGCTGTGGAAGATTTAAGTTATAAAGTAAGGCTGGATAGGCTGGGACTACTTTCACTGGAATGTAGGAAGTTCAATGGTGAGAAGTTTATAAAATAATTAGGGGTATACATAGAGTTAATGGTAGTTGCCTTTTCATCGGATGGGGAGGGATTTCAAAACTGGAGGCATATTTTTAAGGTGAGAGATTTTTTAAAAAGACATGAGGGGCAATTTATTTTTACACAAAGGGTAGTTTGTGTGTGGAATGAACTTCCCAAGGAAGTGGTGGTTGCGAGCACAATTACAACGTTTAAAAGACATTTGGACAATGTCATGAATAGCTGAAAACGTGTTGCTCGAAAAGCACAGCAGGTCAGGCAGCATCCAAGGAGCAGGAGAATCGACATTTCGGGCATGAGCCCTTCTTCAGGAATGAGGAGAGTGTGCCAAGCAGGCTAAGATAAAAGGTAGGGTAGAGGGACTTGGGGGAGGGGCATTGGAAATGCGATAGGTGGAAGGAGGTTAAGGTGAGGGTGAAAGGCCGGAGTGGGGCTGGGGGCGGAGAGGTCAGGAAGAAGACTGCAGGTTAGGAAGGTGGTGCTGAAACGTTCCGCAGAGAACACCTCTGGGACACCCGGATCAACCAACCCGTGGCTCAACACTTCAACTCCCCCTCCCACTCCACCAAGGACATGCAGGTCCTTGGACTCCTCCATCGCCAGACCATAGCAACACGACGGCTGGAGGAAGAGCACCTCATCTTCCGCCTAGGAACCCTCCAACAAGGGATGAACTCAGATTTCTCGAGTTTCCTCATTTCCCCTCCCCCCCACTTTGCCTCAGTCCCAACCCTCGAACTCAGCACCGCCTTCCTAACCTGCAATCTTCTTCCTGACCTCTCCACCCCACCCCCACTCCAGCCTATCACCCTCACTTTAACCTCCTTCTACCTATCGCACTTCCAACGCCCCTCCCCCGAGTCCCTCCTCCCTACCTTTTATCTTAGCCTGTTTGGCACACTCTCCTCATTCCTGAAGAAGGGCTCATGCCCAAAACGTTGATTCTCCTGCTTCTTGGATGCTGCCTGACCTGCTGCGCTTTTCCAGCAACACACTTTCAGTTCTGATCTCCAGCATCTGCAGTCCTCACTTCCTTCTAGAATGACATGAATAGGAAAGGTTTGAAGGGATATGGGCCAGGGAACAGGTAGGTGGGACTAGTTTGGTTTGAGATTATGGTTGACTTGGACTGGGAGGTCTGAAGGGTCAGTTTCTGTGATGTACGACTCTAAGACAGAAATCATGCAAACATACATATGAGCAAGGAGCAAGGGTAGGTCACTTGGCCCTTCAAGCCTGCTTCACCATTCAATAATATCATGGCTGATCTGATTTTAACCTCAGCATTACACTCCTGTACCTCCCTCATGATCTTTCATTCCCATGCATCATCAAATCATAAAAAATCTGATTCGCACTTCATCTGTCTGAAGTACCACAATTACTGAGAACACAGAACAGATTGGAGCATATAGATGTAGGACAAGGAGTAAATCATTCAGCCCTGAAGGCTGTTCTGTCATTGTATGGGATCAGATAATTCCATGCAATTGTCTTGACTCCACATCTCTTAATATCCTAAGCTAGCAAAAAGCAACTGATCTCAAATTTATACATGATAAATTCAGCTAACACTTACTGCTTCTTGCAGGAGGGAATTTTACAACGTGCGTGAAGACATGTTTCCTAACTTCTCCCCTGAACAGCTTGTCTCTGATTCTAAAGATCATGCTTTCCTAACATGAGTAGCAACCCAAAACAGATAAAGGTTTCCCTTTTAGTCTAACAATTATTTTCAAAATCCTAAATACTTCAATTAAATTTCGCTATATTCCAGTGGATACAAACCTAATCTGTATCATCTCTCATAAGCCAATTCTTGGAGCCCTGGTAATAGTCGCAGAATCACAGCTCTCTGAATAAGGATAGATAATCTGCACAATACACCTTCCAAAAACCAATATATCCTGAAGTGTGCTTTTCTGGAACTGTATTCCAAGTGTAGTCCAATCAGAATTTGATACTTCAGCAAAATTTCCTTCCTCTCCTTTTTATTCAGAGGACTAGAATTCAAAGGTTGACCTTTCATTACCCATTTTAATTATTTTTTGATCCTGTTCCCTGCATTTCACAGTCTACACACACAGACAACTATACCTCCTCGGACCTCCACTCATTACCTTCCCATTTACCAAACATTCAAATCCATCCTATTTTTACTCTGAATATAAATTTTACAACAGTCATAGAGAAGAACAGCACAGGAACAGATCCTTCAGTCCAACTCGTCCATACTGATCAGATATCCTAACCTAATCTAGACCCAATTTGGAGATGCCGGTGTTGGACTGGGGTGTACAAAGTTAAAAATCACACAAAACCAGGCTATAGTCCAACGGGGTAATTGGAAGCACACTAGCTTTCGGAACGACGCTCCTTCATCAGGTGATAGTGGAGGTCACAGGCCTCCAGTCTGGAAAGAACCCTCTGTCTTCGACCATTGAGCCAGTTCTGTATCCAAATGGCTAGTCCTCCCTGTTATCCATGAGCCATAGCTAATTTTACATTGAGCATTCAGTAATATGTCTCGGATTGGTAACGAATGTGGTTTTGAATTAAACAGTACATTCAAAAACAGTCTAGAAATGTCTATAAAAGCAAAACCAGAAGTTTCAAAATAGGAGTAAGTCAATTTTCCCAACTTCATTTTACAGTGTGAAATGTCCATTTTTACACTGAAGACTATCACAACTCAAATTATGGCTCTCCCTTCATTTAGCCTGCTCCACACTGAATGATAGATTTGATATAAAATGTTTACCCTAATGTTATTAGATTTTTGCTCGAGATAAAGGATGTGAAACACCTAATGAGGCAATAAAACAAAAAAATTAAATAAACATTTGTTTCCACAACCAACCTGCTGTCTCTGGTCAGAAGCTCATTTTGCCCCTCCTCCGTTGCTGCTATCAATCAGGCCTTTCAGTAATGTCATTCCCACAATGTAAGCCTTACTGCCTAAACTCATTTGCCTTCCAATATCTTGCTCATTTTCATGTTAGGTTTTTAAGTTTATTTTTGTTTTTTTTTGTCAATCTGCCTCTCCTCGCCCTCCTCCTGAAAGACCTAGACATTTCACTATGTTAAGGATAGAACAAAAGTCTTTTTGATTCCTCTTGCCCGCTCCCATTTTTTTTCCAAAATGACCACAGTAGTTCCACATCTGAATCAGAGAGCTGCGTCACATAATCTAAACTGACACTTCAGTGTCACATTAAGAGGGTCCTGCACTTTTAAACATGCTGTTTTCGGAACAAGAGTGTACAACTGAGATTTGTTATCACAAGTAGATATAAAAGATCCCATTGGCCTGAAGAATGTCCGAGCTAACAATGAGTTCTCAACTAGCATTACCAACAAAAACACATTTACACCAATATTACAATAAACACTTGCACCAGAAACATAAATATGATTAAGAGGAAGTGGTGGAGGTTAGTATAATTGCAACATTTAAAAGGCATTTGGATGGATATATGAAAAGGAACAGTTTGGATGGATATGGGCCGGGTGCTAGTAGATGGGACTAAATTGGGTTGGGATATCTGGTTGACATGTATGGGTTGGACTGAAGGGTTTGTTTCCGTGCTGTACATCTCAATGACTCTAAATATATATCTAGCCTGTTAAACATTCACGTTCGAGAGACATTGCCATGTTCAAATCAATTGCTCTACTATTGCCTCCTACACTGAATACAGTATACATTGAAAACACTTCATTAATTTTTAATGGGGCTATATATATACTCAAGTTTCTGAACCTAAATCTCCATCAAAATTAACAATATTATGTCTGATGGATAAGGATTGATTTGAAGTCTGGGATGTCCTCTGGGGCACGTATTGGAACAATTGCAAATATTCAAAACTTGAGGTTGAACAAGGGCTGAAGGGAACATTTAAGGATCCAGCGCCCTCAAAATAGCGACAAATAGAGCTCCTCTGCCCACTGACGTTGGCTGCAGCCCAAGATAGCTCAAGACCTTAATATAAATTCTGTACAAAGATCAAGAAACTGGAAAATTAGACTGAATACATCTGGTCTTCTGTAGAAAAGTGACAATGCACTGCAACTGAACTTTCACCTACACCCAAAACATCACTGAATACTTGCTGTTGACATGGCAAGCAATACCCATCCCTATTGCATTGAATCCAAGGGTATTAGCACTACCAAATATACTGTCCCTGTTCCGAATGGGAGAGAAACTTCCCAATTTAATTCCTTATTTTCTCTATGGAGGGTCACTCTTCAAGAGATTCTAGGTAACTTTCACACCATCAAATTCACCGTGGGATTCCTTCAACAGGCAGCAATTTAGAGAGCTAATGCATTTGTAAAAATACTTGTGTATTTGAAGACAAAGGCTATGAGGAGAGAACAGGGTGGTTGGATCACTTCTAGTTAGTTCTAGCTGTTACAACACGGGGTAACCCCACCTCCCCACCCCGCTAATTTTAAACCAGCAACACAGAAAAGATTTACCCTGTTCGGTAATCTGTGAAAATTCGAGGGGCCAAGAACTATTTAAAGTAAAAATTAACAACTTTATTTCTTGAAGTATAACAGAGAATAATTAGCTAACAACTATTTACAACTCCTTCCTCTAACGTATTGTTTACTTTCCCTTTATAATACTAGTCCAATAAAACCCACGATTAAGATTTACCAAAACTTCAAATTTCGAAACCAGGCAGCTGTTGAATCTTCCCTTTATGTCTCCTTCTGGAGATTTTCTTCTTAAGATTTCTCTTTCACAGGTCATTGATTGATAAATGTACCTTTAAGAGAGCTGTGTTTCGGGCAGTCTGTACATGCTGGTAGCTTGGCGGTTCTCTCCCAACTGTTCACGTCTTCCCAGTCTTATATCCCCAAAGCATTGGATTGTGTCATTTGCTGTTAATATTGCCAATATACTAAATTCAAACTTGATTGGGGTTTGGTTTTTTTGGGGGGTATAATTTAAATTGATGGGCCTAATTCAAATTTGTTTGTGTCTCCAGGCAACTACCTACCCTAGCTGCTGGACCAAAGGATTACATTATATCTTGTTCAGAACACTTAGTGCTGTCAGGTAGTTCTGCTAGCTTCTAACTTTCTTAAAGATACAGTACACCCACATTTTCACAATACAGCAAAGACCATAATGGACCCAACAGCTTTTGTGCCAGCTCTTTGCTATGGTTCCATAATTTTAGGTTTTGGCAAACTATTCAGTTATGAGAAGCATTACAATCATATTTCCAACTATGTTTATTACCATGATTGTTCTTACCATAAACACAGCCTGAATTAATGGAGCACAATCGTTTGCAAAATCTTTATAATTAGATCCACGAAAAACAATGTTCTAAAATTATATTGCTGAGTTGAAAAATTATCACTTGTTTATAACCTTCTTCTTGACTTTAAATCATCTCCTTCCTAACACTTCTCTTGATTGTGTCTAATCTTGTCTTCATCACCTCCTTACTTATAGATTCATACAGCATGAAAACAAACCCTTTGCTCCAACTCGTTTGCACTGCCCAGACATCCCAATCTGACCTAGTCCAAATTGCCAGTATTTCTCCCATATCCCCATAAATCTTCCTATTCATATTACCATCCAAATGCTTTTAAATATTGTAATTGTACCCAACTCCACTTTTTACCTCACTTCCTCTGGCAGCTCATTCCATACATGCACCACTCTCTGCTTGAAAAAGTTACTCTTCAGGTCCTAAATCTTTCCTCCTCACCTTAAGCTGATGTCCTCTAGTTTTGGGCTCCTCCACGAGAGGAAAAAGACCTTAGTCATTCTTCCTAACTATGCCGCTCATGATTTTATAAATCTCTATAAAAGGTCACCCTTCAGCCTCAAACGTTTCAGGGGGAAAAAAAAATCACATTTGTAATTTCTTTGTCCATAATACCTAGTTTAATTGTTTATCCTTCACCTGAGTTTGGGGCACAGCTCTAGCTAGGAGGGGTTCTGGAGGTGTATGCAGGTAATGTGAGTGGCCCCTCTTGGGGGGGGGTGGAAAGAAGAGTCTCCCATCAAATATTTTTATATGTTGCAATTGGTTTAGTTTGTTGGTTTTTAGTAGACGTAGTTTTTGAAAGTATTGTTAGTGCAGTTTTAGTGTGTGTATTTTTTAAAAATTCTATGAGCCTTCATTTATTTACACTCAGCGCACTGAGGTTGGGTTTGTCCTTTTAGGGGTTCAAGAGTTGTCATCGAGGGATATGGCGAAGTGTCTCCTCAAACCATGCACCTGGAATATCAAGGGGAGTCACTCGCTGGTCAAAACAAAAAAAGAAGTACTTTCGAGTATCAGGAAGGAGATGGTTGATATTGCCCTGTTGCAAGAAACCCATCTTGATGATAAAGACCACTTCAGTGAGCAGTCAATCACATTGCTGTAGGCTAGCCGAGGTGAGGATGGCAGATTTCCTTTCCTGAAGGCAGTAGAGAACCTGATGAGTTTTTAGAAGAATTGATTATGGTTTCATAACCACAAGTCCTAAGACAAACTCTCAACTCCACCAGCTGGGATTCAAACCCGTGCCCCTGAGCATTAGCCTGAGCCGCTCGATTACTCGCTCAACATTGTGAAAACTACAACACCATCTGTCCGAGTTTACGCCCAATATAAATGTATATTGTTATTACTGATTACTTTCATTTCCTGGTTAAAAGTTCAGACTGAAACAGCTGCAGGGGCACCTGACTCAGCATCATCACCGCTCCCACTCCAAACACATAGAGAAAGCTAACATTTGTGTCCACAATGAAAACACTTTTCCTTACCCTGTAACCCGCAGGAAAAGCTACAGTCTCCATTACTCACCCTGCTCACAATTCACACTCAATCCTAACGGGAGATTGTCTCGTCGCTGTTGGTCCTTCACTTAGTCGGCGCTGCGTGATGACGGCAGGAGCTGTCTTTTTTTTCCGCTCACATAATTTTTTTTTCCCGATAACATCACTCACCGCGAAAATCTCGCCAAGTGAAAACTTGGACATTCGTTGGAGGATTAATTGATGATCCGCTGGGCCGTTTGACAGCTCGAAATCTGTGGGCCTTTGGTCAGGCGGCAGGTGTCTGACTCCTCTCTCTCGAGATGCCTCCTAAAGGAAAGTCTAAGGGTGGGAAAGGTGTGTTCATCTTAAACATTATCAGTATCATTCCTCGGAATTGAAGTTTAAATGTTGTTGTTGTTGTGCAAATGTAAATGAAAAAGGATGGACATGAATGTTAGTTTCATCTGTAGTTATTCACTGGTTCCTAACAGTGAGTGCTGCTGGCATAACTGAAGCTGAAGAGGTGGATATTGTGTGATAAAAGAAAAGGAGGAAAACAAAGATTGGTTCACCAGAGTTAGCAATTGATGTTGCACTAAAGCATAGGCCCAAAGGGACGTTTATGTAATTCTGGTACAAGGGCTGATTTTAATAAGTTGAACTAATTCTCCTACTCTTTGGTGTCACAGAGATTGCTTACTAAGTATGCTTACTCAGAGGAAATTGTGTTTTGCAGTATAAACAACATTATTTTATCCAGGTGCACACTCTGGAGGTAGTTACTTTATCAAGAGTTAATCTTATTTTAAGAACTGAATTGTGCAGCCTTTGATGAAGTACATTCTTGTAAAATGAGCATGTTCCAGATTACTCCACAAGGATGCAACATCATGCTACATGTGTCAGAAACTTTTCAGTTTCTCCCGTGACCTGATTTTGCAGTCAGGTGGGTGATAAGATTTGCTCAGGTGTCGTACAACTTGGGAGCAAGGAAGACTGGGCAATCAAAAGCACAAATTGCTGCTGAAACTTAGCAGGTCTGGATCCATCTGTGAAGAGAAAAGTTGAAATTTCAAGTTGAATGACTCATCATCAGAACTTCCACAGTTTTGTTTTTTTCATCCACTTCTGAATGCTTACTGCCAGAAAATGCACCTGCAAGATATTGGGTCAAAATTAGAGATTTGGCTTTGTGACTCCTTTGTGACAAGTTGCCCAGTTACATTCACTGTTTGGTGTTGTACATTAAAGGTCATTATTGAAAAAATGTAACACTAGATTATCGTCATCCAGAGAATTGTATCCCAATATCAATAATACCTTTTTCAGTCCAGCATTCCATACTCCAGAATCTACTTACGTCATAGTGTGATGCCAGTTTTAACACCAGTACTAGCTACTACTTTGAAATGGATATACATGTAATTCACACACCATATAAACATAGGAATTATGAGTAGAAATAGGCGATCTGGCTGCACAAACTTGCTCCACCATTTAATAAAATCATGGTTGATCTGATTGCAATCTCAATTCACAATTCTGCCTACCCCAATGACCTTTCACCCACTTATTAATTATCTATCCATCTTTACTGAAAAATTTTCAAGAGCTGTGCTTCCCTTGCCTTTTGAGGAAGAGAGTTCCAAAGACTTATGACCCTCCAAAAAAAATGATCATGTCATCTCTGTCTTATATGAACAATACCTTATTTTAAATAGTTGCCCCTAGTTCTAGATTCTCCCACAAGAGGAAGCATTTGTGCACCCACTCTGTCAAAACCCCTTGAAATCTTCATGTTTTAATCAAGTTGCCTCTTACTCTCGTAAACTCCAGGAGATACTAGACTCGTCAGACCAAACTTTCTTCATAAGAGAGCCTTCTCATTTGAAGTATTAATCTAATAAACCTTTTCTGAATTTGCATCTTTCCTTAAACAAGGAGGCCAACTTATGGAACTCCAGATGTAGTCTCACATGTGTCCTGTATAACTGAACCATAACCCCTTTGTTTTTCTTGTAAGATGTCAAATATGTCTGAATGTAAACTTGAGAAGCATTTTGCATGAAATAAATTATTAAGATGCTTTATTTCATGTCGGGAGAACATACAGCTTAATAGTTATTTTCAGATTCTCTTAATTCAACCAGTACTACTTGTCCTTAAGTAATAAAGTCAAGGAAATAAACAAGCTATGCATTTTGCTTGGCATAAGCAAAATAACTCTTAATTCCCCCTCCTGATTTCTTCTTTAGAGCTTTGCAAAGGTTTGCCCCTACAACCTTCTCAGATCCAAATGATTGCCTGAATCTGTCTTTTTTTTATTTATATGCTCAGTATGCAAAAGGAATCCCAATACCACTTTCACCCATGGACATAATGACAGTGAGGTGTTTATCAATTATTGAGATTGGCAAGCCAATTATTATGCTAGTAAAAACTTGAGGAACTCAGTAGCTTTGGCAGCATCTGTGGAGAGAGAAACAGAGTTAGTGTTTCAAGTACGGTCGACTTCTTTGGAATTCTTCAGAACTCTTTTTGTCAAATCTGTTCCAAAGAAGAATCATACTGGATTGGAAGCATTAACTCTGTTTCCCTCTCTACAAATGCAGTCAGATATACTAAGTTTCTCTAGTACTTTATGTTTTTATTTCAGATTTCAAGCAACTGCAGTATTTTGCTTTTATTATTGTTTAATCTTTGGGGAATCATATCTTAGTTTTTTAATAGTCAAATACTCCAAAAACATGTTGCTGAAACTCCATATCGTGCAACCATGAACTGAATTATGGATTACCAATGCACTTACTTTGAAAACAAAGAAAATTCTTCCATTTTTGTATATTTAAGGTGCTGCAGCCAGTGGTGATAATACTGAGAAGAAAGAAAAGGGATCCAAAGGGGGTAATGCAGTGAAGGTAAGAGATCAGAGGGTAAATTGGCTTCTTTGGTAACACCCTTATACCTTCATGTTGTAGATTATTAATTCAATAACCACATTAGGAAGAAGTATATTAGCTAGGCAGATGTTAAATTCAAATGGGTCCTGAGTTTCCTGATGGTTCAAGGTAGACGTTGAAAATAAACTTTTTTTTTAAAATGAGGGAGGGTTGAAAACAGCTGTGATATCAGTGTATGCGTTATTCTCTGAACCACTAGCAACTTCAAAAGTATTAACGCTGATGTTTTTGGCAGGATAATTCCACAGTCTGATTGCAAAACAGATTTTCAAAAAGTGATATGTATTATTGTAAGATCTTTTGATGGGAATTCTCTGCTGTGCAAGGTGGTGCAGTGGTTATGTCACTAGACTAGTAATCCACAGGACCAAGATAATGCAAAAGGGACAGCAGATGGAATTTAAATTCAATTAACAAATTTGGAACATGAAGCTACTCTCAGTAAGAGTCATGACGGCTATCATCAATTATTGTTAAGACACATCTGGTTCACTAACATCCTTTGGTGTCACATATGAGGGAAGTCTGCCATCCATACCTGATCTAGACTATATGTGATGTCAGACCCGCAACAATATGAATGAATTGTAATTGCCATCTGAAAATGGACTAGAAAGTCAGTCAGTTCAAGGGCAATAGGAATGGCAGCAAATATTGGCCTTGTGAATGATGCTGTCAGCCCAGAAGGAACAAAAGCAAAGCATTTTCTTATGTTAATTGTGTAATAATATATTATAGTTTGTTTTTAGTAGAAGTATCTGATGATTTCAAATTATAAGCGCTAAATTCTTACTTGCCTGTATCTTTATGATATTTAGCCCAAATTGTTAGAAACTTAAATTTCTCTCCAAGAACAATTTTGAAGAATCAGGATTGGATTATTTTAATATACCTAAGCAGGGAATTAGTGTGAAAATTGATTGGCATAAAGTTGACCCCTCAAACTCACCCCACCATTCAGTAAGATGACAGATGATTTCCATAAGTCTTGAAATGTTTCTTCTGTGACAGCCCTCAGCTCCCTGATATTTCACAAATGTATCTATCTTCTCCTTAAATATATTTAGTGATCCACAGGTCTCTAGAGTATAGCAATTCTAGATATTCACTACCCCCAGGAAGAGAAATTGCATTGTATCTCATTTTTAAATACAGGCCCTCGTCTTCTATAATTTACATGTTGTAATAAGATCATTCTTTGAAATGTTAATAACTAAAGGCCTCAGTTGTTTAGCCCTGATAAGTGAAGCCCTTCATCCCAGGAATCAGACAAAGGAATCATTTTTGAACTGCCTCCAACACCAGGTTTTTTAAAATACAAGAACCAAAACTGTACACAGTACTCTGAGCACGGCCTCACCAATACCCTGTATAATTGTAACAAGACCTCCCTACTTGTAAATTCCAATTCCCCTCCTTGCATAACAGCCAAAATTCTGTTTGCCTTCTTAATTACTACTGCACCTACATTGCACCCTTTGTATTTCATGCATAAAAACACTCGGGTCCCTATATTTTGGAATTTCTTTGGATTCTGTCTCCATTTAAATAATAGCCTGCCTTTTGATTCTTTCTAACAAAGTACATAACTTTACATTAAACTCAATCTGACAAGTTTTGTCCACTCAACCAAAAAGAATCATACCTGGCTCATAACATTAACTTAGTTTTTCTCTCTCCACAGATACTGCCAGTTATGTTGAGTTTGTCCAAAATTGATGTTTGTTTCAGATTTCAGCATATGCAGTATTTGCTTTATGTCTGTATCCTCTTGCAAATCTCTTATGTTCTTGTCACAATATGCCCTCACACCTACTTTTATAATCAGCAAATTTAGATACATTATGCTCTGCCTCGTCTCCAATTCAATAATATTGATAGCAAATAATTAAGGCCCTAGGAGTGATCCTTATAGAATTTCACTCGTTACATCTTTCCAACCTGAAAAACGTCATTAATTCTGACTCGCTGTTGTGTGTGTGAACTAATCCCCATTACATACTGGTACATTAACCCCAGTACTGAGCCCTTGGGCAATAAGTTTTTTATGTGACACCAATTGAATGCATTCTGGAAATCCAAATATGCTACACCTACAGTTCCCATTATTAGTTCTGTTTGTTCTAGCAACAAGTCGAACGATTTGATCACATGTTTTTTCCCTTCACATAACCATGTTAATTCAGTTTGATTGTGGTAAGCTTTTCTAATTAAGTCTTCCTTAATAACAAACTGTAGTATTTTCCCAATGACAGATGTTAGACTATTAGCCTATGGCTTCACTCTCTTTCTGTCTCTCTCTTTTCTTGAATTGGCACTTCACATTAGCCATTTGTCAGTCCCCTTGAACCCTTATGGAATCCTGAGAGTTCAGGAATCTTTTGACCAATGTCTCAAATCCGTCTGTTTTTTCTTTTCAAACCTTAGAGAGCAGGGCATTAGGACTTGGGAAATTGTCCACCTTTAGTCTAATTTACTTGTCCAATACTTTTTCCCTTGTGATAGACTGTTATACGATCAATCTTCCAATTAGCATATTGTTTATGTGTTGGGGATGTTTATTGGGTCACCCACTATATGAAGACTCATGGAAAAATTTCCTCTGCCATGATCCCCTTCCCCTTTATTTATCACCTAATGCATCCCCCAAGAGTCCCATACTGATTTTAACTACTCTTTTTTGTTAATTATACACCAGTAGATGCTTTTGCTGTTTGTTTTTATATTAATCGCCAATGTATTTCCATAATCAATTTTCTCCTCCTTTATTAGCTTTTAGTCAATCCACTGTCAGTTCCTCAGAAAGAAAGTTCCCATCCTCCAGCTAATATTAGTTATCACTGCTTTGTAAGCTTTCGTTTTTGATTGGATGCTCTGCTTGATTGCCTTTGTTAACTGTGTGTTCATCCTTCTCATTGAGTCCTTCTTTATGAACAGAATTAATTTTTGCTGAGCAATTTGAAATATCTGCTAAAACATCTGCCACATCTCATCCATTGACATGCCTCAGTCTTTTTTTCCAGTCTGCTTTAGACAATCATCGTCTTGCCATTTTTAAGTTGAGGGTAGTTGTGAGGATCAAGTTGCCCTCCCTCAAACTAAATTTGAAATTCTATCATGTTTCGATTACTAACACCTAAGGTATCCTTAACTATGAGATCTGTCATTAATGATATCTCATTACGCATTATTAGATCTACAATGGCCTGGTCCCAGATAGGTCTATAACATATTGTCTAAGAAACAATTGCTGATGCAGTCAATAAATTCATCTTCCATATGACCCTTGCCGATCTGATATGTTCAGCCAATATACAGATTAAAAATACCCCATGACAATTATAATGCGCCTTTCACACACCTACATTAGTTCCTGATTTATACTTTATCCTACAGTGAGCCACTCTTTCAGACCTATCAACTATTGCCACTCATGACTTGTTTTCCTTATCATTCCTTATTTCTACAAACAAATTTCACATTTTGATGTTCTGGACCCATAACATGCTCACAGTATTGCCTTCCTTTATTAAGTATACTACCCTGCATTCTTTTCCTTTTTACCTACTCACCCCATTCCTTGAATGTCCTTGAGTATTGAGTTCCCAGTCCTGGTCACCCTGCAGTTGTGTATCAATAATAGCTAACAGCTGGTAATAGATTTTAAGACAACTGGTGATCATGAACGATGCAACATATATGCAAATCTTTATTTCACCCTTAACTGTTATTGAAATCTGTGATGCCCTGGTCTATTTTGAATAGAAACATAACACTTTTAAGTCACTGGGTTTAGTTTTTCCTTTCTATCTCTTCTCTCCTGTAAATGCACAGCATGTTCGTAGGGAGCCTGGTGCTAAATCATTCGTAGATGACCTGATTCTGGCTTAGGGCAGAATCAGGTCATCTGACTAAGTAGCAGAGCAGCCACCTTGATGTGATCCACATCCCGCGAGCCAATGCTCTGCTCTCTTGAAGATATTGATTGTTACGTGGATGTATCAGATCTTGGTGACTGATCCAAGTGACTGTTCATAATCAAAAACAGAAATTGCTAGAAAAGCTCAGCAGGTCTGGCAGTACATGTGAAGAGAAATCAGTGTTAATGTTTCTGGTTCTGAGGAAGGGTCACCGAACTCAAGACATTAACTCTGATTTCTCTTCGCAGATGCTACCAGACATACTGAGCTTTTCTAACAATATCTATTTTTGCATCTGCAGTTCTTTTGATTATTATTGTCTGTTCATAATGTTTGTGCACGACATGAAGTATTAACTATTCACTGGTAGATACATCGGCATTTAGAAAATTCTGTTCTCATTCAACATCTCAATACATGTGCTTAGCTAGTGTTTATTTAGTATTAAAGGCTATAGAATAGTGAATAGCGGCAAGAACATTGGCTGAAATGTTTTCCTCCCTGACCTTGAGGCACTAAGAATAATTCTAACACTCTTTGTATTACCATCCGGGAGATCAGCTAACTTAGTACAAACTGAATTTCACAGCTCAACCTTCTTGTTCTAGGAGCCTTAGTACAGTATACATTAACAGATATTTTCAAAGAAGTTATGGCTTCAATTTACTTTTGTTCAGAAATTCAAGCATTTTTCAAAAAAGCCTGATGGATCTCATCTGTTGGACACCATTCATATCGAATTATTGTGTTTCAGGTGAGGCACATTCTCTGTGAAAAGCACAGTAAAATCATGGAAGCTATGGAGAAGTTGAAATCTGGCATGAAATTTAATGAAGTGGCGAGCCAGTACAGTGAAGACAAAGCCAGGCAAGGAGTAAGTAGCAATTCAAGTAAAAGCAAAATACCATAGATGCTGGCAATCCGAAATAAAAATTAAAAAATGTAGGAGAAATTCAGCAGGTCTAGTAGGATCTGTGAAGCGAGAATCAGATTCAATATTTGAAGTTCAGTGACGTTCTGAAGAAGTCATTGGACTCAAAGCGTTAACTCAGTTTCTCTTGCCACAAATGCTCCCAGACCTGCTGAGTTCCTCAAGCATTTCCTGCTTCTATTTAAGGACTAAATGGAAATGTGCAGAAGAAATCACCTTAATGTATTGATTCCTGGTGATGATACTTAGTGCAGTTCTTACACTGTCATTATTTCCACACTCTGGCTTTTTGCTAAGTGCAAGTTATCTGTAATCTTCATTTGCTTGATATTATATCCTGTGGTATTTCATTAAACCTATATGATTCCGTGGTAAAAGTATTTTTTGAACAACCATTGATTTGTTTATTATAATGTGGATATCTGGATGCATTATGTAATTACTTTGAGACAATTTGGTAGTGTTCATGCTGCTATTGAAGGAGCAAGTATGTGTTCACTATGAACGGCATAAAGTTTGGTTTAATCAGGAGTTTCCACTGACTGTATACCAAATTTTGACCAGGTTCAAACAAAGTCGTATTTCACTTGAAAAACTGAAGAATGTTTGTTTTTATTTGAATGGGTTTATCCGTTGAAATATTATCATCTAAGTTATCCAATAAATGTCCCAAGACAGATTTGCCACATTTTCCCAATTTCCAGTGGTCTCATTCTATTATGGCACCTTAAACTAATTGAACAAATGCAATATACCTTCAGTCCCACGTTAAAAACCATGATTTGGAGATGCCAGTGATGGACTGGGGTGTACAAAGTTAAAAATAACACAACAGCAGGTTATAGTCCAATAGGTTTATTTGGAAGCACTAGCTTTCAGAATGTCGCTCCTTCATCAGGTGGTTGTGAAGTACACAATTGTAAGACACAGAATTTACAGCAAAAGTTTACAGTGTGGTGTAACTGAAATTGTACATTGAAAAATACCTTGATTGTTTGTTTGTTAAGTCTCTCATCTGTTAGAATGACTATGATAGTTTCACTTCTTGCATATGTAAATCACAAAACTGATGAGATAGGCAGCAGCAAAATGTGGCCAAGCAGAAGCTGATAGCTAAGTTCGGGACCCATAGAGAGGGCCTCAACCGGGACCTTGGGTTCATGTCACACTACGGGTGACCACCATTGCACTGTGCAGACACACACACACACACGCTCCTCCATACACACACACACACACACTCCCACACTCATCCATACACACACACTCTCCCACACTCCTCCAGGCACACACGCTCCCACACTCACACATGCATCCTCTCACAGACTTAGACACTTCACACTCACACATGTATATACACTCTCTCTCACAGACACTCACAAACCTCCACCCCAGGCACACACACGCACACTCCTACAGACACACACACATACACACTCCCACACTCACACATGCACCCTTAGACCACTTTAAACTCACACAGACACACATACACTCTCTCTCACAGACATCACAAACCCCCACCCTGACACAGACACATATACATTTATGGGGTGAATTTGTACTTGCAGAGTTACATTGTACTTTGCTGAAAAACTGCATGAATCCATATAAGACTGTGTTAACTCACTTTGTAGATGAGAATCAGTCTAAACATTATGGCACAGACAGGGATCACAGGGGGCTAACACCTTCGACATCTTAACGTCTTATCTGAGCTGACACCAATTGTTACAGTTAACCTGAGAATGTAAGTTTTTTAAAAAGTTTTGTGATTTACATATGAAAGAAGTGAAACTATCATGGTCAACACATGAGAGACTAACAAACAATCACGGTATTTTTTTCTTAAATTCTCTACGGCGTGGAAACAGGCCCTTCGGCCCAACAAGTCCACACCGCCCCTCTGAAAAGAAACCCACTCAACCACATTCCTCTACCCTATATTTACCCCTGACTAACACACCTAACACTGTGGGCAGTTTAGCGTGGCCAATTCACCTGACCTGCACATCTTTGGATTGTGGGAGGAAACCAGAGCACCCCCTTGGAGGAAACCCACGTAGACACAGGGAGAATGTTCAAACTCCACACAGACAGGCAGGAATCGAACCCAGAACCCTGGTGCTGTGAGGTAACAGTGCTAACCATTGAGCCACCGTGCCACCCAATGTACAATTTCAGTTACATCACACTGTAAATTTTTGCTATAAATTCTGTGTCTTACAATTGTGTACTTCACAACCACCTGATGAAGGAATGGAGCTCCGAAAGCTAGTGCTTCCAATTAACTCACTTGGACTGTAACCTGGTGTTGTGTGATTTTTAACAATGTTAAAAACCTGTTGCAAAAGCTGATATATCCTCACCCAAGAATAGCTCCAGGTTGTGGATTGCCATTCGAATCAAATTATTACAACTCAGTCCATGATGTAATATTGCATGTATAATTAAGCCAATAAATGAAGTTAATTTAGAAGTCGCAATAAATTTGTGTCCTAGCTGCATGCAAGACTTATGACATTTTATATACAAGTACACATATGCACAGAAATGTAGAGAACTGGTTTCTTTCTACAGTTGCAAACAAATTGAAAATTATTGTTTCTGTCTTAGGGCGATTTGGGATGGATGACCAGAGGTTCAATGGTGGGACCCTTCCAAGAAGCTGCTTTTGCTCTGTCCAACAGTACAACAGACAAACCCATTTACACAGATCCCCCTGTCAAAACTAAATTTGGTTACCATATCATCATGGTTGAGGGAAAAAAGTAAAATATATTTATTTTCAGTTCGATATCTGTACTTTTGATAAGAAATAGAATAATTTCTTCTTTGTGAAGCCCCAGACCAATTACAACAAACAATGGACAGTCTGCTATCAGTCCTTCATAATTTTATGTTCACTGGCTACAAAGAAGGACATGAATATTTCAGGGTTATACCTCTATTTACTTTGTTTCCCTCTTGTAGAAATAACTACGGCATACCATTATTCTTCATTCAAAGAGAAGTAATTAAAAATTGTATTTTTTGGAAATTCCATATTATTGGTGAATTATACCAAAATAAACAGCATGAAGTTAAACAACAATTGCTAAATTGTAAACTCCATTTAAAGACTAGTCATTTCTTCTGTAACACATTGGTTGCATTCTTGTGCAAGCCCATGTGATAGAAAAATCGCGCTTTAGAAACACACCTAAAGTGCTGGCAATGTAATCGTGTTACAGACAACACATGTTTTAAATGTTCGCGCTTTGGAAACAACGTCGTCAATTCGTCAATCGCGTTCTAGCGAATTCATGTTGATGAAACATGCATTATAGCAGAAGGTACTGTAATGAATGATTTTTCAAATTTATTGTCCATCTTTATTTTATGAGACAAAAAGCTCCACAAACATTTTGCTTTGATAACTAACTGCTCTGTGATATAGAATAGGTCAAAGCAGGAAAGCTGCAAGTTTAATTGCTAAGTCACTTCTGAAGTGTCTCTTCTCAACTGAGGCAGTTGTACCATCTCCTGAACTGTCATTATGGGCAACTGAATATCTTAATTCAATTGCAAATGTGTGTTATTATACCATCAAAATTGTCTTTCAGTGACAGTGCAGGGCATAATTACATATTGCAATGTTAGTTGAGTGCACTGTGAACATGGGGGAAGTTGAGAGTTTGGTGAGTTGTCAAGTTAAAATTTAGTCTTAACATTTAGGGAGAGAAATTAGTTTTTGTAGAGCTGCATAGTTTTCCTCATTAAAATCAGTAAAGAAATTTGTGCTGGTAAAGACCTGTAGAACTGCTTGATGGTGGGATTCAAGGTAAGCCTACGTACCGATGCTATGTGAACATATTCTTTCCTTTGTGTAAGTGTGATTGGTTGTTAACAGTAAATCAGCTGTAAGCATTTGCTTGACTGAGGATATTTACTTAAGCTGGTGAGAATGTGTACAGGGTGTAAGCAGGCAGGGAAAGTGTTTAGTTCTGAGTTTTGTGAAATGAGATTCAGCTGAGCGCAGGCAGGGAAAGAATTAAGTTCTGTGTTTTGTGAAATAAGAGGTTCAGCTGAGCATGACTCAGATCAATAAGAACTTACAGGTTAACAATGGGTTGCTGCAGGTAAGGGTAATGGGTTAACAAGGTGGAAAAACATTCATTATGTAGAGCCATTTTACAATATTGGAAGCATTCAGCATGTGAGGTCAGATTAACAAGGTGAAAAGGATTCATTATGTGAAGTCAGTTATTCATTGTGTAACAGCAGATGGCTTAATCTTTAATATTAACACTCGCTGATTGTAATAGTCACCGAATCAATATGTATGTTGCCTTATCTGGATGCTTCTCCTTGTAAAATGACTTCATAGTTCATTAGCAAACTGCTGTTCCAGAGAAGACCATGAACTCGTGTCTCTGTGCACATGGGCGATCATTGTCTCTCCCTCCAGGGCCCGGAATAAAGATGAAGAAGGTAAAAGCAGACTGTGTCGCTGAACATTTTGCTTCAACTTAGTGTGGGGTGGGGAGTGACACTGGAAGCTGATTGAGTTAGGGTAACGTGGCTCAAAACAATTTAAGGTAAGAAGAATTCAGCTGCATTACAGTGTAACTGAAGATTCCAGTTATAATTGAATGGATTATGAACAGCTTAGCATTTGGTGAAAGTAGGAATATGGTGCACAGGGAGAAGGAAGTATTTCCTTTTGCCCTTGGCATTTGGAATGATTTCTGTAAGCTAGAGGCAGTAAGTATTAAAAATTGTGTTGTATCTGTTAGAACTTTGGGTGGAATCTTAATGAGACATCAGGGATCTCACTCTTGTCTTTGGGTAAACCTACCAAATTGTACACCAATCAGGCAGTGGTAAGGTCATCTGCAGGTCCTCCCCTAGAATAACGACCCAGAGACTTTTGTCCTGCTCAGTGAGAAATACTGGCGAATCAAAGGCTGGCATTGGGGAGGAGGCAGTGACTTCTGTCAGAAGTGCACCCCAATTCCCAGCATTACGGCGGACTTAAGATAGTGGTCAGTAATGATAGCAGGGGTTGAGAATTGCAAAAAGAGGGCAGTGACTTGTTCTCAATGGGCACACTCCTGTATAAGTGTTGCCTCTTGAACAGGCACTGATTGCTTCACCTCTCTACAGTATGACTAATGGAATACACAAGAAAGAATCAATGAATGTGGTGCATTTGGAATTTACAAAAGGCTTCTGATAAAATGCAACATAAAAGTTTTGTAGGCAAAATTAAAATGTATGAGATGGGGTAATATGGATGATGTATATACCATTTATCCATTATAGGGGTCATTCAGCTCAGTTGTCTGGAATGCTGATTTGTGATGCAGTGTGGGTTCAATTGCTGCAGCTCCTTAATTTCTCCCCTCATCTGAGGTATAATCTTCAGGTCATCTCTCTCTAATGAGAGAGCAACCTATGGTCCGGTAGGATGATGGTGATTTTCCCTTTATATATAATATGCCTGTATTGAGAATTATTGATAGACATGAGTGGCAGACAGTGACTAGTGGGGTACAGCAAGAAGACAGCTCATCACCACCTTCTCAAAGGCAACTAGGGATGGGCAATAAATGCTGGCCAGCCCATGACGCCCACATCCAACAACATGAATAATTTTTTTTAAATTGAGTTAGGAAAAATGAAAGAGGATTTGATTAAATGTATAAAATTCTAATAGGCAGACTAAACGCAAAGAGGATATTTTTCTTTGTATGGTGAGTATAGAACCAGGGATCACAGTTTCAGGACCTGGGGAGGCCATTTAGGGCTGATATGAAAAAAATTCTTCACTTAAATGTAGGGTATTTATGGCCTACCACAGGAGGCTGTGAAGGCTAGGTCACTGACTATATTTAAGGAAGTGAGAGAAAGTGGCGGGCATGGATGGATGAATGATAGAGCAGACTCGAAGGGTCATATGATTACTCCTGCACCTAGTTTCTGTGACAAGCTGCCCTTGGGTAGCAGCTGTTGTGAACCCTGTATGGTGTCAGATCAACCTGCAACTGGTTTAATCCAAGCGGCGGTGAGATGAAGTCCTTCAGTGGTCCTTCATTGGCCACTTAAGGACCTCCATTGATGGAAGGACAAGAAGGTAGACCTTGAACAGGTCTTCGCAGAATTTAATTCTGGTGGAGGTGAGAAGGCAGCGACATTTTGTTTTACTACCCTACCTAATTAAACCCCTTTCCCACCTTCAAGATTGCCAACCTGAGGAGCAGGCATTTCTTGCCATTATGTAAATTGGTATTTTTAAATAAATAACTTGAAACAAACAAGAGTAATTGTCTTAATAAACAAAGACAAAGATAAGGCAAGAATCAAAGATTAAAAAAAACCTGAACCACGTTTCAAAAATAGCAAGAATTCTGACTGGCAGCCTTTTAGCTGGTGAAATCCAGACTCAAGTTTATCTGGGGAAGCTGATTGACAGATTGAAACAGTGAATTAAAGCAAAGAAGAAACAGAGGCTATTGGGAGTCAGGCGTCAAACACCAGACAAGAGAGAAAAGCACAAAATCTGATGTTTTAGTGAGCACAGTGGATAGAGTATTACACGTAAGTTACAGATAAGTTTATTCATTGATGTACTTAGTGGTTTGTTATTTTCTATTGGCTAAATTGCAATAGTCTTAAAGCTAAGGAGAGCATATACATTTTCATCTATAAATGTAAGACTGAGATATGTCAGAGTAGGTTTTGTGTCAAGACTGCAAAATTGTGGAAATTTGGGGATAGTGAGCCTGTCCTATATTACACCATCTTTTTAACCCCATTTTGCCCAGCCTCAATAAAGACTTTTAATTCTTTTTACCATGCAGTGATTTCACACATCAATTAAAATGCAGTATTAATTCAAATTAAGGAAAAAATACAAACACACAGAAAAATGGGTATAAATTTTAAGAAGTGGGCAGTGTCGAATGCAGACTATACAATTTAAAAGTCCTTGAAGTGTTAGATTCTAACCTGAGACCCTGGTTGCTTGTCTAATGACTTTATCATCAGCAGGAATGACATCTGTAGATATCTTTTGAGTTCTCATTGAATAGTTTCTCCAATTTGTTTTACTGAGTGGAAGAAAGGGACTAAGCCTTTTAGTTCTGCTGTTATGGATCTATTTTCTTTCTCTCTGCTGTATCCCAAAGGCTCTTGGCAAAAGTACAGTTATTTGTGTATTACATAGAAACATAGAAAATAGAAGTGGAAATAAGCCATTCAGCCTTTAAGCCTGCTCCACCATTCAATACAATCATAGCTGATAGTCAAATGAGTACCCTGTTCCTGTTTTCTCCCCATATCATTTGACCCCTTTGCACCTAAGAACTATATCTAACTCTTTCTTGAAAACATTCAATGTTTTAGCCTTCAGTGTTTAATGTGGCAGAAAATTCCACAGTCACCACTTTCTGGGTGAAAAAAATCCTTCGAATCTCAGTCCTAAATGGGCTGACTGGCCTCTTCCTGCACTGTAGTAATTCTATGATTCTAAATGGCCTACCCTACATCCTGATACTGTGATCCTCAGTTCTGGACTCGCTGTTCATCGGGAATATCCCCTCTCCCCAGCCTTTATCATGTCCAGTCTTGTTAGATAATGTATTGGTTACGATGAGATCTCACCCTCATTCTTCCAAGCTCCAGTGAATATAGTTCTGACCAATATATAATATTTATATTCGCAAGGTTTGTAGCTCAGGTTGAGGTTGAGGGTGTAGGTTTGCTCGCTGAGCTGTAGGTTTGATATCCAGACGTTTCATTACCTGGCTAGGTAACATCATCAGTGGCGACCTCCAAGTGAAGCGAAGCTGTTGTCTCCTGCTTTCTATTTACATGTTTGTCCTGGATGGGGTTCCTGGGGTTTGTAGTGATGTCATTTCCTGTTCATTTTCTGAGGGGTTGATAGATGGCATCTAGATCTATGTGCTTATTTATGGCGTTGTGGTTGGAGTGCCAGGCCTCTAGGAATTCTCTGGCATGTCTTTACTTAGCCTGTCCCAGGATAGATGTGCTGTCCCAGTCGAAATGGTGGTTTTTTTCATCCGTGTGTAGGGCTTTGAGGGAGAGGGGGTCGTGTCTTTTTGCGGCTAGCTGGTGTTCATGTATCCTGGTGGCTAACTTTCTTCCTGTTTGTCCTACATAGTGTTTGTGGCAGTCCTTGCATGGAATTTTTAGATGACGTTGGTTTTGTCCATGGGTTGTACTGGGTCTTTTAAGATTGTTAGTTTTTGTTTGAGATTGTTGGTATGCTACTAGGATTCCGCGGGGTCTCAGTAGTCTGGCTGTCATTTCTGAAACTTCTTTGATATATGGTAAGATGGTTACGGTTTCTGGCTGTGTTTTGTCTGCTTGTTGTGGTTTGTTCTTGAGGAATCTGCACACTGTGTTTTTTGAGTATCTGTTCTTCTTGAATACGTTGTACAGGTGGTTCTCCTCTGTTTTTTGAAGTTCGTCTGTGCTGCAGTGTATGGTGGCTCGTTGGAATAGTGTTCTGATACAGCTATGTTTGTGTGTGATGGGATGGTTGCTGGTGTAGTTGAGTATTTGGTCAGTGTTTGTCGATTTTCTGTATACGCAGGTTTGTAATTTTCCCTTGTCCTTCTTTCTACTGTGATATTCAGAAATGCGAGTTTGTTGTCAGTTTCTTCCTCCTTGGTGATCTTTATGCCTGTGAGGGTGTTGTGGGTGATGTTAAATGTCTCTTCTATCTTGTTTCGTTTTGTGATGACGAAGGTGTCATCTACGTAGCGAACCCAGATTTTTGGTTTGAGACCCCTTGGAATCCTACAATGCCATAAATAAGCACATAGATCTAGATGCCATCTATTAACCCCTCAGAAAACGAACAGGAAATGACATCACCACAAACCCCAGGAACCCATCCAAGAGAAAGATATATATAGAAAGCAGGAGACAACAGCTTCGCTTCACTTGGAGGTCGCCACTGATGATGTTACCTAGCCAGGTAATGAAACGTCTGGATATCAAACCTACAGCTCAGCAAGCAAACCTATACCCCATAATATTTATATGTATACTGTTCTAATGTTTGGCTTAATTGTTTTCAAGATGGAAATCTGCAAGTGATTTGAATCCAAATCTGAAATTTCGAGAAAGGTGTGATAGAGGAGATACAGATCTGAGTTTCAATGGCTTTATATGACAATGTTACCTTCTGTTCAGACTGATTCGTGATTATTAATAGTTTCGTAAGCATTGTTCAACCTAGTCATGTGACTTCACCTTGACACTGAGATAAAGAATCAGTTTAATTTTCCTGCTAATCGGCAGAAATTTCTGGTAATGGGATCCAGTGGGTATTTCTAATTTCCACTTTGCCCTTTTATGCATTGACCATAAAACACCTTTTTTGGATTAAATTTCACTTTGTATTGCAAATGTGATGAAAACATGATGGTAATTTTCTGCTTGGCAAGGAGCATCTACTTTTGTTAGTTCGAGATGTATAGTTGCAATCAAAACGTATTTAATGTAAACTTGTGCAGAATGTGATGTAAAACTGGAAAAATATGCATTAATTATACACAGAATGTGCTAGATTCTTCCTGTTGCTGAAATAAAGTTTGACATTCCCAGTCTGCAGTAATAACATTGTAGGTCACCTCAAATAATAATGCTATCTTCTGTGCAAACACTGGCAACTCAGCTGTGCTATAGATTTAAGTGATCAGTCATCCTGGAATATAGAAACACTTCTTGGGGGGAGTACCACACCCAGTTTAGAAGATGCTGATGGCTGTACTACATAATTTTTTCCATCTCATTTCAGCTATCCCACCCAGTAGGCCCAGGCCAGTATTAATGCACCACCTCTGAGTCTCTTCACACTAATTTTCACTAAATTTCATCAACATATCCTTTTATTTTTTTTTCTCCTTCATGTGTTGATCTGGCTCCTCTTCACTGCATATGGTGAATCACTTCAAATATTCCTAGCGTTAGTGAGACCCACATTCTAACAACTCTTTTTGATAAATATGTTATTCTTATGTTCCTTCATGGTTTATTGACGATCATCTTTCATTGGTGATTACTACTTTCTGAACGGTGAGAAAATTCATAAAGCCAAAGTACAAAGGTATCTGGGAATGCTAGTCGAGGATTCTCTAAAGGTAAACATGCAGGTTGAGTCCGTGATTAAGAAAGCAAATGCAACGTTGTCATTTATCTCAAGAGGGTTGGAATATAAAAGCACCGTTGTGCTATTGAGACTTTATAAAGCTCTGGTTAGGCCCCATTTGGAGTACTTGTCCAGTTTTGGTCCCCACACCTCAGGAAGGACATTCTGGCACTGGAGCGTGTCCAGCGGAGATTCACATGGATGATCCCTGGAATGGTAGGTCTAACATACGAGGAATGGCTGAGGATCCTGGGATTGTATTCATTGGAATTTAGAAGATTAAAGGGAGATTTACTAGAAACTTACAAGATAATACATGGCTTGGAAAGGGTGGACGCTAGGAAATGTTTTCCGTTAAACGAGGAGACTAGGACCCATGGACACAGCCTTAGAATTAGAGGGGGTAAATTCAGAACAGAAATGCGGAGACATTTCTTCAGCCAGAGAGTGGTGGGCCTGTGGAATTTATTGCCGCGGAGTGCAGTGGAGGTCAGGACGTTAAATGTCTTCAAGACAGAGATTGATAAATTCTTGATGCCACAAGGAATTAAGGGCTACGGGGAGAATGCTGGTAAGTGGAGTTGAAATGCCCATCAGCCATGATTGAATGGTGGAGTGGACTCGATGGGCCGAATGGCCTTACTTCCACTCCTATGTCTTATGGTGATCCGTGCTTCTGGTTTGATACAAAAGTAGAAAACCCCAATTTCAAGTGAACTCCATTAAACCCTTTTGTGACCTTAAAAGACACAATCAGTTCAAAAAACACCTGTCTTTTATCGGGAAAGAACTCCAGTCTGTTAGTACTTCCTGACAAGTGTAACCTTTCAAACCAGGCAATCTACTAGTGAATCATATTGAACTTTATCCAGCGTGTTTTGATCTTTGTCATTTTCCATTACCATCCTGATTTGGAAATCTAATGTTCCTTCAGGGTCACTGGGTCAAAATCCTGGTACTCCCTCCCTGAGAGCAGTTTGCATATACCTATACTCCAGTGAACTGTAGCAGTTCAAGTAAGCAGCTCACTATCACCTTCTCAAGGACAACTAGGGATGGGCAATACGTGCTGGCTCATTGATAATGTCCACATGTCTTGAATGAAATAAAAAAAATTGGACAACAGAACTGTTCTCAGCATCGGACTGGTTGGACTGAAGGGTCTGTTTCCATTCTGTATGTCTGTATGACTATGACTATAATTTGATGGGTTGAATACACTTCTCTCATACTGCATTGTTTCTTTGAATAACCCTTGGTGAGAATCCAAGTTTAAATAACTTTTCTGTATTTCAGTACTATACATTCGGAAGTGAGCCTTGTACTTGTTCACTTGCTACTTTTAGTGATTTACTGAACTGTACAACTCAATCCCTCTACCCCTTTGGACACTTATTATCCAATGAGTGCGTGACTCATTGTTCTTCTTACCAAAATGTACTCATCTCCCACTGACCTACATTTAAGTTCATTTACCATGTATAGACATTCTGCAAATTTATAAAATGTTTTAATTTGTTGCAGTCCTTTTCTGCACTAAACTACATCTCACCAGTCTCAGATTGTCTGCACACTTTGAAATTGTTCTTTTAATTCCTGAGTCAAAATTGTATATATAATGTAGAAATGTACAAAATAGGAGCAGTAGTAGGTCATTTGGCCCTTTGAGCCCATTCAATATGATCATGGTTGATCATCCAACTCCGTACCCTGTTCCTGCTTTCTCCTCATGCCCTTTGAAGCTATTAACCCTAAGAAATATATCTAACTCCATGAAAATACTCAATGCTTTGGCTTCAATTGCTTTTTGTGGCAGAGAATTCCACTTTCTGAGTAAAGAAATTTCTCCTCATCTCAGTCTTAAGTGGCCTGCCCCACATTCTTAAACTGTGATCCCTGCTTCTGGAAATCCTGGTTATGAGGAACATTTTTCCTTTATTTACCCTGCCTACTTCTGATGGAATTTTATAAGTTTCTATGAAACCTGCCTTATTCTTCTAAACTCCAGTGAATATAATCGTAACAGATTCAGTCGATCTTTAGATGTCAGTCCTGAGATCTCAGGAATCAGTCTGGTAAACCTTTGTTACTCTCCCTCCACAGCCAGAACATCCTCAGATACGGAGACCAAAACTTCACACAGTACCCCAGGTATGGTCTCACTAAGGCCCTGTATAATTGCAGTGAGACATCCCTGCTTCTGAACTTGAATCCTATTAGGACAAAAGCCAACATACTATTTGCCTTCTTGACAGCCTGCTCCAACCGTATGCTTACTTTCAATGACTGGTGTACAAGGACACCAAGATCGCATTGCACCTCGTGATTTCTCAATCTATCACTATTCAAACAAAAATCTATCTTCCAATTTTTGCTAGAAAGTATATAACCTTACATTTGTACACATTATACTTACCTGCCATGCATTTGGACGTGGGGATGTTCGCTGATGATTGTTCAGCACCATTCGTGATTCCTCAGATACTGATGCAGTCCATGTATAAACACAACAAGATTTGGACAATATCCAAGCTTGGGCAGACAAGTAACAAAACATTTGTGCTAAACTAATATAAGGCTATGGCCATCACCAAGGAGAAACAGTCTAAACACTGTGCCTTGATATTCAATGGTGTTGTCATCACTGAATCTCCCGCTGCCAACATTCTGGGGGGGGTTTTCAATGTCCAGAAACTCAACTAGATTTGCAACATAAACACAGTAGCTACAAGAGCAGATCCAGAGGCCAGGAATACTGCAGTGAGTAACTCACTTCCTGACTTCCCAAAGCTGTCCACCGTCTGTTAGGCACAAGTCAGGAGTGTGATGCAATACTCCCCACTTGCTCGGATGAGTGCAGCCACAACAACACTCAAGAAGCATGACACCGTCCAGGACAAAGTAGCTCACTTAATTGGCACTACATCCACAACCATTGGCTGCCTCCAGCTCCAAGGCTCTGTAGTAGCAGTGTGTACTATCTACAGAAATTCACTAAAGATCCTCAGACAGCACCTTGCATCTGGAAGGACAGGGGCAGCACATGTATGGGAATATCACCACCTTCAAGTTCCTCCCCAAGACACTTACCATTCTGACTTAGAAATATGTCACTGTTCCTTCAGTATCACTGGGTCTAAATCCTAGAATTCTCTCCTTAGGGACAGTATGGGTGGACTGCAGTAGTTCAAGAAGACAGCTCACCACCACTTTCTCAAGAGCAAATACGGAGCTGCAATAAATGCTGGCCAGCCAACGACATCCACATCCCACAAAATGAATAATTTTGTAAAAATTTACCGAATCTCATAACTTGTTCAAATCACACTGAAGCATTTCTGCATCCTCCTCACAGCTCACCCTCCCAGCCATGGGATCATGGGTGAGCAGGGCTTGGTATAGGATATGATACTGATGGCAATGTTTTGGATGAACTAAGTTCGTGGAGCATGGGAGCTAGAAAAATGCAAATTGTTGTCCAATGTCAATTGTTGATATTTTAGGCTTCAAAACATAACCCAACAATTGATCGCATCCTCTGAACTAAAACCCTGTAAAATTTGTCAGCTCCAGAAGAGGACAGAAGGAAGAAAGTTGAGGAAATCTTCCTTGATTATCTGTTGAAATATATGTAAAAGTTATTACAACAGGGATTGGTGCTGGGTCCACTTTTGTTTGTCATTCAGATAAATGATTTGAATGAGAATATTGGAAATATGGTTAGTAAGTTTGCAGATGACACCAAAATTGGTGGTATAGTGGACAGTGAAGAATGTTATCTAAGATTGCAAACAGATCTTGATTACTTGGGTCACTGGGCTGAGGAGTGGCCATTGGAGTTTAATTTGGATAAATGTGAAATATCGCTTTTGGTAAAACAAACAAGGGCAGGATTTCTCCAGTTGATGATAGGCCCTGGGTAATGTTGGAGAACAGAGAGGCCTACGGGTTCAGGTACATAATTCTTTCAAATTTGCATTAAAGGTAGACAGGATGGTTAAGAAGGTGTTCAGCTTGCCTTCATTGTTCTTACTTTAAGTATAGGAGTTGGGACGTCATGTTTAGGCTGTACAGGACATTGGTGAGGCCTCCTTGGAGTACTGTGTGCAGTTCTAGTCACCCTGCTACAGGAAAGATAGTATTAAACTGGAGAGGGTTCAGAAAAGATTTACCAGGATGTTGCCAGGAATGGAGGTATAAGTTATAAAAATAGGCTGCATATGTTGAGACTTTATTCACTTGAGCATACAAGGTTTCAGGATGACCTTACAAAAATGTATAAAATCATGAGGGGCAGAGAGAAGATCAACAGCAAAGGTTTTTACCATTGTGGGGGGTGGGGTTGGTGCAGAAGACTTCAAAACTGGAGGGCATATTTTTAAAGGTGAGACGGGAAAGATTTAAAAAGGACAAGAGGGGCAACTTTTTTATTCAGAATGTGGTTAGTGTGTGGAATGAACTGCCAGAGGAAGTAGTGGACACAGGTACAGTTACAACGTTTAAAAGACATTGGGATAAGAACATGAATAGGAAAGGTTTGGAGGGATATGGGTCAACTTGTGAGACTTGTTTAGTTTTGTTACATGATTGTCGTAGATTCGTTAGGCCGAAGGGTCTGTTTCCTTGCTGTATGACTTTATAACTCCAACAGGAACATAATTCCTCTGAACCCTCCTTACCGCACTTCTGAAAATTCTGCAAATGATTTGTCATCAGCATACAGTCCGTTTTGAAACAACACAATAGTCCCGTTTTCTTGCAACTTCACGTTATAAGAAAATCGTGCAATAGTTGTACCATTTAAACTAATCAGGTCAGAATCGCATTATAGCCAGTGCAGTTAAGGGAAGACCCCATACTACAAATAAAGGTCTAAGGTCTTCAATCGCATTAAAGGTAATTTGCTTTGAAGAAACACGTGTTGTGACAGAACAACAGTACTCCATTTTGTTATCTTCTTACTTCCTGAGAATAAGTTATTTTGGAGGAGTAGCATTGTTGATATATTAAAGTTCACTTGTTAAAACCAGTTAGATAAGGCCAAGCCAAGGACTTTTTAAAAATTGCATAACAGAATTTTATTGGTAAATTGCATTAATAAATGACTGTGAAGTGACAGTTGCTCGAAGAATTGTACATGGTGAATTCCTCTCTTTACTCCAGGCTCCAATACATCAAATACTCTCCTGTTTTATCTTAGACAGATTTTACAATGAATCCTATTGAGTGCTGAATGAGTTTTATTACATTCAAAAATCACACATACATCCTGAGGACACCAATCAAATTTAACTGAATGCTTCAGTCTTGGAAATGTTCAGAACCATGGGGTCCATGCTGTTCTTGGAACAATGACACGTTCTACTGTACTCAAAAGGGTTACAATAAATGTATAGCACAAATGTTTACGCTGAATTTGCTGCTGCTCGAGTTCAAAGTGTACAGAATTGACATACCCAATAGCTTACAAGATAAGGTTATTAAGCTGTATCAGATATAAAAAAGAAAAAAAGTTTAAAAAAAATTACAGTAAAAATAAATCATCACCTTCCATTACAAAATAGTACAGATAATAGCAATAGCAAGCATTCCATTGTTGGAACACTGCTTCACACAAGGAAGGCCAGTGATTTATTTTGGAATTAACAAAAGTAAAAAGCGAATTATGTGTAAAGATTGCACAAAACTGTTATGAGTCATTCTTTGCACCAGAAGCCGTCCTTTCTTGACTGGATCTCAAGTAAGTCCAAAACGCTGTGTTCACCTAAGAGTTCTGTCATGGGGGATCTGCTCTTCATTATGATCCTGCTTTATCCTTCTCCCAAAATCCATTTTATTTTTAAAAACTGTGATACTTGAGTGGCGAATTTTCCTCCTGACATTACATCTAATAGTTTTCTTAAACTTAATATAATCTGTTGGTGAAGAGAAAAGTGTTTAATAATACTCTTCCTCATAGTTGTCAGTATTCAGGCAGTAAAGTATGGCTGCTCCAAGCATAAAGATGGTACCACCCCAGGCAATACCATAACCCCAGTTGAACTCATGGTATGTCCTCAGTGTGTTGGCATCAATGAATTTGATTGGGTACAAAACCAAGGCACAAACCTGCAAAACAACTAAAAGAAACACATTGATTAGCTCAAGACTGACTGCGGGGTAAGGCAACCTAATCTTCAATACACCAGTCAGTGCAGAACAGGGGAATGGAGTAAAGGCTGTATTTGCATGAGCACCGTTAGTGAGCTGAGAGATGGTTCAGATGTTGGGGGCTGCAGCATTTCACCAGACTCAGAGGAGCTATCTGAAATAATGTGTGGATCAGCACAAAACTGAGTTGGAATGGAGATATTCTTTGAATTAGCATCAGTATGAAAGCAGAATAACAGAATAGTATGGGCCAGGGGAAGAATGTAAATTGACAGAATGGGTTAACAATCAATTTTTACTACAATCTGTCAATTACTGTGGCTGTGCCATAGCATACACTTGGCAGTTATTTTCCACAAAAGTTTTTTTAAATATTAACGTTTACTATTTAGATGTTAGATTTTATGATTATAAGCTCACATTTGCAGCATGCTCTCTTTAATATTCATTTCATAACATTGACCAGAATCCATATCAGTTGACTGATTGATGTTGAATAAGACTGTGTACGACAATATTCAGAAAGGTTATTCTCTTCCTTTTATTTAAATAAAAGTACCCCCATTCCCTTCAATTTAGGGAGATTGGCCGCACTAGATTAATGTTTGAGTTGACCTCCTCTATTAGAGGTATACACATTTGGTTGCTAAGCATCTGTGTTACAAATAGCTCCTGAACTAGTATTGGTGTTAAGTAGAAGAAAACACCTATTTGTGAGCCAGTCCAAGTATTAGCCAAGGTGCTTAGTTATAAAATACACTGACCGAGTTGAGTAAATTCAGTCATCTCGATGTAATATGAGATTTGAATATATGGACATCCCTAAGATCATGAAGCAAGGATTCTTTAGATTAGACTTACAGTGTGGAAACAGGCCCTTCGGCCCAACAAGTCCACACCAACCCGCCGAAGCGAAACCCACCCATACCCCTACATTACCCCTTACCTAACACTACGGGCAATTTAGCATGGCCAATTCACCTGACCCGCACATCTTTGGACTGTGGGAGGAAACCGGAGCACCCGGAGGAAACCCACGCAGACACGGGGAGAACGTGCAAACTCCACACAGTCAGTCGCCTGAGTCGGGAATTGAACCCGGGTCTTCAGGCGCTGTGAGGCAGCAGTGCTAACCACTGTGCCACCGTGCCGCCCTCTAAGTGGCATCAGGTTGTTACCACCATGAAGGAAAATTATGGTTAAACATGGGATTGAGGGTGTATGGGCGTATGATAAGGCGCCTCACTGGAGGCTGCTGAGTAAGGTGAGGGCCCATGGTGTTCAAGGTGAGCTACTGGCATGGATTGGGGATTGGCTGTCTGACAGAAGGCAGAGAGTTGGGATAAAAGGTTCTTTCCCGGAATGGCAGCTGGTGACAAGTGGGGTCCAGCAAGGTTCAGTGTTGGGGCTGCAGCTGTTCACTTTATATATTAAAGATCTGGATGAAGGGACTGAGGGCATTCTGGCAAAGTTCGCCGATTATACGAAGTTAGGCAGACAGGCAGGTGAGGAGGTGGGGAGGCTGCAGAAAGAGTTAGACAGTTTAGGAGAGTGGTCCAGGAAATGGCTGAAGACATTCAACATGAGCAAATGCAAGGCCTTGCATTTTGGAAAATGGACTGTTTTTTAAACAGTGAGAAAATTCATAAAGCCAAAGTACAAAGAGATCTGGGAGTGCTAGTCCCGGATTCTCTAAAGGTTTATTCACAGGTTGAGTTGATGGTTAAGAAAGCAAATGTAATTTTGTCATGTATTTCAAGAGGGTTGGAAGATAAAAGTAGCAACGTGCTTCTGAGACTTTATAAAGCCGTAGTTAGGCCCCATTTGGAGTACTGTATCCAGTTTTAGGCCCACACCTCAGAAAGGAGTGTGTGGAGTGTGTCCAGCAGAGTTTCACATGGATGATCCCTGGAATGGTAGGCCTAACAAATGAGGATCCTGGGATCGTATTCATGAGAATTTAGAAGGTGGAGGGGAGATCGAATAGAAACTTACAAGATAATGAATGGCTTAGAAAGGGTGGATGCTGGGAAGTTGTTTCCATTAGGCGGGGAGACTAGGACCCGATGAGCATAGCCTTAAAATTAGTGGTGGTCAATTTAGAATGGAAATGAGAGACATTTCTTCAGACCGAGAGAGGTGGGCCTTTGGAATTTATTGCCATGGAGCACAGCGGAGGCCAGGACATTGGGTGTCTTCAAGGCAGAGATTGATAAATTCTTGAACTCGCAAGAAATTATGGGCAATGGGAAGAGTGTGGGTAAGTGGAACTGAAATGCCCATCAGCCATGATTAAATTGCGGAGTGGACTCGATAGGTCGAATAGCTTTGCTTCCATTCCTATGTCTTATGGTCTCATTTTCAACTAGATGAGAAAGTCCGTTGTTTCTCTGATTGTTGTCACCAAGAGTTCTGCTTTGTGCAAGGGCACACCTTTCTGCAGGGATTGTTTGGGCAAGCCAGTTGCCCTGTTCGGTGCCCTCTCCTACAATTGTCACCTGCTCCTGGAGGTACCAGCACAACTCAAGCTATCATGCTCGGTGCCTGCCCTCACCATCGCTACAGGTTCTTTTGCACAGGTCAGGGAAATCTCAAGACTTATGGATGTTGAAATGTGGAGTTGTAGAGATGGAGGAACTGGGGAGGAGGTGAAAGAAATATAGCCAAGGTTCTTTTTCTTCATTACATTTTTGCTGGAAGGACAAGCTCAAGCATGGTGTGATCCCCCTCCCCTTCAAATAATGTCGACTTGCAAATGAAGAATGACTGCTCCAGCAATAGGTTGCTCATCATCACAGAACTATGTCACTGAAATTAGTTACTACTTTTGGTTGGGTGGGAGAAAACTGAAGAGATCCTTTTTTGGAAAAAATCTTAACTCAACGCAATTGTAATTTTCTAGCATTCACAGACTTGTCACGTGCTGTGCAAAACAAGTAACTGTAACGCATGGCAACTTTTCCTGCTCAGTCCGCACCAAAACTACATGGAGGATCACATACAGCCACTCACCTGAAATGAACAGCATAACAGCAATTGACCTGTAGCAGCGTTTATGAACACCCTTGCACAGTAAGACCACAGCAAAGAGGAATGCAATTAGCGTAATAGATCCTCCAGCAATCAGCAACACCAGCGTGGCAACCTGCCAGTCTGTCAGAAATGGAAATGACAGGTCAAATAAAGGAATATAGAAGGTGAAACAAGTTTCTTTTTCAAAATCAGGAGTCAGTAATAGGGCACTGGACCAGTAAGTGACATTTTGTATGGGGCGGAATTCAAGTGGAATATGTCCTCCTGTGATTCTACCTTATAGAACATATACTGAGCCATCTTATGAATGGCAGACTGAATCAGGGTAATTAGCTCTTGAACGAAGCGCTGAAACTGTTCACCAGTCAGAAGTTGGTTAATTTTATATTTAACCCACAATTACAAGTGTTATTACCTGCTTTTTGTGATACAAAAAAGATCGTGAGTTGGAAATTTATTGCAATGTCCTTCCAGCCTTTGTGAACTCAATTTGGTTTCATTTTTCACAGGTGGAGTGGGTGGGAAGAAGAAAAGCATATCTGCTCTTAATCATCAGTCAGTCTTAATTCATCATCAGCTGAAGAAAGGATGAATGAGTGAACAATGGAAATTGGATCAGGCCCTATTGTGATCTCTCCACAGTTAAATAGCTAACCTGACACTTCATACCTAGGTTCATATTTAAACAGCACAGATAAATAAGAATGTAAGAAATAGGAACAGTAGTGGGCGATAGGAGTCTGTAAGACTGCCAATAGTGATTTGAGAAGCAATGCTTAGCATGGAGCACCACTACTTTAAAGAGAAAATAAATTGTAGGATTTATTTAACCAAAAAAAAGGTAGAGCAGAAAATAGGTCACCTTTGAAGACACTGATACCCTGCACTTAAAGAAGTTGCAGTTCAAGACCTTGCTGTGAGAGCAACCATCCAGTGTTTGATTTTAAGCTATTGTGAGGCAAAAGAAGCAAAAAAAAGTGGATCATTCCTTCCTCCGAATAAAATTTCCCTGCTGTACATAGATTCATCTCGCACTTGTAAAACACATGTGACTGTAACCTCCTTTCCTGGCTGACACCCAGCCCACAAGTGACAAATGACCTCATTCATCAATTAGCCAGTGCTAGTACATTGTACATCACACAAGCAGAACAACTATTTCAGGATTATCAGAACTGGCATTATTGAGTCATATTGTTAAGCAAGTTGTCAGTAACCATATGCTGTCATTCAGATTTAGCCTTGGAGTGTTCCCCTCAAATCTGAATGACAGCATATGTGTTGGTCATCGTCTATCCAAGGTATTAACAGTGAGTGTTGGTGACCTATTCCAACATGGTAGTGGGATAGGTAGTGGTACCAGTCCCCAGTTGGAACAATTAAACAGAAACATATCCTAATGTGGTCAGTGTTAACTCTTGTATTTATGTGGCAATGCATTTCATAGGACCAAAGTCAAACAAGTTGTTGTTGATTTTCTCCTGCTTGTCACAGGCATCAAAGCAAATTGCATCATGCTATAAGTGTTGCATAGGATGAGATCAAAAACTTGATAGAGTCAGGGGAGTCAGAGTATAATTTTTGGTTTTACAGTACAATGCAACCTTGGACAGTTCTAAGTAAAAGCAGAGGAAGGGATTCTAACCTTAGGTATTCACTTTCTTCCTCTCAAGAAATTCTCCGGGTTACACATTTGCCATTTAAGATTAGTTAATGAATTTGTATGTAAATTACATGTTTATGGCAGAGACAGCATTAATCATGGATGACTTTAATCTACAAATAAATTGCAACATGAATTAGATTAGCAGTAGTAACCCCGATGAGGAGTTCACAGAATGTTGCAGCATGTTTTGGAACTGATTAGATTTGGTATAGGTTTTGGAAAACTCAGCAGGTCTGATGGCATCAATGGAGGGAGAAATAAAGGTAAGATTTTGTTTCCAATATAACTCTTACTCAGAAATTCAAAGTTCATTTATTTTTAAATTTCAGATTTACAGCGGTGTCCACGGTATCCTGCTTTAATATTAATTGTGAAATATGACAGGATTAATTAATGACCTCAGAGTTAAGGCACCCTTATGTAGCGGCAACCACAATATGATTGACTTTACTTCCAGTGTGAAAGGTAGAAGATTGTATCTAAAACTAGTATTTTAAATTCAAATAAGGGCACTTTTATGGGGATAAAAGCTGAGCTACCTGAAATGAACTGGAATACTAGGGTAGAAGGTAGATCAATAGAGACATAATGGCAGACGTTCAAGGAGATTTTTCAGAATACTCAGAAGTATATTCTTGCTATTAAGAAAAATTATAAAGAAAACTCTCAACTCCCTGGTAAATGACAGAAGTTAGGGAAGGTGTCAAACTTAAGGGAAAACATATACTTGTGCAAAGGAGAGTGGCAAGTCAAATGATTCGTCAGAGTATAAAAAATAATAGAGAATGACTTAAAGATTAAATCATGAGGAAGAAGTTAGAGTATGAGGGGAACCCAGCTAGAAATGCAAAAATGAATAGCAGGAGTTTCTATAGTACTTATAAAGGCAAAGATTAAGTATAGGGATTGCTCTAAAGAGTGAGAGTGGGGAGTTAATGGTAGCTAATAGTAAAACGGTGCATAAAATCATCAGTCTCCACTACAGAGGATACAAAAAGCATTTCAATAATATCTGTAACTAAACCTAGCGAGGGAAGTGTTACAAAACAAACTGATGGAGTTGTGGGTTGACAAGCCTCTGGGTACAGATGGCTTCATGCTAAAAGACATTATAAATGACAGATTATATGCATTGTCTCCACTAGAGTTTAGAAGAATGAGGAGTGACTAGATTGAAGCATATAAGATCCTGAATCCTAACAAAGTGCTGGTGAAAAGGATATTTCCTCTTGTGGATCAGTTCAGAAGAAGGGGCACTGTTTAAATGTTGTTAGATGTTGCCCTTTGAGGACACAGGTTAAGAAAATTATTTTCTCTGAAGGTTGTGCAACATTGGAATTCTGCCTCACAAGGCACTACAGGTGAAGTCATTGAATATTTTTAAGACAGAGATGGATCGATTCTTATGAGGCAGGAGAAATAAGGGCTATTGAAAGTAGATGGCAATGTGGAATTGAAGCACAAAATATCAGCCATAATAATTTTACTGAATGACAGAGCAGGTTCACAGTGCTGAATGGTCTACTTCTGTTCCTATTTTATATGTTAGTTTAATTCAGTGATGTCAGAACTATAGCTAAGTTCTCTCAGAATTCTTCTGCAAGGCGATGCTACGATTGAACACATCAATTGAAGGGTTTTAAGATCTGTACAACAAATGCAATCCAATACTGGCACATTATGTAATCAAACCACTTTACATAATAGGGCTTTAAAATTTAATGCCACATGTGATACTGATCACAATTTTTGAAGTCAACAGTAAACATATTATATGCTAATGGACAGGGCTGGTTCTTTCCTCAGACTGTGAATCCTTCTTATCTGAATTGTTCCCAATGTTTTAAAAAAAACAAAAATTTGACTTTTAATGAGTTCCATTAATATCACTACATGGTGTGACTTAAGTACATTCCTACGATCCTTGGCACACTCCTGCCAGTCTGGGATTAGGGTGGGAAAATAAAAATCAGCAAGACAGTTGCCCAGGCATTTGTTTGTAGCTAGTGCTTCTTGTTAATTTTAGACAAAAGGTGTTGAAGATCGAGTGGTATAATTGGTGACATGCTTCAGAGAGAAAATTTCTTTCAGATCAAGAGGAATAGCTTCAGCCTCAAATGACCGTTAAAATAATTAGGGCCAAAAAGCTACTATAATTAAAGGAGCAGAAAAGAAAGTGTTCTGTCATCAGTAAAAGGAACTGAACCTTAAACAGTGACTGTCCATTCCCCTCCATCTACCACCATCTCATCGAGAAATCTGTCTGACAATTTTTTCTGGGAACCTGAATAATGTTTTCCAATAACCACTTTTATTGATTGCCTTGCTGGCTTTGAAGACACATTACTTTTTAATTAAGATGCACAATTCCAAAATCATTACAGATGATTAACATATTTTAGGAATGCAACTTAAACTCTTTTACCAGCACAGTCCTAAGCTACATTTAACAACAGTGCTTTTCTTGATGCAACCTGTATGTAGCATTAGAAACATTCTAAAATGATACCTGAAGAATATACCAGGACTTGTGGATCTAATGATGGTGTATACATGTAAAAGAATTTTCAAAATTGTGAATATAGTGAACAGCTTTAGAATGGGCATCAGAACCAGAACAAAATTGACATATGGGCCTTGGAAGTGAAGCAGCAATAGGTCTTATGATTTCCACAGCAGCTGTTACTTTGGGGTGTGAGGAATTTGCAGCTGTTTGGACTTGAAGGGCAGGGCACCATGGAAATGATTTGTTCCTCTTTACCAGCAGCAGTTCATTATTACATGGTAGGCCCATTAGAAACAAGAGCTAGCCATTGGAGCCTGTTGTGTCATTCAATCATATTGTGGATAATTTGAACCTCAAAAATACTTTTCTCACCTTCTATTTCAAATTCATGTATATCCTTAACCAATAAACAACTATGAATCACCCACTTGAAAATTTCAATTGAACCAGTTGCCACAGTGAGTTCCAGAGTTCTACTATGGTTTATGTAGAAGTATTTCCTAATTTCACTCATCTCTAGCTGTAATCTTAACATGATGCTTTTTGTACTGGGCCCCCCATAAGAGAAAATAGTTTCTGTATCCACGTATCATTTAGGACCTTGTTTAGATCACCCTTCAATGCTCCAACCTGAAGGGAATATCAACCAATTATAAAACATCTTTAATAAAATAAAGAACTGTGGATGCTAGAGACCAGAAACAGAAACAGAAATGCTGGCAAAACTCAGCAGGCCTGGCAGCATCTGCAGGGAAAAGGCAGAGATAACTTTCATCCGAACAAATGAAGCATCTTTAAGCTGACTTTATCATTGATATTGAGAGGTGGAATTCAGTATAGGTGAGTGCCCTGTTCTGGCCATAACCTTTTCTCAGTAGCAGGCAAATTCACTTCATATCTGCATAGTAAAACTCTCTCTCCCATTCAGGTGCTTTGGTTTTTGATAGCATTAGTACCACGTATGCAAAGAAGACACAAGTATAAAAATTACACCTCAAATTACACTCAAGTACAAACTTAAGGGATGTGTACTCCACCAATTAGCTTGAAGATCTTTAAAATTAGATTTGAAATTTTCTCTTTCGTGAAAGACTTGTTATAGAGTCATAGAGATGTACAGCATGGAAACAAACTCTTCGGTCCAACTCATCCATGCCAACTAGGTATTCTGCATTGATCTAGTTCCATTTGCCCATATCCTTCTAAACTCTTCCTATACGCATACCCATCCAGGTGTCTTTCAAATGTAATTGTACCAGCCTCCACCACCTCCTCTGACAGTTCATTCCATACATGCACCCACCCTCTGCATGAAAAAAATGCCCCTTAGTTCCCTTTTAATCCTTCCCCTCTCATCTTAAACCTACACCCTCTAGTTCTGGACTTGTCTACCCAAGGGAAAAGACCTTTTCTTTTTACCCTATCCATGCCCCTCATGGTTTAATAATTCTTTAAAAGGTCATTCCTCAGCCTCCGACGCTCCAGAGAAAACAGTTCCAGCCTATTCAGCCTCTATGTATAGCTTAAACATTCCACCCCTGGCAACATCCTTGTAAGTCTTTCCTGAACCCTTTCAAGTTCACAACAACTTTCTCAAAGGAGGGAGACCAGAATTGCACACAATATTCCAAATGTTCTATTCAGAACAGACAAATTATTCCCAGTCATTCTTTATAATGCATTTCTCGATGATCTTAGGAAGCCTCTTCATATTTGAGTTCCATTTGGGAAAAAAAAATTGGCCCATGTTCCTTTAGAGCCAATTTGTTGTCCACCTCCAGAAGTGTCCTAAATAGAGCTTATTATCACCAGATTATCATATTGATGGCATGCACGAACATCTCCTAACAGTGGAATAGATCGAAAGCTAGAATAAATAATGTGACCTTCAAATTTTGTTGGGAACTCATGATGATTCAACTCTCTCTAATCTGAGGCAGTGAGTAGAGCCTCTGCTATGTCCCCAAGAACATGTATGGCACAGTCAAACAGAGAATAGTCAGAATGGTTACAGTGTTTGACAAGAACTTTTCCTTTCATTGATCATTTGCACCTGGTTAAGCAGCAGTTTAGGACAAGGCTCATTTATTTGTTGGGAGAATGAAAGGTATTCTTATTGAGACAAACCAAGATCCTGAGGGGCACTGACAAGCTAGATGCTAAAACTATGATTCCCTGTGGAGGAATCCAGAACCAAGGCAGTTTCAAATAACTGTTTAAGGAAATGGGAAAAAATTTCTTCTCTATCCCAGCCCAGAGAGCAGTAGAATCTGGATTCAAGGCTGAACTAGACAGATGTTTGATCTGAAATGGAGTCAAGGACTATGGGGAGCAGGCAGGCGAGCAGAGTTCAGGTGAAAATCGGATCTGTCTTGTCCTTTTCGAAAAGTGAAGCAGGGTAAAGGAGCCAAATGGGTCCGTTCCTGCTACTATTATGTTCTTGAGGCTTATCACACAGCAGGGAAGTTTCTTCTCACTATCTTCTCCTTTAAACCAATTCAAGCCAGATATTCTTTTGCACCATCGATAATATAGAGTAACTGAGCCATGCAGATCAGGAAGGTCCTAAATTTCAGATCTGCTAACGGACTTTTAGCCAGGATAGTGGCAAGGGAGTTACAACTGACATTAGTGTCTGATGTAAGGAGGAAAGGGTATTATAAAGCAAACGACAGTTGTGAGTTCTTACTGCTATATAATAACCCGTCCACTAGAAGCTAGTGAAAGACAGGACGAGGTTAGACATCTGTGCACTCAGGGTCCTCCCAGCTGTCCATAAATAGTGAGGAAAAAAGTCCAAAATATCAGTGTCACTGCAAATTGGAAATAACAGAAATTTCAGTAGTCTTGAACAGGTCTTGGACCTAAAAGGATCAGAATTTGCAATGGCAACTCTCTCTCTCACCTCAGATGTCGACAGGTCTGCTCAGTGTTTGCAGCATTTTTTGCTTTTCTTTCATGAACAATGGAAGTTGGATGAAGAAAGGTACCAGCTAACGACTGGATGTAATTGGACAGAAATGGTTTAAGGAAAAGGAAAGGGCAAAAATACTAAGAAAACCTGCCTGCTGCCTGAACTGCTGTGCACTTCCAGCACCACTAATCCAGAATCTGGTTTCCAGCATCTGCAGTCATTGTTTTTCGCTGCTCAAGAATGCCATATACATACACTTAGGTAAAAACATAATTAATTTTAGGCAGTGTCCACTGCATTGCCATATAACATCAGAATGAAATACTTAGCCATAGATTTGTCACTGCTGCTGGATATAGAAAAAAAAACGAAGTTGATAGTGATGAATTTTCAAAGCATCACACAAGAATCATACCTATAAGAGCATTCAAGTATATTAACAGTGCTTTGCTACGAACATGCCAAACATGCCTGGTGACGGAACTGAATGAACACTAAAAGAAAAATCACTTCCAGGAAGAGAAATATTTGGAATCATTGCCCAACACGCTGTTATCCGAAAATTAACTCAAACTAATGAGTTACTGGCAGCTGTCACTTCACTCGCAGACACATATTTTGCGTAGAAGCTTAAACAATGCTATTCCAATCTCGTTTGAGCAGATTATTAGGTCTAGGATACAAGTTTTTCTTCAAAAAAAACGTTTTTTTTTAAAAAGTCACCTTAGGAACAGTATAAGAGTACCACGCAGTAACTCAACAGGCGATGTTTTTCACGATTTCTACTCAACTGTGTAAATAAGTTCAAAAAAAAACTTTTGTCCCCTAAAAGGAGTCTTGTTTTTGTTCTGGCTTCCCTCCCACCGTTTCCATGTTTTCTGTCTCTCCTCCCCTCCCCCTTTCTTCAGGAGTTCTACCAACAAAGCGAAAAGTTCACTCTCAGTCAGTGAACCAGCTCCCAGCACCAATCTCGACCACCACCTCCCACACCCCCCACCTCCCCCCCCTCCCCAAACCGAGCTGACCTTCTGTCGGTTCGGAAAAATAAACAAAAACTTCACAAGACATTGCTGTATATCAGCTAAAGGAGAGTAACGTTTCAAAGCCAAGTTACATGTTCCCGAAAGTATTTAAGGAGAAAAACGGTGTATAGGGAATCAAGAACACAAGGTAATTTCACTCAAATCAAATCTCACTTCAAGCAAGTCCAAGTCAAAGGGGCTGCTTTCCAAATCAATCATTTTAATGTACAGAAGTATTTAGTCATTGTAGCAAACATTAAACTTTAAAATGATCGCGGTAGGGTTTTCTAGAAATACATATTTGTTTGTAATGTGCTAACCCTTACCTGTCTGTAGAACGGAGACACAGTACCATCCAGCCGTGGTCTGTTTGCAGTAATCCCAGAGAGAAAGCGAGGAGCGCTCAGCAGTGACCCAGGCAGGACTCAGCAAAGAGACCACGTCCAAACTCAGAGCCACGAACACACAGATCAAAGCGATCAACTTAAAGGGTCGAACTATCCGCACCTCGTCCACAGCCATCGTCTATACCAAGGGTCGGCAAGAAAAGACGATGAACACAGAGAGTAAGCTACTCCTCCTCCAGCCCGGAGAAACCGTAAGATGCTGTGTGTCTGTTCAATCTGATGAGTTGTGCTTTCTCCCCACTGGGTCTTAACGCCTCCTGTGTGTTGTGTTCGCCAGTCTCTGAATGGAAGGGAACCCACAGGCGGTCCTTTGGACTGCCTGTAATTTATCACCGGCTAGAGGGCTAACAGTGCACGCATTTCTCCTCTCTTAACATACACGAGTTTAATGTGTCCTGCTTGAGCTCAAACCTTCTCCCTATAACGGCATCATTGTTTTTCTACCCTTTGTTTCTGTTTGCAACTTTCTCTATTCCTGTCTGTATGTGTCATACAACTCCTCGCTGCCGGCAGTACAATACTACAAGGCGAAGAACATCCCAAGACGCTTCATATATCCACGTGAGGTAAACATGCTGTAACCGTGAAGAAAGGATTAGGAAGGGTCACCATCACTCCACAAGTTTTGTGAAGCTTCTCAAGGGAGGGGAGGTGGACAGATTAAGGAAGGGAATTCTGGAAAATAGCAGTGGAACCAGGCTGTTTCCTCTGTAGGAGAGAGGTCAAAGCTAGGGGAACAGAGAATAGGAATGAGCACGATTTAATGAGTTAGAGAGGTTATAGAGAACGAAAAAAAAGGCGTCAAGCATAAGGAACTTACATTTGATGTTGGGAGCTGAGAGTCAAATCAGCGTTCTGTAAAGACAACTCCCTCTGTGACTCCCTTGTCAGGTCCACACCCCCCACCAACCCAACCTCCACTCCAGGCACCTTCCCCTGCAACCTCAGGAAATGCAAAACTTGCGCCCACACCTCCTCCCTTACTTCCCTCCAAGGCCCCAAGGGATCCTTCCATATCCGTCACAAATTCACCTGCACCTCCACACACATCATTTACTGCATCCGCTGCACCCGATGTGGCCTCCTCTATATTGGGGAGACAGGCCGCCTACTTGCGGAACGTTTCAGAGAACACCTCTGGGACACCCGGACCAACCAACCCAACCACCCCGTGGCTGAACACTTCAACTCCCTCTCCCACTCCACTAAGGACATGTAGGTCCTTGGACTCCTCCATCGCCAAACCATAGCAACACGATGGCTGGAGGAAGAGCGCCTCATCTTCTGCCTAGGAACCCTCCAACCACAAGTGATGAACTCAGATTTCTCGAGTTTCCTCATTTCCCCTCCCCCCACCTTGTCTCAGTCCCAACCCTTGAACTCAGCACCGCCCTCCTAACCTGCAATCTTCTTCCTGACCACTCCGGCTTGTCACTCTCACCTTAACCTCCTTCCACCCATCGCATTTCCAATGCCCCTCCCCCAAGTCCCTCCTCCCTACCTTTTATCTTAACCTGCTTGGCATACTTTCCTCATTCCTGAAGAAGGGCTCATGCCCAAAACGTTGATTCTCCTGCTCCTTGGATGCTGCCTGACCTGCTGCACTTTTCCAACAACACATTTTCTGCTGAGAGTTGGGGTGTGGATGAGTGGGGAGGGAATGATAGCCGAATTTTTGGAAGGTGTTTGAACCAAAGGACACATATATAGGGCAGTGAGACGACAAATAACAAAGGTGAAACGACAAAATATGTTTATTGTAGTAAATGGATTATGATCTGCAACGTGGGAGTAGAGGTATATTCAACTGTGACTTTCAACAGGGAATTGGATAAGCACCTGAAAAGAGGAAGGGGAATGTAACCAGGAAATAGGGAAGGGCAGAGGATTGGGACTAATTAAAATACTCTTTCAGAGCACTGACATGTGTTTGATAGGATGAATGACTGTCTTCTGTGCTACAACCATGCTATGGTTCTGCATGGTAAGTCATGGAAACTGGCAAACACTGGAATAATACTATCTAGAGGATATGTAACAATGCAGATGAGTCGGTAACTAAGACAGATATGAGCAATAGCACTGAGATAAAACAGTCTGATTGATGGTAATGCACTGGGTAGGAAGGGAGAATGAATTGATATTCAATAGATGAGTGAACTGTGTAATAGGGTTCCTTTCAAACCCATGTGGTTTCTTAGAAATTTGAATTCCTTGCCACAGAAGGCTGTGGAGGCCAGGTCATTGAGTATATTTAAGACAGAGATAGATCAGTTCTTGATTGTCAAAGGAATCAAGGGTTAGTGGGATAATTGGGTTGAGAAACCTATTAGCCATGAATGAATGCCAGAGCTGTCTTGATGGGCCAAATGGCCTAATTTCTGCTCCTATGTCTTATGGTTTTATGGTATTGTGTAAATTAGGTTAACAGTTTAATGCGGGCTGTGATTATAGATAAAGTGAAATGACTTCAGAAAATAGCCAAGCAAAGCTTTTAGAGCAATAAGAGATTGGGGTTTATTAACATTGTTTGTTGGAAAATCTAACTTTGGAAGGGACTATGGGGCTGCTTGTGTTGATGGTTGCCGACTAACTGCTTTTGGACCTGGCTTCTGTTTTGACAGAAAATGGCATTGCTGGTCAGGGAAGCATTGTAGGTTAATGAGCACACATAATTAGTAAAGAAAAAAACGAGCAGAGCTGTGGATGAGCTCACATTTATGAAAGGCAAACATGGCTGGCCAGACGATCATTGGAACAAGATGTCTGCTGGTAACAAATGTATACATGTGTTGAGTTGAGGCAGTGTCAGAGGTGGAAACATTGAAGAGACAGCAGTAGGCAATTTTGTGCTGAAGTGTGTTTAATATATTAAAGCTGACAATCACCTAAACGTCTGCATTTATATTGGACTGGAATTCCTGTGTTGTGCTCAAATTGTGTTCAAAATTATACCAGTTTTAAGAAGAATTTCTATTGAAACTGTTTTGCATATTATCAAAGAAAAGTCTTTGTAATCCTTAAAGCTTTGATACATGGGGAGGAATATGGGATCTTAGATGTTTATTGTCTCCCAGCCCACCCCCTCATGTTCTTGATAGATGCACTTTCTAGACTGGTTTACCTTGCATCTCAGCATATTATCATAGGAAGGGATTTTAATTGTCCACTAGATCCTACAGTGGACAGATTGCCCAAAGGCCCCCTGATATCTTCTTCACAATCTAAACAACTAAAGGATTTGTGTGTTGAACTAGGATTGGTAGATGTTTGGAGGCGCCTTCATCCTACAGGCCGGGATTTTACTGTTTTCTTGAATCTGCACAAATGCCAGACCAGGGTTGGTCTCTTTTTGACTCCCCAGTGCATTTGGGCTCAGTGGTGTCATGTATAATTGGCAATATCACTACTGGTGTATCTAATAGTCAAGAGTAAGAATACTATGGTAGGTTCGAGTCATTGGCGACTGGATCCCTTCATCCTTAAAGATAGCAAGTTTACTGAATTCTTTTCTACTGAATTCAGGGCTTTTTTAGACATTAATTCAGGCTCGGCCAGTAACCCATCCATTTTCTGGGAAACTGCTGAAGTCTATGTTATTTCCTATTCTGCCAGGAAGAAACGGTAGAAGAGTGAGCAGCAATGCTTGCTCGATACACGTCTGAAGGCAGCTGAAAGGGTACTTTGATAGGGTTGTGATGGCTAAACTGCAGAGGATCACAGCGCCTCAGTCCACACTGAATCCATGCTCACACAGACAGCTCAGAAGGAGCTTACATTTGAAAGCCAAAGGTTGTTTGAGAATGAGGAGGGGCTGGGCAAGTACTTAGAGTATCTTGCCAGGAAAAGGAATGATTTAACCCATGATTCTAAAAGGATTAACATGGCATTTCAGAAATTTTATTCTGAACTATACCAGTCTGAAAATTGTGAGCATGGAGTCTTTTTTTTAAGAATTTAGCCCTCCTGGGAATGACCCCTGAGCAAGATTCTCTCCTTAATGTCCCATTGTCAGTGCAAGAGGTCAGGAATCTGTGAGACAGCTTCAGAATGGAAAGGCACCTGGTCCTGATCGACTTCCCAGTGAGTTATATAAGGAATGTATAAGTATACTTTCAGGACCGATGCTTAGTATGTTTAACAATTCACATAGCCGTGGCCTCCTCCTGCCATCTTTAAGAGAGGCAAACATCTCTCTTATCCTTAAAAAAGGAAAAGTCCCAGAGGACTCTGCTTCCTGTAGGCCCATCTCACTCCTGAATGTCAATTTCAAAACGCTATCTAAGGCTTCTGCACTAAGACTAGAAATTGTGCTGCCCTCTACCATTAACGAGGATCAGATGGGTTTTATAAAAGGTCACAGGTCATTGAATAATGTTAGGAGGTTACTTAATATGATCCAAGAATGTCAATAACAATCAATAACAAGGGATTGGTGATCTCTTTAGATGCTGAGACGGCATTTGACCGGGTCAAGTTGCCATATCTTTTTTTACTTTAAAGTGGTTTGGCTTGGGGAGAGGTCTTTCTCAGATGGGTAAAGGTTTTGTATAGTGACCCTCTTGCCACAGTCCTCACCAATGGTGTGCAGTCAAGTAATTTCGATATCCTTAGGGGCAGTCGACAGAGCTTTCCCTTATCACTGTTGCTTTTTACATTGGTGATTGAACCACTGACAGAGGCAATATGTAGGGATCCCAATATATCTGCTCCAGAAGTGGGGACAAAGTCACACAGGAATGCATTGTATGCAGATGACGTTCTTGTCTTTTTATTGAACCCAACAGTTTTGATGCCTCATCTGATAAAATGCATTAATTCGTTTGGCGGTTTATCATGTAACAAGATCAACTTTTCAAAATCATAGGCCATGCCCAGAGGCGGGGTCTTCTGAAAATGCCTGGTCCTGAGAATGAATCTCAATTTCACAGGAGGGCTTTCTCTACTTAGGTATGTTCATTTTTCCCATCTTTGATCAGCTATTGCAGGCTTATGCCTGAAATGTCGATTCTCCTGTTCCTCGGATGCTGCCTGGCCTGCTGTGTTTTTCCAGCACCACATTTTTCAACTCAGCTATTTAAAACCAATTTTGCTCATTTTTTTGACAGAATCAAACAAGACCTTTGAAGATGGGAGGCGTTCCTATGCGAATGCCTCCTCTGCTTTTTACTAAGCAAACATTTAGAAGACTGAACGGCTGGTATCACAAGCGACCCTTTATTAAATTGACTAAACTGCAGCTACCCCACAGGCAAGGTGGAGTGGATCTCCCAGGTATCAAAAACTATCAACTATAACTTGTTGCTATGTTAAGTGAATGACTGAATCTTGGGGGACTCTCACTCAGTTTGGTTAGACATTGAAGCATCTCAGGCAAAATACTCCCTTACTAGCTTGCTGTCCTGGGACAAAATGAAGACAGTTAAGGAATATTGCCATAGTCCAATAGTTATTAATACTGTTAAGGTGTGGAGGGCAATGTGTCAGAGTGAGGGCAGTATTGCCAAGACATCATTTTGTATGCCCATAGTTGGTATGCCGGGTTTTCAGCCAGGGATGATGGACTCAGGGTTTAAACCTTGGGCAGCAAGGGGTGTGACTTGTGTAGGTGACTTATTTGAGGGGGATGTACTGATGCCTTTTGACCAGTTGGCTTGGAAATATGAGTTACCCATTAGGGACCCCTTCCATTTTTTTCAAATGAGAAATTTCGTACAAAAAGAGGCCACACGTCTAACTGATCCTTGTGGATCTGACATGGAGAAGAGGATGCTGAGTGCTGAGAACACATTTGCTTTCAGTAATATCTATCACCTATTGGGAGAGGGTCCCTTGGACAAGTCCAAATGGCTGCGTAAGGTGTGGGAGAGGGAGCTGGACGTTGAGATCTCTTCTGAAGTATGGGAGGATATTTGGGAAAATGCAAGAAGGATCTTGATTTGCAACAAGGCCCATGCCTTGCAATTGAAAATTCTCTACAAGGTGCTTTCAAAATTTAAAGTGGGAGTATCTCCAATGTGTCCTAAATGCAAAATGAGTATAGGTATGCTCAGTCATTGTCTATGGTCCTGCCACAGGCTGCAGGCATACTGGGGCGATGTGGTAGGTGAGATAGAGAGAGTCTTAGGGATGGAGGTGGAGATGGACCCGGTATCTCTTCTTCTTGGTCTTGTTAATCCACTTCCATTAGATGAGCTCAAAACAAAAGCTTTTCAGTATCCTCACTTTTTGTGCAAGAAAGAGCATTCTGTTAAGGTGGGTGTCTGAAAACCCCCTGGGGCTCTTGGGCTGGTGTAAGCTAGTTATGGAGAACATCCCCTTGGACTTTCTTACATGTATGGTGCACAATAAAACTGAGAATTTTTATAAGTGGTGGCAGCCCTTTATGGACTACTTGGGTACAGATTTGTCTGCCATCCTAATTAGGGCTTTTATATAGCCATGACAATTCTATTTAATGAATCTGGTATCCAGGGAAGATGAACTACCAACACATGAATATATATAAATTTATGCTCTTGATGGTTAAGGGCTATTACTATGTTTCCTTGAGCTGTATTATTACTATTATTATTATTATCATTATTATTGTCGTTTTTTTAGTTAATTACTAGTTACTATTTATTTATGTAATTTGTGGGTTTCTTTTTATGGTTTTGAATTGTTTTATTTTGTATTTGTTGTAATATTCAAAACACTTTTTTAAAAATCGAAATAACTTTCATGACTTAGTAAAGTCATTTAGAACTTTGTCTTTAAAATGTACTCGTTATAATATAACAGTGATAACTTCGAGTAGTTTGGGAAGGTTACTGAAGTATTGTACATTTAAATTTTTACACCAAAGGGAATGGAGATGAAAAGTTGTATCATCATGTGCAATAAATTTGATTTGTATGATGTATTTGTAAGAGTCAGAAAGTGCTTACTCTTTGGTTATCTGAAGACTAAAATAACGTAAGAGGACACATGTCATTTATTGGAAGGAAATTAGAGTAACAAAGGTACTTTGTTGGGTCCCTGGATAACATTGCATTACTAGGTATTATGCATATAATGTTACAGATATATTTTAATGGCTTACATACAGGAGTAATGCCTGGTTTTGAGCACAGCAGAAATATTCAGCAAAGTCTTAAGATTATAGCAACTGTTTATTTGCAGTAGAATATAGAATGGGCATTACACAAAATATTGTTTCTATTCATATACAACATCATCTTGATCACTGACCTTGAGTGATGCCACAGAAAGTCTGCTGGTAATACAGGGATTAATTTACACATTGAACTAAATCATGTAGGGAATCTCACTTCAATGTAGCCTCACTGAATCAAATTACACATTCCAGGCAAAGTGTTGGGTCCAGCATTGTCCTTTCATTTCCTGACAATGCATGCCTTTTTAATTATATTGTGACAGTGTCAATCAAAACAGCCAAATTTTTTAAATCATGCAAATACAAAACTCAGAGTGACAGATAGCAGAACCTTGTTACAAATTCAGATGCTTCTAAACTGGAGCTTGAAACCAGTACAATCCAATATGTAAAGTCACCTGACTGAGTAACGAGTTAAAATTCACACAACACCAGGTTATAATCCAACAGGTTTTCCTCAAAAACCTACTCCTCTGCTTTTGGTTGCACTTCAGTCCCACGCTCCTGATCTTCAGGCACCCGGTGCGGAGGAGGGAGGGCAGGTCTGAAGACCACCTTGTGGGTCTGCTCCTGGGCCTGGCCAAACTGGCCATAAGCAGGTCCAGGCAGTGGGCCGTAGAGGGGGTCGTTAGGGCCGACGGCCTGCCCCTCTTCCGCAGTTACGTTAGAGCCCGGGTGTCTCTGGAGAAGGGGCACACGGTGTCCACCAACACCCTGGAGTTGTTCAGGGAGAGGTGGGTGCCGCAGGGAGTGGACTGCATTATTTCCCCCTCCAACACTATTTTGATTTAATCCCTGCCCTCCCCTTCCCTGTTTGATCACACAGCATTGCCCTTTGATGTGAAGGGCACTGCTTGTCACTGGCCACTCGGGTGTTTCCTTTCTTCCTGGTGGTGGAAACTGAATAAAGATTTGTGCCCCTTGTGTCTTTCACTGTGTCTCACACCTGCACACACACAACATGGGTGCTGGGGAAAAATAAGCACTACCGCAGTTAGGCGGTAGTGTGGGAGTTAAAAATGAAAAAAATATATAATCCAACAGGTTTACAGTATTTGGAAGCACTAGCTTTCAGAGCGCTGCTCCTTCATCAGGTGGTTGTGGAGTATAAGATTGTAAGACACAGAATTTATAGCAAAAGTTAACAGTATGATGCAACTGAAATTATATATTGAAAAAGACCTGGATTGTTTGTTGAGTCTCTCATCTTTTAGAATGACCATGTTGGTTTCAGTTCTTTCATATGTAATTCCCAGAACTTTTTTTAAAAGTTACATTCTCACGTGAACTTTAACAATAGGTGCCACATCGGCTCTGATAATGCATTGAAGGTGTAAGGTGTCCTGTGAGAGGCCGTCTGTGCCTCAATGTTCACACTGATTTTTTTTCTAAAAAAGTGATTTACAGAATCTTACATGGATTCATGCAGTTTGTGAGCAAAATAAAATGTAATTCTGCAGGTACAAATTCACCCCACAAACTTATATGTAGTGTGTGCATGTGGGGGGGTGTGTTGGGGGGAGGCTATGAGTGTCTGTGAGAGAGTGTGTGGATGTGTATGTGTGTGAGTGTGAGTGTAAAAGGGTATAAGTCTCTGAGAGGGTGCGTGTGTGGGTGTGTGTATGTGTGAGCAAATGAGAGACAGCGTATGAGAGAGAGAGAGAGAGAGACTGAGTAAAAGTTGAAATGAAAACCAAAAATGAAGAAAGTTAAAAATCAAACAACACCAGCTTATAGTCCAACAGGTTTACTTAGAAGCACAATAGCTTTCAGAACACCGCGCTCCGAAAGCTAGTGCTTCCAATTAAACCTGTTGGACTATAACCTGGTGTTGTGTGATTTTTAACTTTGTACACCCCAGTCCAACACCGGCATCTCCAAATCAAAAATGAAGAACATGTTGATCAGGTCTGGTGCGTATGTAGAGAGAGAGGCAGTTCTAAGTAAAAGTCTTCGGACTTGAAAAGTTAACTTTGTTTTTCTCCACAGTTGCTGCCAGACCTGCTGAGTTTCTCTTGCATTCTCTGTTTTATTTCAGATTTCCAGCATATGCAATATTTTATCTTTATTTGAGCAACAATTAAACTTGGATCTGCTTTAGCCAGTCAAGGGCAGCAGGAAGCAACAGTGTTGATTTTAACTAGAAGGGATGGAAGGGTTGTCTTAAATGTCAGGGAAGGGATTCAGGTTGATCTCTTGGAAGGGTAAGGGTGCCCAGGCACAGAAAACTTTGGTTTTTGTTATGGGGCCTGGACAAACTTCAGGAGTTAAAATCAATCTCCCCTCCATTTAGTGAACAGAATACAGACATGTGGATTCTCGTGAATTTATCTTGAATTTATTCTTCAAAATTACTAGGAAGGAAGCTAATGGATGGGTTCAAAAGGTTTACTATTTGCCTTTTGGAAAGAGGGTAGTCAAAGCTTTGTGGTAAGTGACAGGCTTTATCGCACTAACGCTGGACAGATTGGTTTGGAAGAGGCTCTGTGCTCAAAGTTGCCCAGCAACAGCTTCTGGACTGAGTTGCTGTTTTTTCAACAAATCTGATTGGATCAGGTGAATAATGGAACTAGCAGATTCTGTCTCTCCTTGTAAGTAAACATTCAACCCTAAGGCAGAAGTAGCTGCAAGAACCTCTCTCTCATTTGACATATGGTGAGAACATTTGGATTTTTAACCAACTCTCGCCTGAATTTAAGACTAATGAACAGTCACCAGACTCAAAATGTTAACTCTGCTTTCTTCCCACAGATGCTGCCTGACCTGCTAAGTTTTGCCAGCAATTTCTGTATTTGTTTAAGATCTCCAGCATCTGCAGTTCTTTGTTTTATTCTGATTTAAAGATCTCATTGATACTACGGCTATTTGCATTTTGATCTCATTGGCAGGAAATCACCATGACTGTGAGAAATTTCCCAGTTTATCCTTTGTGTTTGGATTCTTAGTCCATCATAGCACTTTTTCCCTTTTGTTTCTTTTTTGTTTAGACCACACCATCTCTGCAGAATTGTACAAATATTTCTGTTATATGAATTTGAAATGTTTGAGGTTAAGGGACAGTTTGATTCTGCACAGTAGCTTAGTTGTTAACCAATTTTACGCTTATTATACTTACAAGTAACAAGTTATTTTGAGGTAATTAAAGAAGGCTGATTGATGTTTCTTTTATTCCCTCTAATAATTCATAAGAGAAACAAATTGATGATTTCAGTGATTACATAAAACATTTACACTTTTAGAGGTGGCTTGTGGAATCTTTGGGCTTAATTGCTGTATTTGCCCATAATTCTCAGACATATTTGCAGATACAGAACTGCAAGTTCTTTCAGACAGATCAATTGAATCCCTAATATAATGGAAACCAACAGAGAAAAGCAAGATCACCAACTTCACTTTGACTGTATCTATACCTTGTAATACCTCAAAGATTAATTAAGTCAAAAACTGGGAAAGGGATAGGACAGACAATGAAATACTATATAATAAATTTTATAAATAGTAGAAATCTATTATCACATTTGAGCATTTACTGTCAATTGCCATTTATGAAAAAGCGAAAAAGTTTATGAGGGGCTGTTTTGTAAGGGTTTCAGGTCACTGGAGCAACTTGAAATGCTGTCATAGAGCTGCATTAGGATAAACACCACAGTGTTGACAGAGTTACACTGGAAGACTCACATGGGCACACGGACATGAACAGATAAAGAAAATAGTTTAGTCCTTACCTAATGCTAGTCTGAGGTCTGAACTTGGTACTATCTACGATTCTCATGCATCACAGTATTTAGTATTAATGTAGAATAATACATTGCTTTCTCCTTGACTTTGCCTTCTCCTCAACCACGAGAAAGTGAGGACTGCAGATGCTGGAGGTCAGAACTGAAAAATGTGTTGCTGGAAAAGCGCAGCAGGTCAGGCAGCACCAAAGGAGCAGGAGAATCGATGTTTCGGACATAAGCCCTGCTCCTCAACCAGTTTGTAAAGACCTGAAACTAATAGTCAAAGTCATACAGCATAGAAGCCTTTGATCCAACTCACCCATGCAAACCAGACACATCAATCTGACCTAGTCCCATTTGCCTGCATTTTCCCCATATCCCTGTAAACCCTTCCTATTCATATACCCATGCTGGTGCCTTTTAGATGTTGTAATTGTACCCACCTCCACACCACTTATTCTGGCAGCTTGTTCCATTCACACACCACCCTCTGCATGAAAAAGTTACCCCTCTGGTCTTTTTAAATATTTACCCTCTCAACTTAGACCTATGCTGTCCAGTTTTGCACTCTCCCACCCTGGGAAAAATACCTTGACTATCCACCCTATCCATGCCCCTCATGATTTTATAAACTTCTACAAGGTCAACCCTCAGCCTCCGAAGCTCTAGGGAAAATATCCCCCAACCTATTCAGCCTCTCCCTTTAGCTCAAATCCTCCAGTCCCAGCAAAATTCTTGTTAATCTTTTCTGAACCCTCTCAAATTTAACAGGATCTTTCCTCTAGCAGGGCAACCAGAATTGTATACAGTATTCTAAAAGTGGCCTCACCAATATTCTGTACAGCTGCAACATGACATCCCAACTCCTATACACAATGTTCTCGCCAAGTGTCTACTTGCAACTCCTACACTGTCCACCTGCACCTCCTACCCTTTCTACCTGCACCTCCTACCCTGTCCACCTGCACCTCCTACACTGTCTACCTGCAACTCCTACACCGTCTACCTGCAACTCCTACACCGTCTACCTGCAACTCTTACCCTTTCTACCTGCACCTCCTACACTGTCCACCTGCATCTCCTACACCATCTACCTGCAACTCCTACACTGTCCACCTGCACCTCCTACACTGTCCACCTGCACCTCCTACACTGTCCACCTGCACCTCCTACACTGTCTACCTGCAACTCCTACACCGTCTACCTGCAACTCCTACCCTTTCTACCTGCAACTCCTACACTGTCCACCTGCCTCTCCTACACCATCTACCTGCAACTCCTACACCGTCTACCTGCAACTCCTACACCGTCTACCTGCAACTCCTACACCGTCCACCTGCACCTCCTACACTGTCCACCTGCACCTCCTACACTGTCTACCTGCAACTCCTACACCGTCTACCTGCAACTCCTACCCTGACTACCTGCAACTCCTACACTGTATACTTGCAACTCCTACCCTGTCTACCTGAACTATGTGCCTGCACCTCAAGGTCTCTTTGTTTGGCACCATTCTCCAAGGCCCTACCATTAACTGTATAAACCCTGCCCTTACCAAAATGCAGCATATCATATTTATCTATGGATTGCCAAAAGTACATAAACAAGGGTCCCCCCTCAGACCCATAGTCTCACTTCCTGGTACACTGGCATACAAAAGACTCAACACACTCCATTCACTCCACCCAAGAATTCCTTAACATCAAAGACACCAAGGTAGAGGACAATGAGGTCATGGTTTCCTTCCACGTGACGACCCTATTCACATCAATAAACATCAGCCTGGCCAAAGAAACATTGGCCTCACTGCTAGATGAACCAAGGACACAAACACTTGACAGCACCAACTCCATCAGCAAAGACAGCATCCTTAAACTTGCAAACCTGTGCCTCACAACCTACTTCACCTTCAACGAAAAAACCTGCAAACAAATCAATGGGATGCCTTTGGGATCACCAATATCAGGACTCTTAGCAGAAGTAGTTATTCAGTGGTGAGAAAGAACAGCCCTTCCCATGATCCCAAGCTTTGGGTCCGCTATGTGGATGATACCTTTGTCATCACGAAATGCAACAAATTAGAAGAAACCCACAAACACATAAACAACATCCTTACTGGTATAAAGTTCACCAAAGAGGAAGAGAACAACAACAGACTTCCCTTCCTAAACGTCAGAGTAGAAAGATAAGCCAATGGAGAGCTGCAGAGCAGCCTCTATAGGAAGGCCACACACACCGAGTCGATGCTCAACTACAGGAGCAATCATCCCAACACCCATAAACAGAGCTGCATCAGAACATTACTTAAATGAGCCACAACACGCTGCAGCACCCAGCAACTATGAGAAACCAAGAAAAAAACACCTATACAATATATTCAGGAATGGGTATCAATAAGTGCAGTCTGCCAATTCCTACACAATAGATTTAAACAGGAAGACACAACACATGCAGAAACTCTAGCCACACTGCCATACATCAAAGACATATTGGAGGTGACAAACAGACTACTCTGGCTCAGAGGCATCATGGTAGCCCACAAACTTACCACCACACTGAAACAGCTCCTGACGAATTTAAAGAAACTTGTACCAACAACCAGCAGAACCAACGTCATATACAAAATACCCTGCAAGGACTGCAACAAACATAACATCGGACAAACAGGCAGGAAACTAGCCAGCAGGATACATGAGCACCAACTAGCTACCAAAAGACATGACCAACTATCTCTAGTATCCATACACACGGATGAAGAACAACACCAGTTTGACTGAGACAATACATCCATCCTGGGACAAGCTAAACAAAGACATGCACGGGAATTCTTAGAGGCCTGGCATTCAAACCAGAACTCCATTAGCAAATATATCAATTTGGATCCCATTTACCAACCTCTCAGATAAAGAACCGAGAGTGATATCACCCACCGCATGGACCAAGACACACAAAAAGCAAGCGGGACAGAACACCAGCACTTCATCAGAGTCTCACTGATGATGTTACTTAGTATGGTAATGAAACATCTGAGAACAAATCTACCAGCTCAGCGAGCAAACTTACAACCTGATATTTATTTAAATTAAACTCCATCAGCCATTGCTCAGCCCATTGGCCCATCTGATCACAGTCCTGTTGTATTCTGAGATAATCATCTTCACTGCCCACCACATCACCTATTTTGGTGTCATTTGAAAACTTACTAATCATGTCCCCTAGATTCACATCCAAATCATTTACATAAATGACAAAAAGCAGCAGACTCATCACCAATCCTTGTGGCACATCGTTAGACACAAGCCTCCAGTTTGAAAAGTAATCCTCTACCATGACCCTTTGTCTCCTACCTTCAAGACCATTTTGCATCCAATTAGTTAGCTTCTCCTGGACCAGTTTACCATGCAGAACGTTGTCAAATCCTTTCCTGAAGTCCATATAGATAACGTCTACTGCTCTGCCTTCAACAATCTTCTTTGTCACATCTTCATAAACTCAATCAATTTAGGAAGACATGGTTTCCCATGCAGGAGAAAGTGAGGTCTGCAGATGCTGGCGATCAGAGCTGAAAATGTGTTGCTGGAAAAGCGCAGCAGGTCAGGCAGCATCCAAGGAACAGGAGATTCGACGTTTCGGGCATAAGCCCTTCACAAAGCCATGTTCACCATCCCTAATCAGTCCTTGCCTTTCCAAATATTTGCTTCTCAATTTCCCCCTGACAATTATAAGACCTATAATACAAGCACAAAAAGGTGATCATCCCTTTCTTACTCCTGAGTACCACCCACATAGATTCATTAGACAATCTCCTAGGAATATCCTCCCTAAGAACAGCCATAATGTTATTGCTAATCAAAAAAGCCACTTACCACTTCTCTTGCCTCCATTTCTATCCTTCCTATAGCATCAATGCCCCAGAGCATTCAGCTGCCAGTCCTGTCCACCCATGTGCACAATGACCTCCTGCTGGTCCCACTCCCCTTTGAGAATATTCTGCACCCTCTCCGAGACATCCTTGACCCTGGCACCAGGGAGGAAACACACCATCCCAATGTTTTGCTGATGTCTGCAGAAACATCTGTCTGTGCCCCAGATAAGAGGGTCTCCTATTACAATCGATCGCTTGGAACCTGACATACCCACATTACAGTAGAGCCAGTCATGGTGCCAGAAACCTGGCTGTCAGTGCTATACTCCCCTGAGAAGCCACCCACCACTACAGTATCCAAAACAGCATACCTGTTAGCCACAGGAGACTCCTGCACTACCTGGCTTCCACTCCCACCATTCCTCAAGGATAACTATCTGCCCAACTGTAGCTGTTATGTTGCCACCTTCTTAAAAATGCCATCCATCACACCCTTGCCTGTATAACTCCTCATTACCTGTAACCACCATTCCAACCAATCCAAATGGTCTGATGGGATTCGCAACCACACTTCCTGCAGACATAGTCTCCAGGAACATTTAAATTCTCCCTCATCTTCCATATCTGACAGGAAGAGTTCATCACATCATTCACATGAAAGCCATTTCTGTCACTTTAACAAGCTACAGACCCAGAAATTACCGAAAAGCAGACATAACACATTTTGCTCAAAAAAGCAGCATTAGTACAAACTTACAGCCCAAAACCATTGCTCTGGGATAACTTAATACCAATCCTTAATGTTAAAGTCAATCAAGGGACCGATCTCAGTATAAACATAATTTTAAAATGTCCTCACCGTATTTACTATTATAGATTTACAAAAAAAAATAAGATTTACAAATTTTGTAAGTCTTAAAATCAAACATTTGGCTGATCAGGCTCAAAAAATTAAAGCTGAAAAAGTGTTGCTGGTTAAAGCACAGCAGGTTAGGCAGCATCCAAGGAATAGGAAATTCGACGTTTCGGGCATACGCCCTTCATCAGGAATCTTAAAGGTCTTCCTCTTCTCGTTTAGTTTCAGGAGCTCTGCAGCTGAACCTGAACCTGGATATTAGACCTCACACGTCAGCTATGAAACGGCGCGACTTGTTTGTTATTTCAGTGAAACCCAATCTCCGGAGTCCTGTGCAATTTCTGAGTCTGACAGCTGTGAAACCTCACTTGTTAGCTGCTTCTTAAAAATTCAATCACCGAGCCTTATGCAATTCTTCATTCCATGTTGTATCATCAAAACCACACAACAAAAGAAAAGCAAGATAGTGTGTTAAAACATACTGACTTGGCTACAAGTGATGCTGGTATTGTTTGATGACAGATCAAAACCCCAGACCGCCTAAAAACACATGGAACTTAAATTTCAATATGTGCTGTCTACAAAAGGACTGATAGAGAGTTAAAATGACTGGATATTTCGCAAAGCCAGGGACCCAGGTTCGATTCCAGCCTCGGGTGACTGTGTGGAGCTTGCACATTGTGTGGGTTTGCTCCGGTTTCTTCCCACAGTCCAAAGATGTGCAGGTTAGATGAACTGGCCATGCTAAATTGCCCATAGTGTTCAGGGATGTGTAGGTTAGGTGCATTAGTCAAGGGTAAATGTAAAGTAATAGGGTAGGGGAATGGGTCTGGGTGGACTTGTTGGGCCTGATGGCCTGTTTCCACACTGTAGGGATTGTATGAACTCTGGAATGTCATTTGCAGATGTCAAAGAGGCTGCAGGGTGAGAAAATACTACAAATTGAACTGTCACCGGTATGAGTATTTCAGATGTAAAATGGGAGTAAGAGTTGACAGGGGTATAGGTGAGAGTGATACTTGCATTTTCCACTTCCAAAAATATACAGGAACAGGAATTAAAAGCATCGTTCAACCCTGATCTGTGTGTACAATGACCTGATTTTCTAGCGTGAGGATTACTATGGTGTGAAGATCATACCTTTCCTGAGGACAGCCATTAAACATCCTGCAACACAGAAAGAAATGGAAAGATCTCACTCACTGAGTGCCAGCACTATTGAAATGAACCAGGACAAAAGAATTTCAAGTGACCTGTGAAGCTAAGAATCTCAAAATTGACTGGTCAACAATCAAAAGTGTTGATATCAAACTTTAATGGCCACTAGGTTTCCCTATCTACTCTTACAAGTGACTGAGAGACTGAACCATATATCTTCTAACTTTTATCATTTTTTGAACTAATTTTTCATTTCTAATCTGTGTATGTGTGCATTATCATTTCTTCTTGTGATTAGTAATAAATTCTAGAAAGCTTGGTTCAATTGGTTCTTTTTAAAAATAAATTCATTTGTTCTTGGAGAAAAGTATCTGCAAGGAAGGGATCTTTTTAAATTAATGTTGTTGTGACCAACCAAGAGGGCAGGTGAATAAAGAAGAGAGCCAATTCATCACATGAGACTTTGACAACTTGGGAAGTCCCTTCTGGAACTGTAATAACTTGGAAAGCTTTGCTTTTGTCTGGGATCTGGTAATAACAATATTGTGGAACTACAAGGAAGAGTCTGGATTCTGGAAGATAAATTAACTTACAAAAGGTTCTTGGGTGAGAGAAATTGAGTAAAGTCCGTGATGAATGGGGAAACATAATTTAAAACAATTCATAAACTGACTAGAAAAGAGTACCAAGATTTTATTGATATGACTTTAACAAGACTCTTAAGACAGTGAAGAAGAGTTGGCAACCCTGCATTAATACATGAGGAGGGCAAGAGGCTGAGACTTTCTTAAAGAGTTGAGCATTAAAGAATCTAAAGCAAGGAAGGGGAATAAAAGTCCAGAATTATGATGTGGCCAAGGTAGTTCAAAATTTGCATTTCTAAGGCCGTATTCTGTTGACAATATTGTGTCTGCTTCAAAGGAAATCCAGTAGAATGTATTGAATCCACATGAGATGAAGAGTTGTGACTGAGGATTTTGTCTTGATGTTGTAGATTACACCAAGTAGAATTTGAAAATTGTTGAATTGTCAGTAATTAAACTGGCACAGTGGCACAGTGGTTGGCACTGCTGCCTCACAGCGCTAGAGACCTGGGTTAAATTCCCGCATCAGGCAACTGACTGTGTGGAGTTTGCACATTCTCCCCGTGTCTGCGTGGGTTTTCTCAGGGTGCTCCGGTTTCCTCCCACAGTCCAAAAATGTGCAGGTTAGGTGAACTGGCCACGCTAAATTGCCCATAATGTTAGGTGCAGGGGTAAATGTAGGGGAATAGGTCTGGGTGGGTGCACTTCGGTGGGTTGGTGTGGACTTGTTGGACCAAAAGGGCTGTTTCCACACTGTAAGTAATCTAATCTAATCTAAACAAGTGGGTCTTTACAAAAGCATCTGGTGACACTACTGGAGTTCTGTAAAAACTGTGCAGAAAAGTGAAACTCTGCAACATATAATGGAAACAGAAGCAACTAGCATTGGGGGAAAGAACTTTTAGAGATGTTACAGGCTGGACTTTAAATCTTAATCATCACACGTAATTAGTGGTATCAGGTTAATCTATGTAAGAGTATGGTTTTGATATGTAATGATGAAGTGTGCCAAAAAGGGAGAGAATATTACTTGTACTTTACGAGGTAGATTACTTATGAGGATATGTACATCTAATGGGACCTCAACTATTTCTGATAAAAATCAATAACATCAGATGAGAGGATTGAACCTGTGATGTGCAAATTTGCTGAAGACACATTGGTAGGTAAGAAAATAAATTGTGAAGAGTACATTTTGAGTCTGCAACAGAGTATAGATAAGTTCACTAAGTAAGCAAAAAATGGGAAATGTAATATAATGTGTGAAAAGGTGAATTTATCCACTTTAGCAGGAAGAGCAACATACTGTTTAAATGATGAGAGATTGCTGAACTCTGAGGTTCTGAAGGATCTGAGCTTCCGGGTCCATGAACCTCAGAAAAGTTAGTGTACAAATAAAGCAACTGATTAGAAAGGCAAACGAAATGTTTGTTTATAATTGTTCATAATTGTAATTGTATTAGAAGCAATTCAGTAAAGGTTAATTTGACTGACTCCTGGGATGAATGGGCTATTGTTTGGAGAAAGATTGGACGGGCTAACCCTGTATCCATTGGAGTTTAGAAGATTGAGAGATGATATTCTTGAAATATGTCAGATTGGGGGCTTAACAGGGTGAATATTGAAAAGATGATTTCCCTTTTGGAAAGGCTGGAACATAGTTTAAAAATAAGGAGTCTCCCATTTAAGATGGAGAGGAAGTGTATTTTTCTCTCACAGTGTTGACTATGGGACTCTCTTTCCAAGAAAGAAATGTAAGCAAGGTTATAGAACATTTTTAGGGTGGAAGTATGTGGATTATTGATGAACAAGGGAACCAATGGGATAGAATATCAGGGATGAGCAGGAAGGTAGTTGAGGCACAATCAAATCTGCCATCATCTTATCAAATGAAGGAGTAGGTTCAAGAGGCTGTGTGGCATCCTACTCTTACTCATTATATCTATATTTATGCGGTAAGTTAACTGTTAGAATGTGTACCATGTTACAAGCTGTTAAACATTATATTGTACCGTTGAAAAAGACTATCTCTTCAGATTGTTAACATTTGGGACTATTTATTTAGAGTACAATGGGAGATTGATGTGACCAGTTGTGAATTTTATTTGACAGCGAGCCTGGCCAGCTTGGTTACTATGGAAGGCAAAGGGAACAGAGTCAAAATATTTGCTGAGAATGTGCAAGATGTTCACTTCCATGTTCAATCGTAAGAAAATCTGTGCGGATATAGACTGTTAGTCTCCAAGCTCACAGGGAGGCATTAGGAGTGTTAGGTTTTACAAACAATTATACTTTAAAGTGTGAACTTAGTTTCAAGATAAACTGGGCTTTGGGATCTAAAAGATAGCTAATTATCTTTTTCTGCCTGCCATATATGGCCCATATGACTCACTTTCTCATAGAGAATGACTTTGAGTGGGGGAGAATGGCAAATCATTGTCATATTGGATATTATTGAACATCACAGACAAAGGTTGGAGAGAGAGAGAGAGGGTGAATCTGCAATACAGTCTGAAGCTAAAGAAGAGAAACTGCTAACTCTATTATTCATCATAGAGAATGACAATTGTAGCTCACACTCAGGTTGAGTGTGTGAGAATTTAAACAAGGCTGAAAGATTCACCTAGCCTGAGCTGGAGAAAAGGAATCCATGATTCTATAATTCAATGATCTCAAGTATAGCACTCACAGTGAAAGGTAGTTCTGAAATTAGTTATCTGTCCAGAAAAAGCAAAGGGAAGCATGCCATTCAAAGTCATGAATTGTTCTGGACTCATTTTGGGAGAATGGTGTCCATTTAGGGGCAGAATAAAGTATGACTGTGTGGTGGTATTATTGGTTCCGTTGAAAGGCACATGGGGAAACCGTCCATGGTTTAGAGCATCAGCTGCCTAAAGATTTGTGTTTATTCAATTTTAATTAAGTTTGTTTATTACAGTAAAATTAGTAAAACTTTAAATCTTGTCATATGATTCTCAACAATCAGTCAGTGGAAGTGCAAATATATTATAAAAAAATTGGTAGTCTCCAATGCCAGCTCTTTGACTTGAGGGTCAACTATGAAGAAATGATGCTGCCTGACCTGCTGCACTTTTCCAGCAACACATTTTCAGCTCTGATCTCCAGCATCTGCAGACCTCACTTTCTCCTCAACTATGAAGGATCCACCTCCTCTGTCAGAGTACAATTCTCTCTCTCTCTGCAGCCTCAGCTTCATCTTCCATCCTGTGTTCCAAATGACTCGTTCATATGCTTATTATAACCTTTGGGAATACGATTTGAAGATTTACAGTCGATAATACATAAATGTGATGAAGCACATGACAGTCTAATACAGAGCAGCATTTGAGGCCATTTTGCTTTAAGAGGTTAAGAATTGGAAACATAGGATCAGAAACAGTGGGTGGGTTTGCTGGATTTTACTTGCAGTAATGTCAGAGCAGATAGATTATTTCTTTTGCGAATTAAAACTAAATGAGTTAAAAACATTCAGTGAACTCTGAAAGGCTATAAAATCCAATTACTTTATCAGATCAAAGGATAAGTTGAAGATGATGGATATTTAACCTAAAAACATGCTAAGGATAGTTCAGAGCATGCTATGTTATCATGGCAATGGATGGACATTAAGAAAGGTCTGTGGTTTCTATTTAACTGTGCGGTTTGGTAGGAGAGAGGTTAGTTTCAATTTGGAGCTGGGAAAACTGGTTCCAGGAAGCACAGTTAATTTTGTCTGTACATTGTTATTTCTTAATAGAAGCCACAGGAAGTGATGGCTCCATGCTATGACATAAGGTTTGGACTCAAAAGGTTTACTGGGATCCTTTGATAGTTGAGGGCAGCTGAGAATGGGGTGAATGTTTCTTGGAAAGATTGCAACTTAGAGAAATTCAGTGGCAGCTTGATGGAGTTTGCTGTTTGATAAAAGCTGAAATTGTGCTGGTAATTAGATGGTTGGGAGCAGTCTCGGGTGTCTTGGGAAACTCCGTCTCGGGGAGGATTCTAAACAACCAAGACGGAAGTAGTCATTTAGGCAGACAGAGTTGCAAAGGCTATGAGGGTGTTCCATTGCTAGTTTTTCAAAGGAATTAGTTTTCCTTTGAGAATAAGACAGCATGTTAGTTAGACTTGTTGACCCAGTTTGTCACTAATTTCTGGGTGGGATCTGTCTTGACCATATCAGCCATCTAATGTCTCGTCTGTGGGACATTCAATCATAGTTTATCTGTTGACTCAGTAATCTCACTTTAATTCCAAATTTTAGAGTTTGAGTTGTGTATATATATATAGAGTACAGTATATAGTTTAGAATTATAATCATACCTTCCTCAGTGGACTTATTTCTTCAGCATTAGTTATGTTTGCTTTTGTTCAAATTTCCATTAGAAAGTATTTTATTTGACATTTCAAGCCTAAAATCCAGCTCCTTATTTTCTTATTCCTGGTTCTTCCATGCATTCTATTCTTTAAAGGATTATGTTTTCTCAAGCCAGATCAAAACAAAAGTGGAATAACTCCACAAAGGCTGGTGTCCTGTCACCTAGTCACCATTTATTTACATGCTGGACCTTGATCCAGCTCCCTCAGAGGGATCAGGATGTATGCCACTGTTTCTATCTATCAGCCACAGCTCTCTGATTGGACCAGATTAATAGCTCCAATCAGGGAACTCATATTCTATGAGGTTCAGTTGGCTGACTCATTTCAAACAGTACATCCCTCTCACACTGAGACCAAAGACATAGGCCAGTTCTAACACTGGATCAGGTTCCTCCAACTCTGCTCGGATACAGGCGACGTGTAATACACAGTAGTTCAACTCTTGTGCTAGAGCGTCTTGGAAGAAATGAATTCTCCCCTTCAGGCAGCAAAGGCATCAAAGCAACATCCACTGTGCCCACCTCAGATTCTGAGGAATCTTCAACGTTTGGTAGAGAGGGAGAATCCACAGATTCCAGAATTCTGAACAGACAATGTTACCAATAGTAATTGAATAAGCAAAAAAAAGGCAAACAATATCATTTTTGGGAACAATATCATTTTTGGGAACAATATCATTTTTGCACAATTAGAAATTCAAACTCAACCTTTCATTTATGTCTACCACTTAAATTTGATTAGAATATGGATCATTTTATGTTTTATTCAATGGCTGTTGAGCCGAGCATGTTTTGCTCCTGCACCATTTATGAGTTTACAGTTTTCATTTGGTTCACTTGTTTGTTCAGGACTGTCATTCCTACCTGAACTTTATGCATCACTGGACCTGACCTCTCATCAACCATGATTCTTATCCATGCAGGACTATTCCTGTGGTTCTGACACCAATCTTTGTCCCCTAAAGTAAACTGTCTCTCTCACATAGTGGAGTCTGTATCTAGCATTGGTATTCCTGATGCTGTTTCACCCTCTCCACTAGGTCTGGGAAGATCAGTTTTAACCTGGTGCAGAGCCTTTTCCCCATTATCAACTCTGCTGGAGCTATCCCTGTATTTGCATGAGGGATGGTCCTACCATCAAATAGAAACTGAGTTTGGACTGTTTGGTATGCAGTGAAACTGTAGGCTATTTTTTAAGTCTGCCTTCAATGTTTGGACCATCCTTACTGCCAGACCATTGCATAATGGATGGTATGGAACTGTCCTTACATATTGAATACCATTCGAATTTAGGAAATGCTCAAATTGCCTGCTGGAAAATGCTGTGATCAATACTTCTGGGAGTCCATGTTTTGCAGAAGATGCACGCGATTTTACTATTGTCATCCCTGTGTCTGAAAAATGAACTCTATGCATCGCCAACCACTTTGAGTGGGTGTCTACAATGACCATAAACATCGAGATCATGAAAGGACCTGCATTGTTAATGTGTAACCAAATCCAGGGTTTATCTGGCCATTCAAATGAAAGTGAGGGAGCTACTGGTGGTAATTTTTGCCCTTGTCGACACTCTGGGCACTGTCTACCAATGCAGCTAAGTCTACATCCAACCCTGGACACCAGAAAAAGCCCCATGCCAACATCTTCATTTTGAAAACCCCTGGAGTTCAGCCAGTATCTGGCAGTGACCTTTGCTTGTGATGATCACTTTTGCTGTCCATAATAATATGCCACCCTCTACTGTGATCTGGTCTCTCGGGGTCCAAAAGATCCAGTATCAATTTTGGTTGTGGTGGCCCTTTGGTTTCTTCCATCACCACTAACTGTTTTGGTTTTGATAGGACTGGATCTTTCTGCATCCAAAGTGTGATATTGTCAGCTGTTGCTGGAAGAATATCTAGAAAACTTAAGACTATTGTATACTCTTCTAGTGGCACTGGTGATTTATCTGCCAATGGAAGGCAGCTCAATGCATCTGCATTAGTTATTTGGTCTCTCAGATGGTGCTCCAACTTGTAATTATAGGCACTTAGTGCTAAAACCTGCCACTGTATTTGGCCTGAAGCTATTGGTGGCACTGCCTTGTCCTCTTAAGTAGATCTAGCAGGGGTTGGTCATCTGTTATTATTATAGATTTATGCCCATAAAGGTATTGGTGGAAGTTTCTGACTCCAAATGTGACCACCAAATCCTCCTTCTCTAACTGAGTATATTTGCGCTCTGCATTAGCCAAAGTCCTGGATGCATACGCTATTGGGTGTTCCTCTCCATGGGCCACCTATGAGCTAATACTAACCCGATGCCTTACTGGGAGACATTGCACATCAATATCACATCTTGCTTGGAATCATAGTGTGCCAACATCTTCGAGGTTGATGGCTACGCAAACATTTCCAAGGCTGACCCTTGTTTAAGAGTTGATGCAAAGATACCAGAATGGAGGCCAGACTATATATGAACTTTCTGTAATAGTTCAGCAGCCCAAGGAAAGATCTAAGCTCTGGTACAGCCTTGGGCCACCTTTGATTGTCCTCACTTTATCTTCCAATAGATGTACCCTGGTCTTGTTGACACTGTAGCCCAAGTAGGTCACTTGGGGGACCTGGAACATACATATTTTTCCCTTCTGAGGTGTACACCCATCTGGAGAACTAAGGACTGTGTCCAAGTTCTCTAAGTGCTCCTGTTATCAGCAAGTCACCTAGATAAGTGGTGACCTGGGGGTAGACCTTGTAAAATGTTAGAACATAGTACATAGAACATTACAGCACATGTAGTGGCCCTTTGGCCCTCAATGTTGCACTGAACTGTGCGACCAATCTGAAGCCCATCTCACCAACACTATTCTATTCTCATCCATATGCCTATCCAATGACCATTTAAATGCCCTTAAAGTTGGTAAGTCTACTCCTGTTGCAGGCAGTGCATTCCATGCCCCCTATTACTCTCTGAGTAAAGCAACTGCCTCTGACATCTGTCCAACATCTATTACCCCTCAATTCAAAGCTATGTCCCCTCATGCTAGCCATCGCCATCCAAATAAAACAGCTGTTACTGTCCAACCTATCTAACCCTCTGATGATCTTATATGTCTCAATTAAGTCACCTTTCAACCTTCTTCTCTCTAATGAAAACAGCGTCAAGTCCCTCAGCCTTTCCTCGTAAGACCTTCCCTCCATACCAGGCAACGTCCTAGTAAATCTCCTCTGAACTCATTCCAAAGTTTACACATTCTTCCTATACTGAAAATGTGTTGCTGGTTAAAGCACAGCAGGTTAGGCAGCATCCAAGGAACAGGAAATTCGACATTTTGGGCCAGAGCCCTTCATCAGAGCCCTTTACTCGCACATTCTTCCTATAACGTGGTGACCAGAACTGTACACAATACTCCAAATGTGGTCGCACCAGAGTTATGTACAGCTACAGTGTGATCTCATGGTTCCAAAGCTCAATCCCTCTGTCAATGAAAGCTAACACACCATGGTTGGGAACTTTCAATGATCTATGTACCTGGACACCGAGATCTCTCTGCTCATCTACACTACCAAGAATCTTACCATTAGCCCAGTACTCTGCATTCCTGTTACTCCTTACAAAGTGAATCACCTCACACTTTTCCACATTAAACTCGATTTGCCACCTCTCAGCCCAGCTCTGCAGCTTAACAATGTCTCCCTGTAACCTCCGACATTCTTCATCACTATCCACAACTCTACCATCCTTACTGTCATCCACAAATTTACTAACCCATTCTTCTATATCCTCATCCAGGTCATTTGTAAAAATGACAAACAACAGATCCTTGCAGTACCCCACTAATTACTGAACTCAAGGATTAATATTTCCCATTGACCACTACTGTCTGTCTTCTTTCAGCTAGCCAATTTCTGATCCAAACCACTAAATCACCCTCAATCTCATGCCTCCGTATTTTGTGCAATCGCCTACTGTGAGGAACCTTATCAAATGCCTTACTGAAATCCATATACACCACATCCATTGCTTTACCCTCATTCACCCTGTGTGGTCACCTTCTCAAAGAACTCAGTAAGATTTGTCAGGCACGACCTATCCTTCATAAGACTATCCCAAGGAAATGGTAAAAGAGGGGGTGGAGTGGCACTGTTAGTTAAGGACAGTATTACAGTTGCAGAAAGGACATTTGAGGACTTGTCTACTGTGGTAGTATGGGCTGAGGTTAGAAACAGGAAACGGGAGGTTACCCTGTTGGGAGTTTTCTATAGGCCTCCAAATAGTTCCAGAGATGTAGAGAATAGGCTAGCAAAGATGATCCTCAATAGGAGCAAGAGTGACATGGTAGTTATTCTTTAACTTTCCAAATATTGACTGGGAATACTATAGTTCAAGTACTTTAGATAGACCAGTTTTTGTCTAATACATGCAGGAGGGTTTCCTGACACAGTATGTAGACAGGCCAACAAGGAGTGAGGCAACATTAGATTTGGTACTGGGTAATGAACCTGGCCAGGTGTTAGATTTAGAGGTAGGAGAGCACTTTGATTATAGAGACCACAATTCAGTTATGTTTACTTTAGTGATGGAAAGGGATAGGCATATACTGCAGGGCAAAAGTTATAGTTGGGTGAAAGGCAATTATGATGTGGTTAGGCAAGATTTAGGATGAATAGTCTGAGGAAGGAAACTGCAGGAGATGGACACAGTTGAAATGTGGAGCTTATTCAAGGACCAACTACTGTGGGTCCTTGATAAGTATGTACCGGTCAGGCAGGGAGGAAGTTGTCAAGCGCAGGAACTGTGGTTTATTAAAGAAGCTGAATCTCTTGTCAAGAGGAAGAAGAAGGCTTATGTTAGGATGATTTGTGATGGTTCAGTTAGGGTACTTGAGAGTTAAAAGTTAGCCAGAAAAGACCTAAAGAGAGAGCTAAGAGGAGCCAGGATGATGTTCTCCATCGTCCATTGAAAAATTGCACAGGCTGACGATATTCCAAATGGCAGTCTCATAAATTGGTACAAACCCTTATGGATATTAATTGTAGCGTACTTCTGGAAATATTCATCAAACCGTAATTGCAAGTGCATATGGTTCATGTTCACCTTCATGAAGGACAGCGCCCCGATAGCTTTGTTATAATTCTTCTGTGCGAGGCATTGGGTATTTAGCCAGTTGTGAAAAGCGGTTTACCTGTTGGTAAAAATCCCCACAAAGCTGAACCGACCTGTTGGGTTTCACAATCAGTACAACTGGTGCTACCCATTCTGCAAACTGGACTGGTTTGATGATTCCTTTGCTTTCCAGCCTTCTGATGTCTACCTCCAGGTGAGTCTTTCCAATAAATTTTGCACCATCATTGGGCCCAAGCCTTTTGTTACAATCAGTGGTAACTGAACCAGCCGATTCACATACATTGCACCCTTCATCTGGAAAGGTTCACTGGTTCTCAGTTCAGCTGAAGTCGTGCACAAACTTAAGGTTTGAAGCCCAGAGCGAATTTTGCCGAAGACTAATTCTGCAATCCCTACAGGGTTCAAGGAAGGGTAACCAGATCTAAAACATTAACTCTGATTTCTCTGCACAGATGCTGCCCGATCTGCTGAGCTTTTCCAGCAATTGTTTAATAGTGATTGATTAGCTCAAGGGATCACTGCATTTTTTGATACTTCAAACACGTGCATCAATTCAGCTGTAATAACTGATTGACATTACGATCTTAGCACTTGGGACATTTCCTAGATAGTCCTTCCACTTGAGAACCATGTGAGCCACCCTGATGTGTTCAGAAATGCTACATGTGCTATTTGATGATGTCAGAACTTCCATAGGGATGGAACCAGTGGTGCCATGAAGCCTAATTCCATAGGTTCACTGTTTTATCTCAGTTTGAAGTTCTAACTATTTCTTCTAACAAAGGATCATGACGGTTAAGTACATTCTTTCTTTAAGTGTTGATGTGATCAATAATTATGATACTCAAGATACCTTACAAATGAGAAAGGTCATCAGTACACTTTCAGAAATGTAAAAATTGCAGAAAAACACAACACAGCCTGAAATGCAACCTCATTAATTCTGACATTAATTTTAATAGCATAATTCCCAAACAATACTAATATGTGCTCTTTCTATCTTTTATTCTTTTAGCTAATCACACACTCAAGTACCTTAACTATCAGTATTTGTCATCCATGTTTTATTGGGGCTATTCATTCATCTGGTTGGAGAAATGTTGTTAAGTGAATGTAGGCCAAAGCACTGTTGGGTCTGCGTTTCTTGCATTCACAGAGCTAAAGATAATCTAAGCTGCAAAATAAGTACCTAAAACTCTGGAACCATATGCTGTGCCATATGTTGGGAGAATCTCCTGCAGTGCAATGACTTTGTGTCAATAAGCTGCTTGATTTTTACTGCTATGTTTTCTGTTCCACTCAAACTTTCAAACTTAAGTCACAATGATTATTCTTCATTTGCAATTTTGAGAGTTTTGTATATGCATACTTGCATTGTAAAGATAGACCATTTTACATTTTGAGAAGTAAGTCTCAAAGACAAAGCTTAGCCAGTGAGTTTGGCCCACATCACATTTGGCTGGCGCTAGCAAAATCTGGCAGGCAACTCTTAAAGGACCAAAGTTAATCAGAAAGTGGGGATTTTGAGGCGTAAAAAAAAATGTTGGTCCCAACACCTAGGCAAAGGCAATAGTTCTCGTCAACAACAAAGCTTGCATTTATATAAGCTAAGTTTGTCAACAAATCATGTATTAAGATATTGTCAAGAGAAGGGCTTTAAGGAGAGAGTTAAAGGAAGAGTGGTAGATATGCGAAGATGCTTAAGGAGGACGTTCTGGAGATTAGGGCCTATGACCAAATAATGGCTAAACATCTTGCTGTCCACACATTTTTTGGCCCCTCACAAACTCCTTTTCCTCATTTTAATGGTAAAATGTACGACACTTCAAAAGAAAATTCTCATTGCTGAGCATAGTGCAATGTATAAAATCAAAAATAATAAAGGAACTGCGGCAAAAATGTAAAAATGATTAGCCACCACAGAACACACCAGATGGCCTCCTTCTTTAGAGATTGCAATTTCCCTTCCCATGTGGTTAAAGGTGCCCTCCAATGCATCTCATCCACATCCTGCATCTCTGCCCTCAGACCACACCCCTCCAACTGTAATAAGGACAGAACGCCCCTGGTACTCACCTTCCACCCTACCAACCTTCGCATAAACCAAATCATCCGCTGACATTTCTGCCACCTCCAAAAAGACCCCACCAGCAGGGATATATTTCCCTCCCCACCCCTTTCTGCCTTCCGCAAAGACCATTCCCTCCGTGACTACCTGGTCAGGTCCATGTCCCCCCTACAACCCACCCTCCCATCCTGGCACCTTCCCCTGCCACTGCAGGAACTGTAAAACCTGCGCCCACACCTCCTCCCTCACCTCTATCCAAGGCCCTAAAGTAGCCTTCCACATCCATCTAAGTTTTACCTGCACATCTAGCAATATCATTTATTGTATCCGTTGCTCCCGATGCGGTCTCCTCTACATTGGGGAGACTGGACATCTCCTAACAGAGCGCTTTAGGGAACATCTCTAAGACACCCGCACCAATCAACCACACCGCCCTGTGGCCCAACATTTCAACTCCCCCTCCAACTCTGCCAAGGACATAGAGGTCCTGGGCCTCCTCTACCGTCACTCCCTCACCACCAGATGCCTGGAGGAAGAACGCCTCATCTTCCGCCATGGAACACTTCGACCTTAGGGCATCAATGTGGACTTCACCAGTTTCTTCATTTCCCCTTCCCCACCTCACCCCAGTTCCAAACTTCCAGCTCAGCACAGTCCCCATGACTTGTCCTACCTGCCTATCTTCTTTTCCACCTATCTACTCCACCCTCCCCCCTAAACTATACCTTCATCCCCTCCTCCATTCACCTATTGTACTCTATGCTACTTTCTCCCACCCCCACCCTCCTCTCATTTATCTCTTCACTCTACAGGCTCCGCCTGTATTCCTGATGAAGGGTTTTTGTCCGAAACGTCGATTTTACTGCTCCTCGGATGCTGCCTGAACTGCTGTGTTTTTCCAGCACTACTAATCCAGAATCTGGTTTCCAGCATCTGCAATCATTGTTTTTACCACCTTGAAGAAACAACCAGAAAAGTCAACTAATACACAGCACAACATGTAACAAGGAAAACATGGACATTGGAATGTTTTGCCCTTTAAGAGATCAGCTTCAGCAAATAAGCCCCCAGGATTCCTGTGGTGTCAGCTATTTTAGGAGTAACATTTACACTGTTGGTGGAGTCCAGGCCCTGACAATTTAATGTGAAATGTCCTTATTTAAATTATAACATACATAATGATAGTGCAATCTCAATTGCAAGTCAGAAAATTGTGCACTCTGTGAATGGTTACAGAGGGTCACGCAACCTGGTGGCATAGGAGACAACCCAAAACCTCTTGAGAAGAAAACTTATGTTTGAGTAATTCTTAGATTTGTTAGGAAGGTACATTTTACAAACAGCAGCATCAACAAAAGCATAGCTCTGAGTGTTTCTGACATGCACCATCAAGGTCTTGGAAAATATATCTTTGTAAGTTCATCAGCCAAGAATAAAAACATGCAGAGCATGATAATTCCAACAATAAAAATAAAAATACGAGAAATACTCAGCATGTTGGGCAGCATCTATCGAATGAAATGCAGCGATTTTAACTCATTCACAACCCATCCATTCACAGAGTTAAATTTGGCACAACATTTAAGACCAATGAGGCTTTGTATACAAGTACTGCCTGAGTTTTTGATGATGGAAGAATGGTAAAGTTTAGAAATGGCATATTATGGTCCAACTCATTTTGCATACCTTAAAATGGAACTTCGTTTGTCCAACACCTTATGTTCCTGGTTTTACTGATTTTGTACTGTTACCTTTTTTTCCTTATAACCAGCATTGTTTGTTTGATTTCAGAATTCCAACACAATATTTTAGCCGCGATAATTTAAGGATTGCTTTCTGGTCTTTTAAGTTTGATGGAGCTCTTTTCCCTTTGAGGCGAGTGTGAGAAACATTATCTTATGCTCCATCACCAGCCTGGAGAAACAGTTATTAACCTGGGATAACAGATACATCCTCTTAATTGGGACGGTGATAGGTTTCCTGTTCAGTTCAAGGATAATGGCTGAGCTCTTGAAGAACAATCGGCAACATTCCGGAGAAGTGCAACAGACTTGATAAAGGATAAAAGGGAGGTGGGTGGGGTGCACTTCAATTTGAGTTATCCTTTCATAAATTCTTTTTATAAATTCCAAATAAGAGCAACCAGATCAGCATGAGGGTCCTTCACAGATCAGTCTTTGACTGCATTTACACTGAAGAAGGAGTTCTTGGGTGGTTTCGAGTGCAGGTCCTACAGCCCTGGCTTGCAACTGGGTGCCTATCTCTGAACCATTAAACAATCCTCCCACACATTGGAAATGGGTTATGAATGTGTTACGTTTGGGACTAGTTTTCCAGAGACATTTTAATTTCAGGATTGCCTTTAATGCTGCTTTTTAAATAAAGCATATCCTCCACTTCTTTGCAAAAAAGATCTTGAATGGTTAATTTGATAAATGGGTGTTGTTTTCCTTATGAATTAAACAATTAGTAATTCATAGCTTTCCTCTTTAATTGAAGAGAACCTTATGCCCATTCTATTAGATAGTAATTTGATACCTCAATGTTTGTAAAGAGAAACATCAAAAAACACACAGACAGCAAAAAGGTTTTTGAGCCAGGAAGGCTGTGAGGCCAGACAAGCTTTGACAAAAGGATAGCTAGAAAGACAAAGGCAAAATTGTGAAAAACACTCATGACTAGTTAGAGGACATCTTAATGTTGTCAAGTAATACAACTACCTGAGAAGACAAGGCACATTGTTCATTGTGTTTCATAATGTGAATATAGCAATGTAATGATTTATATTAAGTTATTGTGGTTGTGTTCGCCGAGCTGGGAATTTGTGTTGCAGATGTTTCGTCCCCTGTCTAGGTGACATCCTCAATGCTTGGAAGTCTCCTGTGAAGCGCTTCTGTGATGTTTCCTCCGGCATATATAGTGGTTATACATCACAGAAGCGCTTCACAGGAGGCTCCCAAGCACTGAGGATGTCACCTAGACAGGGGACGAAACGTCTGCAACACAAATTCCCAGCTCGGCAAACAGAACCACAATAACGAGCACCCGAGCTACAAATCTTCTCCCAAACTTTGAATTTACATTAAGTTCCAACATTCAGTTATTTGCTTAATCCACTTACAGAGAGTTTGAAGAAAAACCTCTGTTAAAAGTAAAAATATCTGGTCTAGGTCTTAAGAAGATACAACTGTTACATCCTGAGGTTAATCTCTTCTATAAATAATAATGAGGCGATGAGATAACTCAGGCTGTTAACAATGGTTGACACCACAGGGCCTAAGAAAGTATCGATGCTGAACTTGAATTTGTAATAAGGGATTATAATTTTGACTTCAGTATAGATGCAAAACTAGTTGCATTTTCCATTTCTAATTGACAAATTATAACTTGGTTGTAAGTTCGCATTTATTGATGACATGATTATTTTGGCTGTAATGCTTCCAATACCTGAATAGTCATCGTGAAGGAACTCTATCAGGGTTCATATATTAATTGTACACACATGATGACCAAGACCAGTGGGATATATATTCTGAGTGAGAAGTTAGTAGCTTCCATGGAAAGAAGGAGGGAGAAAATGATCAGAAAATAATCTATATGGCAAAGAAATTAAAAAGAAATGACTTCATCGCTCTGTTTTTATCCCTCCTCTTCAAAAACAGGATCTTTATTTATGGATAATTCGATGAAGTAACATAAAATTGTTCAGAACACTTCAGGTGAAAGAACACCTCAGAATGCTTCATTGGGGTTAGGTGGTCACCGAACAAGAATTTAAGATTGGAAAGTTGGAGAAGACGAAAGAGACCACAGGCATGAATGGAAATCAGGAAGAAAAGCTACAACTCCCTCTCAAATTTGCTTATTCCACATGTACTACAGTGGTTTCAGAACATAGAACATAAAACAATACAGTGCAGAACAGGTCCTTTGGCCCTTGATGATGCACTGACCTGTGAACTAATCTAAGACCATCCCCTTACACCATCCCATCATCATCCATGTGCTTATCCAAAGACTGTTTTAATGCCCTAATGTGGTTGAGTTAACTACATTGGCAGGCAGGGCATTTCACGTCCTTACCACTCTCTCAGTAAAGAACCTGTCTCTCATCTGTCTTAAAACTATCACCCCTCAATTTGTAGCTATGCCCCCTCGTACAAGCTAATGTCATCATCCTATGAAAAACACTTTCACTGTTTATCCTATCTAACCCTCTGATCATCTTGTATGTCTCTATTAAATCCCCTCTTAGCCTTTTTCTCTTCAATAAGAACAGACCCAAGTCCCTCAGCCTTTCCTCATAAGACCTTCCCTCCAGACCAGACAACATCCTGGCCAATCTCCTTTTTACCTTTTCCAATGTCTCCTGTAATGGGGCGGCCAGAACTGTACACAATATTCCAACTGAGGCCGCACTATCGTTTTGTATAGTTGCAGCATGACATCGCGGCTCCGGAACTCAATCCCTCTACCAATGAAACCTAACACACCATATGCCTTTTTAACAACACTATCAACCTGGGTGGTAACTTTCAAGGATCTGTGTACATGAACTCCAACATCCTTCTGCACATCTACACTAGGAAGAATAAAATGCACATGCGGTATACAATCAAACCTGAGGCTGCAAAGGCAATTGATGAACTTATCCAGGTGCTGGTGTTTTGCAGCGTCCTAAGGACCACTGTGTCCATGACGATCTCACTGAAGTGGACAGTGAAGAAGTCAGATGAGTCACACTGATTGACAATTGATTACCATGAATTAAATAAAGTAACTCCAACAGGAACACCCTATTGTCCCTTACCTGGCAACAATTTTTAATGGGCTGAAATCTCAGCATAAGATTCTTATAGTCGCAGATATAGCAAACAGATTCCAGTTCACTCCACTTGACTAGGAGCCCCAGAATAAGTTTGCATTTACTGCCTGGGGAAGGCAGTGTACGTGGACTAGGTTACCTCAGGGTTTTCATAATGACCCAAACACTTTCCACAGAATATTGAGTGAGAATTTAGGAATATGTGATGTAACTCCATACGATAACACCATTCTCCAGTATGCAGATGGTATTTTGACAGCACCTGAGTCCAAAACCAGACAGAGGGGAGCGCTACTTACCATCCTCAAGACATTGGGAAGGGAGGGCTTTAAAGTTAACCCCTGAAAGGCACAAGTGGGGCAGAGTAAGGTCTGTTTGTGTTAAGAAATAACTTTTCTCAAAGGAAATTAGGAATTGCCACTCAATTCTGACTAATCAGTGATACCATATATTGTAAAAGAATAAGAAGACATGCTCAGATATTCTTTCTGTCTCCAATTTTCCATCTTATGTTATCCCTTATTCCTCCAACTGAGCTGGTCAAGCCCTGTGTTAGCACATGGGTCTACTTTACAAAAGTGACGATGCTTCAGAAGTATTTCATTTGCTGCAAAAGACTCCGGGATATGTTGAGCTCATTAAATTTGACACATGGATGCAAGTCCTTTTTCTTCTTGGTGTTATAGATTGTGTGATACCTTATGCACTTCATCCTTCAGATGTCTGCCCCTTCAGTTGACTGTTCAATCAATGTGAAGAGAAAGAAGAAGGGGTTTCACAATAACTTGACAGGTACATGTATCAAGCAGTTATGGTACTGAGCCACAATGACCAGATGGTTTTAATTGTAATGCTTGTTCTGCATTCATTTAGCTGATCTCTGCAGGCATAGTCAGAGCACTTCAATTGGCCTCAGTGATCATGACATTGGCCAATTATCCTGCTGGGTGGTAAAGTTGTGTGTGGGTGTTTTGGTAAGAACAATATTAGGCTCTCCTGTGATATAGACAGCTGAATAGCTAAACAAAACCATGTACACACAATGAGGATAAACACATGAAGAGTAACTATTTGAGTGAGTACTCATAAGAACTGTAGCCCCTGGAAATAGTCTGCACCTTCAGCGAAGGTAGGGGAGAAAATCAAGCAAATCTATTGAGTACAGTGCAGAAAATTGTATTAATTGTATACTGAGTACAGGGAGAAAATGAAAACTCTCCGCTAATCATACACAGGGCAGAACATCCTGCTGTTATATTCATGAGAAACTTTGAGAGGAAGGTGAACCTGGAAAATGAGCAAAGAGAGCATATAGAGACTTACATCCTCAATAGGATACGATGTAACAGAGACCTTTCAGCTTGTGCAGAATGGAAATATGTAAAAAAAAACTGCTGGACAGGGTTAACCAAACTCCCCATCATATTATATGTACAAGCATTAGAATTATAGACATGTAAATCTCACCCTGCCTCCTACTTATCCTGTCTGACTGTGACAGTAATTACATTCCAACACATCACTGCACATTTCTGTGAGATCAAAACCATTGCAAGTACAAGCCAATAAACAGGATGAATGTGTTCTTCCCTGCAGACTAATGCTCAAAGATTTCCAACCACTCCATCTGTAATTTAATCCATTACATCCAAGACAACTTTACACTAAAGATTATTATGTGTGGCAAAAATATATGCTGTTACAACCAAGTGAGGATGGATGGGAGTCAGGTTACCCCTTATTTATTTTTAGCATGCAGCTATCACACTTTGATTAAAACTTAGTTTGCTAGAAAATGAAGAAATCAGTTGCCAAGGTTTTCTTAAATGAAAGAGAGATTTTTACCTGCTCGCTCCAAAAAAAACCACAACATCAATCATGCTTAGACAAACACAGGCAGAAAGTTTAAAAAGGAGAGTATCCGATAGAGATAGGAAGAATAAGGACTGCTCCATTAAAGAGTCTTTAGACTCCTCAAATTGTTAGATTCTTTACCTGAGATTACAGTTTACTGGTTGACCTATATTCTCAGCAGAACCAGAGTCTATAGAAATCTTTGAGTTCTCGGTGAATTGTTGTTTTCCCCAATTTACTTTTTCACCAGGTACTCCATTCTAAGATGATGAAGGAAATCGGGAGGGATAAAAAGAGAATTCCAGCTTTTAATGTCACAAATTCATTTTTCCTTTCTGCTGCCATACTGCTCGAAAGCAGCTGTTGAAATACAGGTCTGTGAGTATTCTGGAGTCTAGCTTCATTGTCATTTAAAGTTGTCTAACTGGCATCTGAACCTTTTATCTCCCAAAATATGAAATTATCAAATACATATTATTTAAACAGGAGAGGCGAATTTCTTTATGCTGATAGAGTTGCCTGGCTTTGATGTCTTTAGATAAAAATGCGAGCTTCAGCTCAGATTCCCATGAAGCTTGCTCCAATCTGTGGTCAGGTGATCACATTTTAGGTCCATGGATCTTCCTTTTTAACAACCGCAGGTAGTTCTCCTATAACATGCATTTATTAAAAGCTATTTGATTGTAACACAATTTGTGAATTGCGGACTTTTTTTAATAAAGCAAACTCCCATACACAATTCCATCCCTGCTACTAACCAAACAGCAAACCCCAGCCTCAGGATCCTCTGTCTGCAAAATGCAAATTCAGTGTGTTCAGCTAAAGCAGAGTTAAAAATCACACAACACCAGGTTATAGATCAACAGGTTTATTTGGAAGCACTAGCTTTCAGAGCACTGCTCCTACCACCTGATGAAAGAGCAGCGCTCCAAAAGCTAGTGCATCCAAACAAACCTGTTGATCTATAACCTGGTGTTGTGTGATGTTCACCCCAGTCCAACACCGGCATCTCTAAATCACAGCTAAAACAGGAATGCAATCAGCTCTGCAAGCCTTGAAACTTGGCTTGAAACTGTCCATCTCTATGACTCTAATTGTAGTCTACCTTTAGAAGGATCTTTATTTCAAACTGGGGGCGAACCTTGAGGAGAACTGGACTTCTGCACTGGCATCACATGGTCAGTCAGCTGGCACACTTTCTGGTGAACAGCTTCATGAAAGATACAGTGCTGTCGTCAGTGATTTTAGTGTTAAAGTGTTAAATTTAATGTATTATTTCATTAAAATATATGATTTAAAGATTTACTTAGACTGTGCTAGCATTTGTGTTAGGCTGACTATTATTTTTGTTATGATTTTTGCTGACATTTTTGGTGGTTTGCCCCAGACCTGTTTTTCCCATAGGCCCCATTATTTATATTGTGTGATTTTCTATAACATGGTATCGCACAGGAACAGATCTGAAAATGTGTTGCTGAAAAAGCGCAGCAGGTCAGGCAGCATCCAAGGAACAGGAGATTCGACGTTTCGGGCATAAGCCTTTCTTCAGGGCTTATTCCTCATTTATTCCTGAAGAAGGGTTTATGCCCGAAATGTCGAATCTCCTGTTCCTTGGATGCTGCCAGACCTGCTGCGCTTTTCCAGCAACACATTTTTCAGCTCTGATCTTCAGCATCTGCAGTCCTCACTTTCTCATCGCACAGGAACACAACGAACTACGTTATAGGAGAACTACCTGCATTTGATTTCCCTTTACGCAACTTTTTCTCATTCATTTGCAGGATGTGGTTGATGCTAGTTGTGCCGACATTTATTGCTGAAGCCTAGGTGCCCTTGAGAAAGTGCCGGCAAGCTGCCTTCATGAACTGTGTTGTAGATACTCCCACAAAGGTGTTATGGAGGGAGATCCAGGGTTTTCACCCAGCGACAGTGAAGGAACGACCATTTATTTCTTTGCCTTCCCACCTTTGCAGGAAAAGAGGGCCAATCATGTTTGATGGGTGAGGTTGTGGAGACAACAGTAACCCTTACTTGATTGATGACTATTCATTGTCTATGAAGTTAGATGGTGAAGACTGAGAACAGTTCAGCTTTGCAAGCATCATATCTGTGTCTAATTTTGCGGCCACTCAATCTACAATTACCAGGAGGTGTCACAGAATGGTAATAAAGAAGAAAAATCCTGGTTGTTTTCCTTCCCCTAATCAGAAGAAAATCCAAGGATTAATCACGCTATCACAAAACATCAACCAATTAAAATCAATTCATTCAGCACAGACAATGGAACATTAATCTATATTAGTCTGAGTCACTGTAGATTAAAGTAATGTGCTGCAGTGGAAGCCTCTGAGGATAATCTGAAATTTAGATTTTCAGTTACTAGGAAGTCAAGGGAAAGGATTAAAGCAACGTTATGAACAGTGGCTGTCTATCCCTGCGTGTGACAGGTGGATATTAACAGGAAGCAAACTCAGTGAGTGGCTCCTGGTGAAAATCTTGCTTCTGTGAATTCTATCGCATGGGACTTTGCTGCGGAGCAGATGGGAGACAGCACAGTGAACCATTAGGTAAAACCCTTTCTGAGAAAGGAACTCTTCTTATCGAGAGAGGATCCATAATTAATAAAATTAACAACAGTCAAGAGAGACTAGAGTGTAGAAATTTTATTCTATTTGGACTTGTCGACCAGTAAAAGTCTGGAAAGAACTTGCTGGAAATGATTGTTCAACCCTTTTTATAAGCTGCTGACTATCTGTGTGAGAATAGGGTTGTTGATTTTATGTGTTTCTACACTGAGATATGTACGGAACCTTCCTTCCAGATAACATGAATGAAGCAAGGTCCTTTACAAAGTTGATTATGGAACACCTGTGGATTATGTGGCATTAATGTTAGGCAGGCACAACATTGCTCTCCAGGAACAGCACCAAAACAAGTTACATTCCAGTTAACCTAATCTCAACAAACCCTCTTACTGTTATTAGTGTTAATTTGGTAACTAGTCTTTGCTTGTGTACTCTCATGTGTCTACTGACTACTGCTTCCCTGACTCTCCAAATATTGATCTTTCTTCAACTCTCCCAAGTATCCTTATGTACAAGTGATTCTTCTATAAGGTGATGGTTGTGTTCTTGTGTAATCCTGCATTGTAGAAAAATCACACTTTAGAAACAGCGCTTAAAGTGTTGGTGATGTAATCATGTTACACTAAGACATGCTTTAAAAGTTTGCATTTGAGAAATAGTGTCCCCAATTCGTCAATCACGTTGCTGCGAAATCGTGTTAACAAAATGTGCATTATAGCAGAACGATCTGTCCTCTTATATATTTTCCAACCTAGAATTCCACATTCACTATTTAAAATCTACCTTTCAGAAAAAGCATTTGTAAACATGAGTCAGTTTCTATACAATCAATCATTATGGCACAGATTTAGATGATTTGCTCCTATGAATTCATAATCCTGTGTAGAGCAATCAGTTCATTTCATCCTCTCATTTTATCTCTGTAGTTCAAACTGATTTCCCTCAAATGCCTGTTCAATTTCCTTTTGAATCAATGATGATCTCTACTTCAACCACGTTCATAGGCAGCAAGTTCCAAAGCAATTTTCATTCCTTGTGAAATAGTTCTTTCTCACATCCCTCTCATTTCTCTTCACATCTTCATATTCCTTGATTAAAAACTTTCGTCTGGTTCTTGTATCATCAGCTAGTAAGAATCTTTCTTTTTATATTCCTTTTCTAAACCTATAATAATCTTGTAAAGCTCTCTTCAGATCAACCTTCTTCCTCCAAAGAAGACAATCTTACCTCATCCAAATTAACTTTATAGTTAAAATACTCAACCCTGAATCCATTCTCATAAATTCCCTTTACATAGTGTCAAAGATCCTCCTTCTAAAGTCTAGTAACTGAACCGACTGCAGTCCTCTAGTTGTGGTTTAACTCTAGCTTTATAATGGTTCAGCATATCTTCCTTGCTTCTGTACTCAATATATTTTATTTATGAAACCCAAGATCCCAAATCCTTTGGTAAGCATTCTCTCAGTACATCTAGAATCCTTCAAAGATCAATGTGCATAAACTCTCTTCTTATTAACTCCTGAAGGAGTTTGGGGATTCAGGAAAATTAAAGTCATTGTTTTTGGGTGGGGGGGTGGTGGGGGTGAAGGTTGGTTAGCTCAGTTGGCTAGATGGTCAGTTTGTGATGCAGAGTGATGTCGATAGCGTGGATTCAATTTCCATGCTGGCAAAGATCACTATGAAGAACTCTCCCTTTCAACCTCTCCCCTCACCTAAGGCATGGTAACCCTCAAGTTAAACCACCACGAGTTGTCTCTCTCCAATGAGAGAGCAACACTATGGTCTGGTAAGACTATGCCAACTTTACCTTTTATCATTCAGCTTGGTGCTCACCATTGGCTGCTTGGTCTTGCCCTGACTCCATAATCCTCATTAACCAGATCTTGTGGGTTACAATTCTAGGATTCCTATTGACCATGAACTGAGGAATGAGTTTAAGTTGGATTGCATTTATATTTCACACCCGAAGCATCAATGCGAATCAAAAATGAATGTTTTGTTCCAGTGCATGGTTTATAGATAGACTGAGAAGGCCTGTATTGACTGCAATGTGAAGAGGAATGAAACTGCTTCTATCTGGTTAAATCAGGTCAGATTTAAACTGAATGTACATTGAATCTGTTACAGAGCAAAACCTGTCTAGAAGACTATGAGATGAATGATGATTTCATCAAAGTTAGGATCAAAGAATTGATTGTGAGGATATATAATTTTATTGTAATAATACTTGCAAGACTGGAAGGAAGCAAAACTCCTTTCATCCAAATGTTATCTTAGCTCAGTTTAAGTACATAAATACAATATTGAACCATTTTGTCGGTATTCCTGTGAAGATAAAATCATTCAATTAACTTCTTCTGCCTCCACTATCGCACATCGATACATTTCTGTTTCGTGTGGTTAAAGGTGCTTTCAATTTGCATACAGAATTTAGGATGTGCTTTCTCTTATATCATCATTCAGTAAAAATTCCAACTAATGTGCCGCATGTTCAGGTTAAACAAAGCTTGTACAGTTCTCCTTTGTCAAAAACATTCAAACACTTTCAGACATTTCTCAGTATGCTGAATGAAAATACCAGTTCTTTCAAGTGATTAAAAGAGAAAAACATAATGGGTTCTCACTGGGGATCACAGTAATCTGACTCAACAATAAAGCAGACTGTGCTCCATGGTGGAGCTATGCTTCAGGCACATATATAGTGTTCAATTATTTTGCGAACATTCTGTTCTTTCCCTGTTATAAGCAATTGCTCAAGTTTGATAACAATGTTCAGCAGGAAAGCTCCTTCATTCTTTTTTGATTTTTTTTCTTTTTAATTGTTGAAATTTAACATAAGAACTAGGAGCAGAAGAAGGCAATTCAGTCCCTAGAGCCTGCTCCACCATTTAATACAACCATGGCCTATCTCATTTCAGCCTCAACTCCGCTTTCCTGTCTGCTTTCCATAACCCTTTAACCCATTACTAATTAAAAATCTATCTGCTCCTTAAATTTACTCAATGTCATGGCATCCACTGTTTTTTGCGGTAGTGAATTCCACAGATTTATGGCCCTTCAAGAGAAGTAAAATTAGATTAGATTACTTACGGTATGGAAACAGGCCCTTCGGCCCAACAAGTCCACACTGACCCACGTTCCCCTACATCTAACACTACAGGCAATTTAGCGTGGCCAATTCACCTAACCTGCACATTTCTGGATTGTGGAAGGAGACTGGAGCACCCGAACGAAACCCACACAGACACAGGGCGAATGTGCAAACTCCACACAGAGAGTCACCTGAGGCAGGAATTGAACCCGAGTCTCTAGCGGTGTGAGGCAGCTGTGCTAACCACTGTGCCACCATGCCACCCACAAATCTGTTGCCCTTATCCTAAAACTATGATCTTTCATTCTAGATTGTGCCATTAGAGGAAACAAACTCTCTACATTTTCTTTGTCAACCCCCTTTGGTATCTTATATACCTCAATCAGATATCCTTTTATTCTTCTGAACTCTAACGAGTATAGGCCTAAATTGCTCAATCTTTCTTCGTAGAAAAGTTGCTCACCTCTGGAATCAATTCAATGTAGCCCACCAATCACTTGACTAATTTTGCCTTATTCCAGGCTGTTTTCCTCCTGGAATTATAGAGAGGTAGGTATTAAGGGAATTGAATGTGGGTGATACAGTTATTACTTTTGGTGCATGTGGGGAGATATCCCAAGTGAGTGAGTGGACACCACAGATGCAGAATCAGTGGTGTTTAGGTAAGTGACAGTGAGTGAGGGAAGATTTGCAAGCAATAGTGAGAGTGGCACAGCATAAGATGCAAGGTGGGTACAAAAGCAGAGATGAAGTGAATGTAAGGTATTAGACAGAAGATGATGGCATTTACACTGCTGAAGTGGACAAGGTGGTTCAACCTCCTCTTACACTGACATGCATTCCTCCAGAAGGCTGAGACTGCACAGACCTAGGTTGCAGCCTCAGACCAGTTCTTGGGAAGAATGGACAGCCCCCCTTTAAACCATTCTATCCTCCAGAACCTCCGTGACCCTGCCCATAAAGCAGGATGCGAATTTCCCTTTTCTGTCATGTCAGGGATATATATCAGGAACTGTGCAGGGAGGCTCCAGACTAGCAGTGGTTATTCAGGAATACAACAACCTCTTAAAGATGGACCCTGTGCCATGGACCCATTCTTGGATATTTTGACAATAGTGACTTGTTCCAGCAACAGCGAGTGGTTGGACGGGCTAGAATCAGGTAAGAGGGATGCTATGGGAGCAAGTTAAGTCGTTAATAGACAAGGTAGGTAAAGTACAGGGAAGTTAGCCCTCAATAAACCAATGCTTAGATTCAGCCCAATGAAGCTAAAGGACAAGCATCCTGCTCAAATCAAGTAAACGATGCAACAAGATACAACTCTGTTGTCCTGCAGGAAGTAATGATGAAGGGTTGGCCTAAATGTATCAAGAATATACCTTTGCTATGAGAGATTATTGGGCATGCTGAGATAAAATGATAATCCACAATAGCATTTTGTTTAAGGAAAATAGAATCAATCCCTATAAGTAGTTGGAAAGAGATGCTGAAGTACATCCATGCAAGATATCAAGGGATTGCACTTGAAGGCAAGGCAATTACTCTCGTGGTCTAACAAGAGCAATGAGATTAAGGACCACATCAGCCAGTGCAGTGCTTACAATGAATATGCAGTGAAGCAAGCTAAAAAATCACCCATGATGCAGAACACGGATGAAACATAGAGTAGACCTCTTCATGCTTTTAGGAACTAATTATCTTGCCACAGTCAACTACTATACTGACTACTAGATCATCTGACAACAGTGATCATGAGTGAGAGTGTCAAATGTATGAAAGCTATCATAGCATTCCGACACTGTGGAGTGACTACGGCCCTGAAATTACAAGTGAAGAATTCAACAGTTTCATGAAAGATTGGGAAATTCAACTTGCATCATGTTTACACTATCCTCAGCCATGCAACAATGAAAATCACCAAAGGGATTATTACAAAATTGAACAAATTGAATCATGAAGGTATAGGCTAATCTTTGAGTAGAGTAACACAGCTACTGAAGCATGGAAAGTAGTCCAGTCCAAAAATTGATACATCACATCCAAACTACATTTCCATTTGCTAAGGAAAAACTGAAAACAGAAATGGGGTGGCAGGTGAAAGTGACAAAATCAAGCTGAAATGACAGAAAGGCAAATTTCATTTTGATAAAGCTGCCAAATCATTGACAGGGCTAAATATTGAAGAACAAGTCAGAGTTCAAACATTCAGTGTTCTAAATAAATGTTACCCCATTTGGCAACTTGCACCCTATGTTGAGTAGTTGTCAGCTTGATTGTATGCAATGAACACAAATAACCAGATATATCAATGCAACCACAGAACATCTAAGTGCAATTAGCAAACCTTCATCCTCACTGCAGGCTACTGATCAGAAAAATGTGATCCATCGCCTGAACAGAGTAAGAATGATCATCAGTCCCAGAAGTTCACTGTTTCCCAGTAACAGAAATAATGGCAACAGCATTCATCACAGAAAGTCACTCCTAGGAAAAGGAGCATCACTCTCGGAATGAGCAGACAGAAAAACAGTCAACAACAATGTGTACATTTACCATTATGAGACCTACATGATCTAAAGACTAAGGGGATGGATAGCTGCATGAGTTAAAGTGAGGAGTGAAATAACTCTGGTACCCTGTTACCAAATCATCCTTTATTTACACATGAAAAGCCCTTGACACTGGATCAGCTCCTTCAGAGCCAGCTCTTAGAGTGAACAAGATGTCTGACATTTCTCTTGTTATCTAAGTGAAGAGTGACAGGGGTAGGATAGAGGAGTGGGTCTGGGTAAGATGCTCTTCGGTGGGTCAGTGTGGACTCAATGTGCTGAAGGCCTCTACCTGCAGTATAATGATTCTATGAATAGAAGAGCTTTCCACACTCGTGTGGACTTTAATCAAATGGAGAAATATTTATTGCAATTTTGAACCTTAACATTACAAAATCTAATATTTAACTGTTAGCCCATGAATGTCAAACTTCATTGGATCAATGAATTCACTGGATTCTAAAACATTTCATCAAGGAAGACTCAACATTTCAACAGAAGATTGTTTTAGTCAATTTTCCTGTTTCTGGTGATGTGTTGGTGCAGCAGGAGTTAACCCTACCTCTGATCCCAGACACTTGGGTTCAAGTCCCTCCTGCTCCAAAGACTGATTAGAAAACATCTGAATACCAGAGAACATTTCTGGTCTGTGCCTTGGAAGCAGCAGAAGGTTTTCACCAACTGTGAAATGATACCTCAACATGAGTTGTCATGGGTACCGATATTATCTGAGGGACTGTGACACAGTATTTGTACAACTATCACTCCCTGTTTTGGCAAACTGCATTGTGCATCCAGTTGATTTAAGATTACCATAAACATATGACAGCAGAGGTGGAATAAAGGAATATACTTTTAATGGCACAGGAGGCACTTCCCCTACTTACTGAATAATTTCTTCCCAAAAAATGGTACAAGTACAGACTTATTCCTCAACCAAGGTTGTTACGGGCTTTATTATTTCAGTTAGAGACAAAAGAACTGTAGGTACTGGAATCCAAAGTAGACAAGAGAGACAAAAAAAAACTGCCTATCACTACCTCACCATTCTGCAACTCTCCCCACTCCATGCCCCTTCTCTCTCTTCATCTGCAGCTCCCCCTACCCCCACACCTAGTCCTGAAGAAGAGTTATACCCAAAATGTTGACTTCTCCACCTCCTGATGCTACCTGGCTTACTGTGTTCTTCTAGCCTCTTCTTGTCTACTATGTTAGCTCAGTTGGCTGGACAGCTGCTCTGCAATGCTGAGTGATACCAACAACATGGATTCAATCTCTTGTTAGGTTAGCACAAGGGACTCTCCTTCTCTATCTCTCACCTCACCTTAACTATGGTGGCCGATTGTCAATCATCTATGATGACTTCAGCTTTATATGAATAGATACTTGTATGATATAACTACAGTTAAAGAACTCCTAGTATAAGTTCAGGTATCACTTGAGTTGTGGATATTAGTATAAATGTAACTTGCATTAACAAGGTTCTGCATCCTGCTCCTCTTGGTTGCTATAAATGTATGACTGCAAATCATAGTCCATGATCTGTCAAGACTCAGGTAAAAACAATGACTGCAGATGCTGGAAACCAGATTCTGGATTAGAGTGGTGCTGGAAACGCACAGCAGTTCAGGCAGCATCCGAGAAGCAGGAAAATCGACATTTCAGGCAAAAGCCCTTCATTAGGATTCCTGATGAAGGGCTTTGCCTGAAACGCTGATTTCCCTGCTCCTCGGATGCTGCCTGAACTGCTGTGCTTTTCCAGCACCACTTTAATCCAGAGTCTGTCAAGACTCATGTAAACAATTGTCATTGAAAATTGGATGGCATGCAGCAGTCAGGGAACTACATTATCACTGAGATTCATAGAGTGATAGAGACATACAGCACGGAAGAAGGCCCTTCTGTTCAACTCATCCATGGTGACCAGATATCCTAAACTAATCTAGTCCCATTTGCCAGCACTTGGCCCATGTCCCTCCAAACCCTTCCTATTCATAAACCCATCCAAATGCCTTTTAAATGTTGCAATTGTACCAGCCTCCACCACTTCCTCTGGCAGCTCATTCCATACACACAATACCTTCTGCGTGAAAAAGTTGCCCCTTGGATCCCTTTTAAATCTTTCCCCTGTCACCCTAAACCTATGCCCTCTAGTTCTGGACTCCAACTCAGGGAAAAGACATTGTCTATTTACCCATCCATACCCCTCATGATTTTATGAACCTCGATAAAGTTACCCCTCAGCCTTGCAGTCAGCTTCAGGAAGAATAAGGAGAGGAAACATTTGAGTTGGAAAGAAATAACCTGAAAATCCCAGCTTTTCATACACCTGCAGTACAGCTAGTGTAATGTTTATGTAACAACATTGAACTTAACTCAATGTTTCCATCTTGTGGTCAAAGTTACAAACTGGTGCTACTTGAATAATTGCTTCTGAGAAGTAACTATTTTAGGTGAACAAAATTAAAAATTACACAACACCAGGTTATAGTCCAACAGATTTATTTAGAAGCACTAGCTTTCGGAGCGCTGCTCCTTCATCAGGTGGTCCATCAGACAACTATCTGATGAAGGAGTAGCGCTCCAAAAGCTAGTGTTTCCAAATAAACGTGTTGGACTAGAACCTGGTGTTGTGTGATTTTTAACTTTGTACACCCCAGTCCAACACCGGCATCTCCAAATCATATTTTAGGTGAATTCTGTACCCTTATAATTAACCTCTGATTTTACTTTCTGACAGTGTATAAAATGCCTTTCTTGATTTTATTTTCCATAAAGTTTAATGTCATTTGTATTCCACCACAGATTCAGTATCACATCAATTCACCCAATAAATTTTGAGTTCAGTCTTCATCTAATTTGCATCATCACAATAGATACATCCATCAGGTCATTTGCCCAATGTGTTATACAATATACATAAAAGCATAATACCTAATAAAACACATTGAGTTACATAATAGGCTCAAGAGCATTATACCTGACAAAACACAATTTATTATATTTATCTTGCACAAAGTGTACGGCTAAGCATAAAGGGTCTATTACATTTCAAGTGTGCTTGTAGCAGATATATCATTTTTTTTCTACTTAGGTCAAATAGGCATTATCGTTTTAGTTATTCATGCTAATTCCCCAGGTATGGACAGATAGAAAAATCTGGCAATTTAATAACAGAAACTCAGGGGAACCAGTGATGTATGGATACAGAGTTAGTAATCCAGAGATCCAAGCTCTGGATGACATGGGGCTAAATTTGACCAAAAAATTGATTTAATGTTAATTTCTGGGAGTTTTAGTGAGTTAACTCGCACAATTCATCACTGCTCACCTCATTGTATATTTTCCATACCTCTACAGCATTGCATTTGTTCAAATGTACGCTCATCAGACTCTTGGACCTCCAGCATTAGATTGAAAGCCTAGCTGTGCACAGGACCAAACTGTGCCAACCAGGTTTAGCCCTTCATGGTACAACAGTGTGGGATGGATATAGGTGGCATGGCTGATATGTTGAAGCTTGCACCCATAAACGTATTGCTGCTTTACATCATTGCCTGTCTGATCACCTGTCATTGTAACTGCATCTACAAGAATGAAGCTACAAAAGGTAGCCATGTTTTGCACCATGCCATGTTAAAACCCTGTTTAAGGGAGTGCTACGCTTTCCCTAATGTCCAGCATAACATAAAGTTGTGTCATTGTTCAGCATGGGGAACATCACATGTTGGAAAGCTTGCAACAGTTATTAATGTTAACTTTGACTGAACAACTTAGAAAATGAAGGAAAAGCAAACAAAAACATTTTTATTTGCTCTGAGAATAAACAGGGTCCATTTTCCTTTTGAACAAAAACCAGTCTACAGTGAATAACTGTTGAAATCACTCAACTCACATCTCTTGGAACTGTGTATCAATTAACTCCTGGCTGCCTTATTGCACTGCTCCATTAGGCTGAAAGTGATGTTCCTCCTGTGCAGTGTCCTCATCTTCTTCCTCAGAGGCAGCTGCCAGTCTCCTAGCTCTTTGGTGCCCATGGCATCCCCCTTGTCTGCTGCAGGGCAAAGCAGACAAGGATTATGTGGCACAGTCTGGAATGTACCATAACAACATTTCCCAGACTGTCGTGTTATGGAATTCCTGACTCCAATTGCTCCAAATAGCTGACTGAATGTGTCCAAACTCATGGACTGAGATCAGACTTAACTGCCTACACTGGGACCTTGGGTCCTGGGCCTCCTTCACCGCCGCTCCCTCACCACCAGATGCCTGGAGGAGGAACGCCTCATCTTCCGCCTTGGAAAACTTCAACCCCAGGGCATCAATGTGGACTTCAACAGTTTCCTCATTTCCCCTTCCCCCACCTCATCCTAGTTCCAAACTTCCAGCTCAGCACTGTCCCCATGACTTGTCCAGACTTGTCCTACCTGCCTATCTCCTTTTCCACCTATTCACTCCACCCTCTCCTCCCTGACCTATCACCTTTATTCCCCTCCTCCACTCACCCATTGTACTCTATGCTACTTTCTCCCCACCCTCACCCTCCCCTAGCATATCTCTCCACGCTTCAGGCTCACTGCCTTTATTCCTGATGAACGGATTTTGCCCGAAACGTCGATTTTGCTTCTCCTTGGATGCTGCCTGAACTGCTGTGCGTTTCCAGCACCACTCTAATCCAGAATCTGGTTTCCAGCATCTGCAGTCATTGTTTTTACCTCTGACTGGTGTCAGTCCCCCTTTTTTGACTGAGGACTACACCCTTTTGACTTTGAAATATGGCTATTTGGCCAAAGTACATATCGTATGTTTGCCACAAAAGTTGTTGGCATGTACTACAGGTGAAGTGTTCATAAATGAAGTGCCATTTATGTACACCCCTTCTTGACTGAACAGCGTTGGCAACCATATCAAGCTGCCTGGCTTTGTGCTAAAAGGCAAGGCAGGACAAAAGTATTGTTAAACTGCAAGCTCTAAATGATGCAAAAATATGCAAAAAGGCAAAGCAAGAAGACTTGCTATGAGCATCAAAGCAGACACTAATTGAGTGAGCACTAAGAAGGTGTACTAAGTGCCCCAGAATATATCCTGTTATGATGCATAAGAAGGGTGTTTGTGAATTCTCATAAATTATGAAAATATCGAGATCTATCCATACTGATAGTCTAGCTACTGCTCAACTGTTGTTAACTCCAGTTCGAGGATTTTGGGATGCCATGAAGAATATGAGCATTGGAATGTATGATTCCACTAATGCACCAAATTATACACTCTGCAATGTTTTCTCATTGGCTATTTTTCTGTTCAAAGCGAGTAACATCATTTGAATTTGAGATCCAGCTAGGGGCAAGTGCTTTCATCATGCATCCCCTACCTCATTAATGCCACACGTCAGGCATCACATTACATACTATTTGTTATGACATGGCATAAACCCCTTTGTTAATTTAAACTAGCCACACAGAAAGGATTTACCCTGTGCTGTAATGTGTTGAAATTCAAGAGGCAAAGAACCATCTCAGAGATCATAACTTAAAGTAACAATTAACAACTGTATTCTTTAAGTCCAACAGAGAATATTAAAATCAACAACTGTTTACAACTCCTTTCTCTTAAAACCTATCTTTTACCTGCCACGCTACAATACTCGTCGGATTAAAAATTCTGAATAAGATTTAGAAAAAAACATATTTCAAAACCAGTCAGCTTCGCCAATTCTCCTTTATAGATTTTCCTCTGAAGATTCTCTCCAGGTTGGCCTCGATGTTCTGCTGTGCAAACTCCCACACACAGGTACCTTTCAGAGAGCTCTTCAGCTAGCAGTCTACATTTGTTGGTCTTTGGCAGTTCTCCCCCTTACTGTTCAATATGTCCCATTTCATGCATCAAAGCATCAGATTGTTTCATTGATTTTAATATTATCAAAATGCTAAATTCAAATTTGATTGGATTTTGGTAGCTTGGGGCATAATTTGAACTGATTGGCTAAATTTGAATTTGTTTTTGTTTCATGGCATCCAGCTGCTGTTATTTGTTTCAACCAAGTGTTACATTGTCACCTTGTTCAGGACTCTCCGTGCTTTGTCAGTTCTTGCTAGCTTTTCAATGCTCTTAAAGGTACAGTACACCTCCACACTTTCATAACATGTTGGCATATGAATCTTTTTCCAAGAATGACCATTATAAATTAAGACTTTAAGTAATCATGACCAGTACATTATTTGCATAAATTACCTCCTTCTCATTAGATAAACAAATCTAATCAGTTGCTAACTTAAACCTTCAAAAATGTTTTGTTATTTCTGAATCACATTTCATATCTGATACTGGATAACAAATACTTGAAGCAGCTGCATTCTCACACTGAACAGTAGACATACAAGGACTTATTCTGTATTGTTCATGGGTTGTTTCCTTGGGAGAAGGGCTATCGCAGTGGCTTAATTCCAAAGATTTGCTCCCAGTGACATGTACCTAGATGAATTTACTTACCTCAGTGTCCCTTATTGAGGCATGATGTTGTCCTACTTGTGAGAGCTCCTTTGGAGTCATGTGGGAGCACACTGTGATTCCTTATTGTGGTGGAGGTAAGGACTTAGTAATACTATTACTGAAATGTTGCTCTTTTTCTGATGTTGCCCACAGGCTCATGTGTCTGACATGGATGTAACAATTTATGGAGTCCTTGTGGCCTTGCTTCACAGACAAAGTCTGCATAGAAGATGTCATGACAGTTCAGAACCTCAAAAGAATTCGGACGTTTTGAATTTTTAATTCCAAAATGCATTCTTTTTAAAAGAGGGCTGATAGAGACAGATGTTATATTGCTGTCTGGAGACAGACTCTTATGGAATATCATACCTAAAGATGTGAAAGGAATTTAGGGATTCCATCATGAACTGTCATGTCTAAGGGGTATTTCCCTGGGGTCTGGGTCTAACAAAAGGGACAGCATTTACAAATTTGTCAGCAAAAATAGCAACTTCCAGAAGTTGTTGCACAGCCTCCAAATAGAGAAACAGGAGGTGAAGACCATTCAAGGTGATGGAGGAGAATGATACAGACTTAATTGTCATTTTCCACATCTCTTAAAAGTACAGTGCAGGAACAGACTAGGATTGTTCTAGGCCTCTCATTGAATTATGCCATCTGCTGGAGCAGAACCTGAGCTCAGAAGGAATGTACTCTCATCCCATCTCGTGGTCCCATCAAGGTTGCAGCATGCCTTAAGTTTTATGTCAGAGGCAGACATCAGGGAGCATCTGGGCACCCATGTGGCACGCCCCAATCCTTGACCCCCATAACTGTACCCAGGATGTTACAGATGCCATTTTCTCTAGATTGCACCTTTTGGATCCTTTCTCTATGATAACGAGAGTCAAGTGCCGAAAAGAAGAAAAAGCTGAAATTGAAAGAGAAAAGAAGAAAGAAAAAGATAAAAAAGGATGTGGCCGGCCTGGTGCTGGGGAGCAGGCAGGCTCATCAGCCCAAATGCTGCCTAAGTGCTGCTGCCACCTGTGGAGCACCATCTTGTGAAGACATGTAAAAACTTGGAACAGGAGTAGGCTGTTGAGACCATTCCACCATTCCATATGATCATGGGTGAACCTCTGTCTTGACGCCATATGCTGCTCTCTCTCCATGGCCCATTGAGTTATCTGTTCTCCACAGCCTTCTGTGGTAAAGGTGCACCACTCTCTGAATGAAGAAATGTCTCCTGTCCAAAATGGCTGAGCCCATATCCTAAGATCGTGACTGCTTGTTCTGTAACTGCTGGCCATGGAAACTATCGTTCCTGCATCCAGCTTGTCATTGAGAATTTCAAATGCTTCAATGAAATTCTCTCTTTCCTGCCATGCCAGGAATCATTTGTTACACTCTCTCCATAGCAGTATACTCTTCTTAAGTAAGGAGACAAAATGGCACATAATATTCCAGGTGTGGTCTCACCAAGGCTCCCTACAGCCACAGTAAGACTTCCTTGTTACTTTACTTCAACCCTCTTGCAAAGAAGGGCAATATACCATTTGCCTTTCTGATTGCTTACTGCACATATATGTTTGCTTTCAGTGACCATTGTACAAGGACACCAGGTCCCTTTGTACATACACATTTCCCAATATATCACAATTTAAATAATACTCTCCCATTCTGTTTTCAGTACTGATTGGACAGCTTCACACTTATCTAGCTTATACTGCGATACATTTGTCCACTTCTCAACTTGTGTAAATCGCCTTGGAGGCTTTTTACATTCTTCTCACGATCAACCTGGTTTTGTGTTACTTCAAGACTTGAATATATTCCCTCAACTAAATTGTTGATGTACGTTATGAATAACCCAAGCACTGATCCCTGAGATCGCTCAGAAACACCACCTTCCACTCTACAAAAGACCAATGTATTCCTATTCTCTGTTTCCTGTCAAATAATAAACTCTCAATCCATGCCAGTATGTTACTATTAATCTCATGTGCTTTGATTTTGCACACACAATTCTTATTTTGGATTTTATCTATTATTTAGCTTTCTGGATTACTCCTTTGATCTCATCCTTTGTAACAGATTCCAGCATTTTCCTATATTGATGTTTTCTCTCTTTTTTCAATATTGGGATTACATTTGCCACCCTTCAATCAACTGGAACTGTTCTGGAGTCTACCGGATTTTGGAATTTGACAATCAATGCAGCTATCATTTCCCCAGTGACTTGCTTTTGTACCCTGGGATGTGGATTATCAGGCTCAGGGGATTTATCAGCTTTCTCCACCTTTTCTCAATAATACTGACGTCCTTCAATTTCTCCTTCCCACCAGGCCTCTGCATTTTTTATATGTTTTGGTAAGTTGTATCTGTGAAGACAGATCAAAAGTAGTCACTTAAATCCTCTGCCATCTCCATGATCAATTCTCTAGCTTCAGAGTGTAAAAAGCCTATATTTGTTTTTATGTGTTTATAGAAGCTTATAATTGGACTTTATGTTCCTTTCAAGTTTGCTCTCTTACTCCACTTTTCCCCATTAACTTCCTGATAATCCTTTGCTGAATTCTAAAGAGTTCCTTGAACTCAGGTTTGCTGCTTTTCCCAGCAATTTCATATGATCTCTTTTCAAATCACATATTATCCTTTGTATCCACTTTAGGCCACTTTCTGCTCAATGTTCTTTCACACAAAAGGAAAGTATGACTGTTGCAATGCATATATTTGTTCCTTAAATATTTGCATTGCCTAGCTACCGCCTTGCTTTTCACTGAACTTACACAATCTATTATAGGCAATTCATGCTTCATACCTTTTTTGTTTCCTTTCTTTAGATTTATGACCCTGGTTTTGGATTGGAGTACTTCACTTTCTATTTCAGTGAAGAATTCTATTATTTTATGGCTGCTTTTCCTAAGAGACTTCTCGCGACAAGATAAATTAAACTCTTTTCATTACACAAGACCAAATCTAGGATAGCCTGTACTATAGTTAATTCCTCGACATACTGGTTTAAAAAGCTATCCTGTATACACTCCAGGATTTCATTCACAAAAACAGTGTTTTTGCGAAAGTGAAAAATCACATGACACTAGGTTATAGTCCAACAGAATTAATTGAAACTGCAAGCTTTCGAAGCCCCCGTTCCTTCCTCAGGAAGCTAGTCAGACACAATACATTGAACACAGAATTTGTGAGCTTATAATTTATAAATTCTGTGTCTGATGTATTCTCTTTTACTTATTGCCTGAGGAAGGAGTGGGGGCTCCGAAAACTTGTGGTTTCAAACAAACCTATTGGACTAGAAGCTGGGGTCGTGATTTTTAACTTTGTCTACCCCAGTCCAACATTGGCACCTCCACATCTTCGCTAATGTGGTTAGTACATTGATTAAAGTCAACCATTATTACTGTCACACCTTTGTTGCATGCATCTCTAATCTACTGTCGAGTGTGTGGTGCTGGAAAAGCACAGCGGGTCAGACAGCATCCGAGGAGCAGGAGAATTGACGTTTCGAGCATAAACCCTCTACTGTTGGATTCCACCCCCTACTTTACAACTACTGTTTGGAGGCCTATGGACAACTCCCACTTATATTTTCCATCACTTGTTACTTCTTAGCTCCACCCAGACTGTTCAACACCAAGATTTTCTGTGGAAATGTCCTTCTCACTATTGTCCTGTTTTCATCTGTTACTAACAATACCACCTCACCTACTTAGCCTTTTTGTCTGTATTGCCTAAAGATTGAATACCCCCATTTTTCAGTCATATCTCTGTAATTGCAATCATATCTTACCCATTTAAAATTATTTGCAATGTTAATTAGTCTAAGTCTTTGCAAATGCTCCATGCATTCAAATATCATACCTTTAAATTTGCCTTTTCATATTTACACACTTTTTGATGTCCTATTTGCTGCTAGTCCTCGTTTCCTCTGCTTTCCACTTTTGCTTTCTATTTCTCTATCTTTCATTTCCTGTGGTATGACCACCGCTGTGCATGTGCTATTCACAGAGAGATCAGCCTTTTGGATAATTCCAGATGCTGCTCCAGATCCAAAACACAGAGTTCAAGTAACTGCAACTGCACGTGTGCTCACCCTGGATACTGGAATTATTCTTGACTTCCAACGGTGCACAAGAATAATGTGATGGGAGTGCAGCATAGCACAGCATAATGAAGTGAAAAGAAAAATATTCTTTCATTTTTCCATATTTTTAATTATGAACTGACATGGGAAAAGGACTGTTTTAAAAGAGAAGGATTCTGGAAGGGATAACTGCACTTTCCTGATGAAGGGCTTATGCTCGAAACGTCGAATTCCCTATTCCTGAGATGCTGCCTAACCTGCTGTGCTTTAACCAGCAACACATTTTCAGCTGCACTTTTTAAAAGCAAGCCACCCCTACTTTTTGTAAGTGCTTTTTACATTGTTGTAAAACCAGTGGGAGATGTTTATTTGCTGATGAACAGAACCTTAGGTATGTTGTTGAAATGTGATTTGCCTGGCAACAAGTAGCTGATTGGTTGATGAAGTGGTGATCAGTTATCATGACAAAGACCTTCTGCCTGAAACAACTATGTGACTGGCCCCAGGTAGCTGAACAGCTTGTGAATGGGATGGTTAGAAGCCTTTGGACCACTGGAAAGACAGGTGTTGTCTTTGTCTCTGCAATAAAAAAAAACCAAGGCTTGAAGAAAGTCGATGTAAGGAGTTGCTCTGAATCAATAAGTTAGATGTCTTAAGTTGTGAGCCTGTTGCCCTGCACCTCCCACAAGACGAGAAAAACACCTGAGGAGAGAGAGAAAGATTGATAAACAACAAGTTCTGACAATCAAAAGGATAATCTTAGTAAACTCTGTGGACAGGAATCATTGAATTGTCTTCTCAGCTTTTCCATTTCTTCATAGACACAAAAAATTGTGTCAACTACATATGTGAAAGGGAAATTTTTAAAGTGAATTAGAGTTTTAACAGTATGCAACAGTTTATAGTAATTTACCTGCAATGGAAATCTATTTATTTTTAATAAGAGGAATTCTTGCTAAGTACAGAAACCTGGTTCATGATTTCTGACAACTTGGTTTTAAAAAGACAAGTAAATTAGACAGGTTTGTGTACTTTGTTAAAATCTTTAACTTCTGTGATGACTTTAGAAATAGCAGAGCTTTGCTTTCACCCCAGAGGTTTACTAGCTTGGTCACCCATGGAGGCCTCCATGTCTCCACATGAGATGGTGCACTCTTAACCAGCTAGATACAATATCTTTTCTTCATATGGCACAAGGAGCTTTATGTCCACTATGCCTCATCAGTCTTCACCATCTTGCTGTAGTAGCGAGACATCTTTATCTGTAATACGATACAAGGAGTGATTGAAAGGAGAGATTGAGTCTGACAGAAGGGGTTGGGACAGCCATTAGTGCTGCAGGACCAGAATAGGTAGTAGCAAGGGAGTAGAAAGCACAGAATTGTTAGCTCGGGATGAGGTGGGTGAGAGTTGTTGAATAGATATGACACATGCTGCAGTGAGAGCTGTAATCCCTGAGCTTTTGTAAGAGCCATATGCAGTGTCAGAGTTGGAGTGAAGGCTGGTCTTGTGTATGTGAGGTAGCAGGGAGAGGATGGTGTCACTTAGCCTTACAGAGAAGAGAAGATCATTAGTTTCTTCATGCATCATTCTGTTGTGTCTCACCCGGGGGACTGCACTGATGTGGGCTGCTATCTTAGTCGAAACTAGTTGTGTCTGAGAGTGAGGCCACCTTTGCCGATCAGCAGTACTGCCCTCTTCTGGCAACAGTTTCTGTTGGCAAAATGTGGAGTTAAATCCTCTTCTGGGGCATTTCTATCGGGATGACAAAGCAGGATCGCATTGTGAAAGGCAGTTCCTGACTTGCAGCATTGGGGATGGTGTGCAGCTGGGGTATAAATGTGGCATCAGTGATGCCAACATTGCAAAGTCCTGGCAGGAGCAAGCATACCTGCCTCTCCCACAACTTGATTCCACAATGCAGGTGCCAAACAGACCGTTTGCAGAATTAATGAGATGAAGACTATGTGAGAAATTTTTCCAGGGGCTATGGTGGATCAGGCACCATTAATTTCACCCAGAAAAATCATCTTGCCAAATAATAAGAAAATTATCTAATTATCTGTATCTCAATTTCAGGGCATGACAGGAGCAAGCTGGAGAAAGGAAACTCCTCTTTGGAAACATGTTTGAATCATAATTTACTATAATTGCAATCATCCATATTACTCCCATCATATTCAACTCTGATTTGCAAAATGTTGTTTCAGACAGTCTCCTAAATTTGACCACATGACTGTATAAAAAGAGGGTCCTCCATTCATAAAGTCATGAAAAACAAATGGCAAAGGAAGTCAGAGCAGGTCCAATCACCAATACAGAGCTGAAAATGTGTTGCTGGAAAAGCGCAGCAGGTCAGGCAGCATCCAAGGAGCAGGAGATTCGACGTTTCGGGCATAAGCCCTTCTTCAGGAAGCTTCCTGAAGAAGGGCTTATACCCGAAACGTCGAATCTCCTGCTCCTTGGATGCTGCCTGACCTGCTGCGCTTTTCCAGCAACACATTTTCAGCTCTGATCCCCAGCATCTGCAGACCTCACTCTCTCCTCAATCACCAATACACATTGGTATTGTTCGGAGGCTTTAAGCTACACTTTCAGGATTGATCCAAATCACCCACAAAACTATGTTCAGAACCTGCAAAATAGAACAATATAAACCTTTCATTCTATATGTATAATTACACATGTTTCGTGTAGATAGCAAGCAACCTGCAATAAGTCATGAAAAAAGCATAATTGTTCTATTTGTTTTGTTTATTTTTGATTCAAAGAAGGTTAGAATCAGACCAACTGCTGTTTAGATGACAGAATTTCAGCCGTTCCTTTCCACCCACTAAGCAGTTTTTTTTACAGCCTTGCGGGGGAGTGGAAAAGAATGTAGTTTAAACCCCTAACCAGCTGGTGGGCCCCCAATCCAAATGACCTTAGTCAGTGCTGTGTAGGGAAGAAAGTGGAATCACTGGGAAATTCCAGCTAGATGGGCAGCTCTACATAAAACGTCCATAGCATTATTCATCTTCTCAGATTGAAATTAATGTTATAGCAAAAAGAATATCAGACTGGGGACAAAAATAGAAGCAGAAGAATTTCAAAAGAAAGTCTCAGCTATTTTGAAACATGATTTTTTAAATGATGCAACATTTGCAAAAAACAGCATGTGGACAAAATGTTGTCTCAAGGCCGGTGAGTGACTGATTATCCTGTGATAATGTTAACCTCCAGTTAGTTTGTTAACATTGCATAATAGTTTTATGAAAAGTCATGAACTCAGTTAAAGGACTAGAACACAAAGTTTTCAAGAACTGGACAATCATACAGAGTGCTTATAAAATTCAGTTCCCCAATGCTTGTGGTTAAGTGCTTAGGTTACATATTGGCAGCAAAGTGCTTCACTTCTTCTGCACTTGTACTGGTGGGGGTGTTAGCACTGGCATTAGGAACAGGTACCGGAACTATGCAGAGTCGGCAGTGTAATGCTAATTTGGTGGCACCTGTGCCATTTTTGCCCTCACCGCAGTATTCAATGCTTTCTACTAACTGATCAAATTAAGAGCAGAAGTAGATCATTCAGTTTTTTAAACCTGCTCTGTCATTCATTAAGATCATGCCTGATCAATAAAGAGAAACAAAAGAATTATCAATAACTTTCGGATTACTTGTCAGAGCAAAATTACTGGATTCCCGTGAAGCACTGTGAGCTCCTTTTGAGTACTTGTATCCACAGATGTGTTGACAGCAGTCTCTGCCTGAATGGTAGCTACTGCACTTTCTGAGATTGTAATGACCTCTTTCTGTCTATGGTCAGGTTTCACTTTAGTTTGAAGACAAGGAGGTGTGTCAGTGACTGTGGCTTGAAGGATGATGCACTTGTTATAGTTGAATGGCTTGCAGTGTGTGTGAATTGTAAGCTGTGTGGCTTGGAGCAGTGCAATGTATATGATGCTAAAGTGAAGCTATGAATGTGAGTTACACTTTAAATTAAGTGAATTAAATATAGGACTACATGGGATAACACAGAAGCAGGCATTTGACCTTACTAATTCATGCTAGTTCTTATGCATCTTTTATCATTCAAATCTACTACAATGTCATCAATTCCCAACTCTGTCACATATTTTTGCTTAATTTTGCTTTAAATACATCTATCTATACTAATCACGACCATTCACTCCCTATAGTGACTTCATATTCTGAATCCCATTGGATTCGTTTGTAACTGCCTTATATTGATGTCCTTTAGTTATGATCTCCTCTATGAGAGAAAATATTCTCAAAATAATTCACACTTTTAAAAACCTCTAATAGGTCACTCTCAACCTTCTTTGTTCCACAAGAGAAAAGACTCAGCCTGGGAGTCCTTCCCTCGTATTTATACCCTTTCAAATATTCTCCACATATGTCTCTTAATTCTTGGTACCTCTAAATCTGTTTTTTTTTAAATATGGCAATCAGAACTATGTGCACTATTCCACACAGAACCCAACCAAAATTTAGTACAGCTTGATAGTACAAGGCTAGTAGTTCATTTTTTTGAGGATTTTCTATCTGAAGTTGCATTCACTGGCTTTGACAAGGCATGAGATTATTGAACTTCTTCCTGACTCTATACAGGTCCATTGTCTACTGGTATTGATCACGACAGTTATTGTGATTACTGCCTTCTCAGTATATTTCTGGACAGCCTAATCCTATTGTCCGCCTCCTACAACAAGACCTCTAGTCCTGTGTTTGAAAATGTTACAGCACACTCTCTGCCCTGCTACACCACAATCACCCTTTCTTGCAACTCAGGCACCCCTCCTCATAGAGTCATAGAAATGTACAGCATGGAAACAGACCCTTCAGTCCAACCCATCCATGCCGACCAGATATCCCAACTCAATCTAGTCCCACCTGCCAGCACTCAGCCCATATGCATCCAAACCCTTCCTATTCATATACCCATCCAAATTGCTCTTAAATGTTGCAATTATACCACCTCTACCACTTCCTCTAGCAGCTCATTCCATACACGTACCACCCTCTGCATGAAAAAGTTGCCCCTTAGGTCTCTTTTATATCTTTCCCCTCTCACCCTAAACCTATGCCCTCTAGTTCTGCACTCCCTGACCCCAGGGAAAAGACTTTGCCTATTTACCCTATCCATGCCCCTCATAATTTGGTAAACCTCTATAAGGTCACCCCTCAGCCGCCAACGCTCCAGGGAAAACAGTCCCAGCCTGTTCAGCCTCTCCCTGTGGCTCAAATCCTCCAACCCTGGCAACATCCTTGTAAATCTTTTCTGAACCCTTTCAAGTTTCACAACATCTTTCTGATAGGTAGGAGACCAGAATTGCACACAATATTCCAACAGTGGCCTAACCCACGTCCTGTACAGCCGCAATATGATCTCCCAACTCCTGTTCTCAGTACTCTGACCAATAAAGGAAAGCATATCAAACGCCTTCCTTACTATCCTATCTACCTGCGACTCCTCTTTCAAGGACCTATGAACCTGCACTCCAAGGTCTCTTTGTTCAGCAACACTTACCATTAAGTGTATAAGTCCTGCTAAGATTTACTTTTCCAAAATGCAGTACCTCGCATTTATCTGAATTAAACTCCATTTGCCACTTCTCAGCCCATTGGCCCATCTGGTCAAGATCGGGTGGCACGGTGGCACAGTGCTTAGCACTGCTGCCTCACAGCGCCAGGGACCCAGGTTCAGTTCCCGCCTCGGGCAACTGTCTGTGTGGAGTTTGCACATTCTCCCTGTGTCTGTGTGGGTTTCCTCTGGATGCTCCAGTTTCCTCCCACGTTCACAAAGATGAATTGGCCATGCGAAAGTGCCTGTAGTGTTAGGTGAATATAAGGGAATGGGTCTGGGTGGGTTGCTCTTCAGAGGGTTGGTGTGGACTTGTTGGGCTGAAGGGCCTGTTTCCACATTGTAGGGAATCTAATCTAAAAGATTCTTTGCTGTCCACTACACCTCCAATTTTGGTGTCATCTGCAAACTTACTAACAGTACCTCTTATTCCAGCATCTATTGCAGCCAGCCAGAACATCCCTCATCTTTAAAGAGTTTTAGTTTGGCTTTAAATAGTACAGGCTCACTTTGATTAGTCTTACATGAACCTGGACTCTGGTGAAATGTGCAGTCACTCAGCAATATACTTACGTCTAAGTTGCACATTACAATTATAGTAATGAGACTGTGTGCTACCTGCATTGAAAGGCATGGGTTAGCCACGCATCATGATTCCTGTGCCTGTTTTCAGGCCTTATTTATCCTCTCAGTCACTGTAATGGCATGCAATACATGATTTTAAATCATGTATTTTCCTGAACGTACAAATGCTTTCTGAGGCTCAAACTTCAGCCCTTGTCTGTGGTATCTTCAGCTAATATTTACTTTAGATGAGAGATTTGACAAGACCTGGACTCACAATTTCACCTGAGTACACTTTTGTAAATACAGAAATTATCTTGTTTTAACTGAGATGTTGCCTTCTCAGCCAAAAGCCTTACATTCTTGGCTGGACTTTTGGACAGGCAGTTGTGCAGACTCAGGACATATGATTATGGGGGAGGGGAGAATAAACGAAAGTGGACGTGATCAGACCCACTCCATAGATTTGCATGAGTAAACGATGGATCATGGAACCACCGTTACAGCTATAGATACCAGACTAAATGTAAGAGACTAGAATGTAGTGTAGAAGAAGCATATTCATGTAGTGTGGATAGCAGTGGGATTTTCTTCCAGTGTTAATGGCTGAAACAGAAGCATTCTGGTGTAAATTGGATATGGATGACAGAAAAAGTAGTTGAATGAATAAGAGGGTAAGCTGAAATAGAGCTGAAAATGTGTTGCTGGAAAAGAGCAGCAGGTCAGGCAGCATCCCAGGAGCAGGAGAGTCGACGTTTCGGGCATGAGCCCTTTCCTGAAGAAGGGCTCATGCCCGAAACGTCGATTCTCCTGCTCCTTGGATGCTGCCTGGCCTGCTGCGCTTTTCCAGCAACACATTTTCATCTCTGATCTCCAGCATCTGCAGTCCTCACTTTCTCCTAAGCTGAAATAGAACCAATTGCTCATGGGTGGTGTGAAAAATACTAACAGTGACTGACAAGTTCAGGGCTTCCCAAAAGGGTTTGTGAACTGAACCTCTGGGATCACAAGGTTTGGGGTAACAATGCATTACACACACACGCACAGATATTCCTACACACACACACTCTCACATACACACGGACACAGGTACACACAGACGCGCACACAGACACCCACACACACCCTTATGGACACATACACTCCCACGCTCACACATGCATCCCCTCGCAGACTTAAGACACTCTGCACCCACTACACACACACACACACACACACACACACACACACACACACACACACACACACACACACACACACACACACATTCTCACACTCACAACCCCCACCCCAGACAGACAGGCACACACAGACAAAGACCCACATGCACACATATATTTTGTGTGGTGAATTTGTATAGCACAGTTACATTGCACGTTGCTCAAAAACTGCATACATTCATGTAGAACTCTAAGCTCAAAAACTGCAGGAATTTATGTAAAACACTGTTATCTCACTTATTAGATTAGAATCAATCTAAACATCAGGTCATAGACAGAGAACACAGGGGGCTTAACACCTTCAACATATTGTCTAGCTATCACCATTGTTAACAGCTAACCCGAGAATGCAACTTTAAAAAGAAGAGTTTTGTGATTTACACATGAAAGAAGTGAAACTATCACTGTATTCTAACAGATGAAAGGCTTAACAGACAATCAACTTTTCAATGTATAATTTCAGTTACATCACACTGCAAATTTTTGCTATAAATTCTGTGTTACGATCGAGCCCTCCACAATCACCTGATGAAGGAGCGTCACTCCGAAAGCTAGTGTGCTTCCAATTAAACCTGTTGGACTATAACCTGGTGTTGTGTGATTTTTAACTGAGATAACAATGGTTGTTATGGATATCGCATTGAGTGAATGGCTAGTAGACAACCGTAAATTCTTGCATTTTTACAAACAGTGAGAGTGACCCAAATGACTCAAGCTCAAGGCCTGGCTCCTACAGTCATAAAAATGGTCGGTGTTACATGCTTTTAAAACGTTAAATCTCCTCATAACCATGTCTATTCCACCCCTACCTCTTAGAGATCCTCCTTATCCCATGTCAGCTCTGATGATATACAACTATGGACCAAAGCAGAACAGCAGTAATGGACAGATGATGGAAAGGTGTTATCATCAATAAAGTGTGATTGAAAAATTGAATACATATGAAATAACTCTGCTATGGCCAGTCTCTCATCACCAAGTCACCGTTTAATTAAACGTACAGTGTACATGACACTGACCTAGCCAACACAGAAACGGCTCCTAGAGTGAACAGAATCCCTGACACTCTTGTTTATATCTGTCAGCCAGGGCTCCCAATTTGGACCAGATTAACAGCCCCAACTGGGGAACTCATTTTGTGAGATTCACCTGACTGACATCGTTCCAATCACTACATACAGCACATTCAAAAACTCGACTGGTAAATATATGAAACGTCCCCACTGAAACTCATTTTTGTGCTGAATTCTCTCCAGGTAACCATTACAGTAGGTATTGTGACCTTTGTATAGGAGGAGATACATTAGACAACATTCTCTCTCTTAATTAACGGTTTCTGTTTCTAGAATGCATGTCTGGATATTGGCCAAGGGCACAACTGGGCATTGATGCTGCCTTAGTGTGTTGCAGAAATGTAAATAGGGAGTTAGTTACTGCTTATTGAACCAGAATTAGGGATCCTATGTGCTAAGCGTAAACCTGTTGGGTTGCCTAAGTTCCAATTGTAAAAGTTTGTCTGCATGACTTGCATCACTCAGGTTTATGACACAGCTTTTCTGATTGCAGTTTTCTCCAGCTGCTCTCTGTTGCAGCTGGATATGAAAGAAGGGCCATATTATTTATAGAGACAATGGGCTGGGAAAGATTAGTTTTGAGCACATATCCATGCTTTTCTCACTGTAAAGACACTGTTCTACATTGTACTGCTTCATATAGATGTGATAAACAGAAAGGGAACTGGAAACTCTCGAGTTTTCCCTAAATTGGATCGTGGAAATTTTTTAGCTCTTCACTATCATTCAATGATTGAAAGATGTGTGTATATGGAAGGTGAGAGCTGGATCGAGGCTTGCTTTTCTGCTCTCATCAATCTAGTCACTGAATAGTCAGCATTCACTCAAGGTAAAAAAAACTCTTGGCAAGTGTCAGCAACCAACATGTTAGGATGGGGGAGGGGAGCAAAGGATGCAGTTAGTTGAGTTGCTATCACTTTTGGAGAAATTTTTGAACTTCCCTCTGATTCCTACATTTATCCCAAAGGACATAAGGGAGAAAATGTTGTTAGGTTCCAGTTCGGAAAATATCGATTGTCAATACATCTGCTGTTTCCATTAAAAGGCTTTCACTGGAATCCACTATTGCATCTTTTTGATCCCTCTTGTTTGAGGAGTGACTCATGTGTGGTTCATTGCTAAAAGATAATCTTTAAAGTTGCCAAATACTTGGCAAATACAGTAATCTGATGCAAGAGCCAGTCTATGTAGATACTGAAATGCAGAACAGTCTTTGTCCTTGAGAACTCTACTTATAGAGCCTGACTTGATCCTGTAAACTGCAAACTTCACAGCACCTGAAACATTTGGCTGGCAGGTTTGAAAAATGGAAGCTGCAAGCTGGAGAACAGGTGTAATGATTGTATGCATTACTTTACTTGTGTTTTGTTCTCAGGTAGGTTGCAACTATTGTTAATCTGATCTGGACACTTACAAAATAATGAGAAGATGGTTGTTGATGCATGGTACATATCTCCACAAAATTGCATCTTTTTCATTTTTAGTTACTTAGGTTTTCTTTGTTCTGCTAAGGAAGATGAAAAATGATGAAATCAAGTAAAGGGCAGATGTACTGAAATTGAATCTAATTTGATTCTTATCATAATATATTGTGTACAATTGATAATATTAAATATTTGTACTGGCCCAAGAGAAATATTTTTCACATTCAAGAACAACTTTAATGGCAAGAGATGGATGTATTTATTTTGCAAACATTTAACTGCTCATATATAACCAGGAGCCATCCAACAGTTAATATAATTTGGAAGAATGTTCCGGCAGCACTATTTGGAAACCTAAGCGGAATCCTCGAGTAAGAGTGTAACGTGGAGTTTATCCAGATCCTCTGCTATAGTAACACCTGGAGAATCCCATAGGAAATCTGTCCCATTTACTCAAAATAGTGACCCAGTAAGAATGTAATGCAAGTATGTAAACCAGTGTTTGAAAAATGATACACTGAGCAAATTTGTCCCCATTTAATTAGGAAATTCTAGCCTATTGTTTTAAAGGAATACTGAATACTCTTTCTGAGTTCTGTGCCGATAGATTTGCCTAGTTCCATATTCATTCCTTTTATGATTGCACATACTGAGATGTGTTCCTCTCATACATTTGGTTTGCTATAGATATCCCCTTTGGCTTACTATTGTAATTTGAAATGAGATTACTTACAGTGTGGAAACAGGCCCTTCAGCCCAACACGTCCACATCAACCTGCCCCCATCCAGACCCATTCCCCTACACCTAACACAACAGGCAATTTAGTATGGCCAATTTACCTAACCTGCACATCTTAGGACTGTGGGAGGAAACCAGAGCACCCGGAGGAAACCCACGTAGACACGGGGAGAATGTGCAAACTCCACACAGTCAGTCGCCTGAGGTGGGAATTGAACCTGGGTCTCTGGCGCTGTGAGGCAGTGGTGCTAACCACTGTGCCACCATGCCGCCCACTAATTGGTTTACCCAGTTTATATGGGTATTGACTTCCATGGAAATGAACTTGCATTAAAAAGTAGAAGGAGATCGACCAATGCAACAGTGGGACCCCATGATGTATCAGTAAACATCACTCATGATCTGGAACAGATTTCTAAGTCATTCCTACTATTGAATATTCAATAAAAAAGTGACGTGGCGTTTGATTCAAAATGTAAGCTGTTCAAATCCATGGTAATTTAAATAAACAGATTGAAAGCCATTTGTCACAATTGTCAAAAATTGATAGATGCATTTTTATAGAGAAAGAACAGAAGTATTAGCTCATTCATATTTTTTAACTTAAAGCAGAAATCTTACAGCACCTTATTTTTTACTGTTATAGTATTAGCGAAGATGGTGGCACAATGAATAAATCAGAGTAATCTAGATCTCCACGCAAATTCCACCACAGTATCTTGGGGATTTTGAATTCTGCTGATAAAATCTGTAATTGAAAGCTAATCTCAAGAATTCTGATGATGAAACAATCATTGATTGTCATAAAATCCCACCCATTCCACAATGTCCATCAAGTAAGGAAATCTACCATCCTTAACTGGTCAGGTCTACATATAGTCTCAGACGCCAGCAGTGTGTCTTATTCAATAACTGCTCTCTGAAATGAAATAGCAAGTTACTGTGTTCCCATGGAAGAACAAAGAGATGTCAACCCAAATGACCAAACATATTAAGAAAAATTTCAATTAGCCAGTCTAAGAGAGAAACAACATTCTATTAAGCATTCTAATTAGCTTTCATCTTCCTATGGAATGAATACACAATACATGTGTCAGAAGAATCGAAACACTGTTAGCAACAGAAACATCTAAGTCCTTGATATAAAAATTTAGTAAAGAATCTGAACTCTGATGGTTCCAATTGATTCAGGTTCCTTGAAGTTATTTATGGGAAAATCTACTTTGTGTTCTACATGTAGTAAGATAATGGTTTTATTTTATAAGTATTCAGGATTCTCATGTAAAAGGTACAGACATGAATTCATTTCGGTTTGTGTTTTAAGTTTCTAGAATTTGTGGAGAAGTAAGCAGTGGAAGTATAAAAATAGCCATTAATTTGTGAAGGAATGGATATAAAGGTCTAACAAATTTAATGGCAGAACCTCACTCGGAAACTGGCCAAATTTGTGGGTTGGTCGGCTGTTGGGTAGGAAAACCACTGCGAGGTTGTCACTAACCTTGGGAATATTCGCAGCAATCTAGGAAGGAGAAACAAGAGATCAGTCTTTATTTGGAGCATGGCATGGGATATTGGTGATCATGGTTTGGTGAGACAGACGCTAACAATAGTAAAGGGGAAGTCAAAGACTTCCTAAACAGGACAGAGGGGAATATCTTTGCTCCTCAAAGAGTACAGGAAGTGCTAAATAGTCAGTTAGCTGCATGATCCAGATGTTCCTAAAACAAAAAAAATTATGGATGCTGGAGAAACTCAGCATGGCTGGCAGAGAGAAAGCAGAGTCAACGGTTCAGGTCCAGTGACTCTTCTTCAGAACTGATTGTAGCTCGGGTAAGGTAAATGGAGATGAAGCCCAAAGAGAAGGGAGGGAGAGAGAGAGAGAGAGAGAGAGAGAGAGAGAGAGAGAGAGAGAGAAAAGCAGTTGAGTAGACAAAGGAATAGATAATGGGCGGCACAGTGGTTAGCACTGCTGCCTCACAGCACCAGAGACCCGGGTTCAATTCCCGCCTCAGGAAACTGACTGTGTGGAGTTTGCACATTCTCCCTGTGTCTGCGTGGGTTTCCTCCAGATGCTCTGGTTTCCTTCCAAAGATGTGCAGGTCAGGTGAATTGGCCATGCTAAATTGCCTGCAGTGTTAGGTAAGGGGTATGGGTGGGTTGTGCTTCGGCAGGTCGGTGTGGACTTGTTGGGCTGAAGGGCCTGTTTCCACGCTGTAAGTAATCTAATTAATATAATGTAATCTAATAATGTTGAGCCAGAAAGACAGATAAACTGCTAATCGGTATCATTAGTGGATGAACATTAAGCATTGTTGCAGCTGTGCGACAGGCCCGAGACAAAAATATTGGTCAGGGAATATGGCTGTGTATTAAAGTGGCAGCTTTAGGGCCATCTTTTTCCAGATAGATGTAGGTGCACTGTAAAGTGATTGTCCAGTCTGTGTTTCGTCTCCCCAATGTAGGCCTGACCACATTGTGAGCAGCGACTGCATTGGACTGGCTTGAGTGAAGTGCCGGTGAATTGCTGTTTCACTTAGAAGGTGTGTCTGTGACTTTGGATAGTGAAGAGGATATTTAGCAGGTGTTACTCTTTCTGCAATTTCAGGGGAAGAAGCTGTGGGGAGGTGTTGGGAGTTGAGGACGTGTAGATCAGGGTGTCCCAGACAGATGGTCCCTGCACAAGGGAGCTGACAAAGGAGAGAAGACGAATATTTTAGAATATCCTTACACCTTGCTCTCTGTAAAAACTCCATTCCATTCTTCCAGTTTTTCAGTCTCTATTGCATCTGTTCTGATGATGATATCTTCTGTATGGGAGCCTTAGAAATGTCTGCCTTTCTCCTCAATGGAGAATTTCCTGCTATCATGGTTGACATGGCCCTCAGCCATGTTCAACCCATTTCCCATACTTCTGCCCGCCCCCTTTCATTTCCATCCCGCAAAAGGAACAGGGTCCCCCTCGGCATTCCCCTCAACTCTGCATCCAAAAAATCAAAAGCAAGCGTTTCTGCTACTTCCAGTGGGATGCCACCAGCAAATGCATATGCCCCTCCCCTCCCTTGTCAGCCTTCCGCAAGGATGGTATTCACCTGGATACCTTGGTCCACTCCTCCACCAATCCCAACACCTCCCTCATACCTTCACGCACCTTCCCATGCAATTGCAGAAGGTGTAACATCTGACTGTTTACTTCCTCCCTTCTCACTATCCTAAGCCCCAGACACACTGTCCTGGAGGAGCAGCAACTTACCTGCACTTCATCCATACTGGTCTACTGTATTCGCTGCTCACAATGTGGTCTTCTCTTCATTGGAGAGACAAAGTGCAGACTGATCACTTTGCAGAACACCTGCATTCTGTCTCCAGAAGTGACCCTGAGATTCATGTTGCCTTCCACTTCAACATATCACCATGTTCCCTTGGCCAACATCTGTCTCAGGCTTGCTGCAGCTCTCCGGTGAGGCTCAGCGCAAGTTGGAAGAACAGCAACTCATTTTTCGCTTGGAACCCTGCAGCTTTCACAACCCATTAGCAAATTAAATAATTTTAAGACCTGAGCACCTTCTCCTATGTCCTTTACCCACTCCTACATTCCATGCCCTGTCATCACACTGGCTATTTTCATCAGGACATAGGAAGAGGAATAGGCCATTCAGCCCATTAAGCCTGCTCTGCCATTCAGATCATGGCTATTCATTTCCTCAATGTCAGTCCAAAAATGTGCAGGTTAGGTGAATTGGCCATGCTAAATTGCCCGTAGTGTTAGGTGAAGGGGTGCAATGTAGGGGAGTGGGTCTGGGTGGGTTGCGCTTCGGCAGGTCGGTGTGGACTTGCTGGGCCGAAGGGCCTGTTTCCACGCTGTAAGGAATCTAATCTAATCTAATCACATTCCCACACCATCTCCATATTATTTGATGTCATTATTCTCTAAAACCTATCGATTTCTGTCTTGAACATGCTTGATAATTGAATTTCCAGAGCCCCCTGAAGTCCAGAATTCCAAACATTGAGTGAAGAAATCCCTTCTCACCTAAGATTATGTCCTCTGGATTAAAACTCACCAGCCATGGGAAATATTTTATTTACATCCATTCTGTTATGCACTGTAAAGAATGTTCTAAGTTTCAACAAGGTTATTCGTCATTCTTGGAAATTCTAATAAATACATACACAGTCGGATTAATCTCGCCTCATCCTACAATCCAGGCATTAATCTGGTGAACGTAGGTATCATTTCCCACTAGTAGCAGCCTGCCATTCTGAGAACTATCAGTTTATTCCTAATTCACGCTGTTCTCAATCCATATTAGTACATTTTCCCTTAATATCATGCACTCTAATTTTATTTACTAACTTCCTGTGTGGCACATTATCAAAAGTCCTCTGTTTCCCAAAGTCTCTTTCTCTTATTGCATGGTTACTTGTTAGCCCTTCTCATTGTACAACACCAAATCCAAAATAGCCTAATTCTTAGGTGATTCCTCACAATTCCCCTCCATGAACCTATCCTGTACACACTCCAGGAATTCATCCTCCACAGCATTAGTGCTAATTTGGTTAACTCAGTCTTTGTGTAAAGTTTTACTCAAATTACATACATTTCTAATTTCCTGATTTATACAATACTCAATATAATCCTTTGGTTTGACTATCTATAAAGAACTTTCAATGTTTGCTGTCCCTGGCTGCGTCCTAGCTCCACATAAAAGTGATTTGCATTGTTATCTTTCTCTGGAAGATACTATTTTACTCAAATATTAACCTTATCCATTATTGAATGCTTCCACACTCAATAGGAAAATTATATTTGTGGAAACAATGAGTTCATTAAATGTTTGAACAATAAATTTAAGGATGCTTGTCACCCATTGTCAAACCATAGTATATTCATTTAATACTCATTAGTATTAGTACTCCGGTGAAGTGCCCTTCGGTGGCTTCAGCAGATCAACTGGAAAGCTTCTGTTTTGTGAAGAACCTTGAACTTTTACTAGTTTCCTACTTGTTATTTTAGTTTCTTACATGTTTCAAAGTTGTAATTCTGAACTGAATTAATTTATACGCTGGTGTTGTTTATGAACTTAATCTGTTTATTTGTTAGCATATTATTCTTCATTTCTTATTTATTTTGCATTATTCTTTATTCAAGTTGGAATCAAAACCTATTCAGAATGAAGTGTTTCTGAGATCCTTTCTTAGACGTGTATCCCGCAACACACCTTTCTGGAGGATGGTCAGTGGTAATAAACCCATTAAAGCTTTCTGTCATCACAACTATGAGTGCAGCACAAAGATCTGCAGGTAAGTGTAACATCATTATTCTGGGAATAAATAGCTGCCCTGTATCTAATCTTGTGTATTTGTAAATAATTACCCTGTATATGAACCTGATGTGTGGCGAAATAATGATCAATTCCCTTGCATCTCAGGCTTCAAATGTAGCATGATAAATTCAAATTATCCCCTAGACATCAACTTCACATGACAGCAAATTTGTACTTTAACAACTTTGTGGAGATTGTGGACATAGAGTGCCCTATAAAATGGCGAGGGAAGGCATGGGATGGAGTGCCCGTCGTCTTTCCACTTCCATGCTTCTTGATCAGTAGCAGAGAAAATGGAGGATGGCTCCCTGCCCAGAGTTCACTTCTATAGTCACCAATTCCTGCCACCACTGACAGCTGGGCTAGGGCAGACATTGACTGAGCGAAAGAATACTGAACACTCCCCTTTCCTGACCCATGACACAGATAGAATTCCCTTGTCTCAGAAGAACAAATCTAGTGAATTGGCTTGCTGAACAGTGAATACTATATGGGGACCAATTATGGCTTCATATGTGGATCTGGCCTGGAAATGAACTTGGATCCCTTATGGGCAGGTGATAAACTATCGTTATGCCTGGTACTTTTTTTTTCCCCCACTGTCCTCTATCCCAATAGTAATGCTAACTATTTTTCAAGCAATGTGAACTCCCTCTGACCTCAAATGTTGTAGCCTCTTCAGGAGGTAGGTCATGGGACATAAAATTACCAGATGGGGACAGACCAGCTGAAAACACGATTGTTTGATAGTAAAACTGATGAAGTATGAAGATGGGCTGAAAATGTGTTGCTGGAAAAGCGCTGCAGGTCAGGCAGCATCCAAGGAGGAAAGGAATGAGGAAAGCACACACTTTCCTCATTCCTGATGAAGGGCTTATGCCCGAAACGTTGAATTTCCTGTTCCTTGGATGTTGCCTGACCTGCTGCGCTTTTCCAGCAACACATTTTCAGCTCTGATCTCCAGCATCTGCAGACCTCACTCTCTCCTCAAAGTATGAGGATGGCCTGGTAACCTTGTAGGGCTGGGATTGCAACTCTCCTCTTTGCGCGTGTTATTGCTCACTGAGATGTCCCCACAGTGATTAGCTCTATGGCAATAGAATTGACACCATTCCATTGATGGTGAATGCCTGACTGATCTTAACAGGTATACTCAATTATGGAAGAATATATTTCCATTTGAAGCAGCTCAGAGATTCATTAGGTTGATTCCGTAATGGAGTTATGAGGAAAGTTGAACAGGCCGGGTGTATGCTCATTGAAAGGTAGCAAAATAAGAGATTCATTTATTGAAATATATAAGATCTTATAGGAAAGATGTTGTGAAACTTGAAAGGGTTCAGAAAAGATTTACAAGGATGTTGCCAGGTTTGGAGGATTTGAGCTATATGGAGAGGCTGAACAAGCTGGGGCTATTTTCCCTGGAGTGTCGGAGGCTGAGGGGTGACCTTTTAGAGGTTTACAAAATCATGAATGGCATGGATAGGATAAACAGACAAAGTCTTTTCCCTGGGGTCGGGGAGTTCAGAACTAGAGGGAATAGGTTTAATGTGAGAGGGAGAAATATAAAAGAGACCTAAGGGGCAGCTTTTTCACGCAGAGGGTGGTACGTGTATGGAATGAGCTGCCAGAGGAAGTGGTGGAGGCTGGTACAATTGCAATATTTAAAAGGCATTTGGATGGGTATATGAATAGGAAGGGTTTGGAGGGATATGGATCTGGTGCTGGCAGTTGGGACGAGATTGGGTTGGCATATCTGTCGGCATGGACGGGTTGGACTGAAGGGTCTGTTTCCGTGCTGTAAATCTCTATGACTCTATTCTGATGTGACTTGACAGGGTAGATGTTGAGAGCATATTTCTCCTCAAGAGCAAATCTCCAGCTGAGGGCACAGTTTTAAAATAAGGGTTCTCTTATTTAAGATGGTGTTAAGGAAGAAGTTCTTCCCTCAGAGGTTTGTTAACATTTGGAATTCCCTACTTAATGGAACAGTGGAGGCTGGATTGTTGAATATATTCAAGGCTGTATTAAAAATATTTTTGATCAAGAATGAAGGCAAGCGTTATTAAGTACAGGCAGGTAAGTGGACTTAAGCTACAGCCAGATCAACTATGATATAACTGATTGGCAGAGCTGGCTCCGTTGGTGGAATGGCATACTTCCGTTCCTTTCCCTTACAGTTTTATTTGTATCAACCCACAGGTGCACCAAATATTGGGAGAAACAGATAGTACTAGATTTGGAAATAATGAGGTATTGGATGTGTTTGGTGTAAGAGAGGAAGTGATTAGGTCTAAATTAATGCATCAGTGTGAATGTATGAGTATGATTTGGTGTTGACAAAAGAGACCTGGTTTATCTAAGAGCAGAACTATATATTAAATGTGCTGAACACAAGGTGTTCAGGAAAGATAGAAAAGGAAGGAAAGGGGATGGGTAAGGAGAACATTGCTGTGCTGGAGAGAACATGGATATTATCTATTTGGTTAGAACAAAAATGGTGGAATTACATAAGCCATCAACTAATGGGAAAGATGTAGAAAGCAAATTACAGAGAAGTGCAAGAATTAGACATTAAATGTAATGGGCCACTTTAATTATCTGAATGCAGACTGGGTTAAAGGTAGCACAAAGGGAGCAGAGAGGCAAGAGTTCCTAGAGTCTGTTCAGGAGAATTGTCTATAGTACAATGTTTTCAGTCCAGTGAAAAAGGAAACAAACCAGACCTGATGTTTTGGAATAAGGTGGTCCAGATGCATCAAGTGCTATTAGGAGGATCACCATAAGGTTTAGGTGGGCTAGGGAACAAGACATGGAACAATCCAGACTAAGATTAATTAACTAGGGAAAAGTAAACTTCAAAGTGATAAGAATGTTTTTTTTACAAAGAAATTGGAAAGATTTAGAAGATATATCTATAACTGAACATGAGCAGCCTTAAAAGTAGAGAGAGTTCAGTCACAGTTCTGGTATTTTCTGATATATTATAGAAAACAACCACTACCCAAATGATGAGGGGTACAGATTAAAATGAAGCACAAAGTGTGACTGATATCTGATCAATAACAAAATAATAAGAGAAGCAAAAGGAGATTGGCAGCTAACGTAAAAAGGAAATCCAAAATCTTCTCTGGGTATATAATTCATTAAGTATTGGTTAGAGGTGGAGTGGGACCAATTATGGACCAAAAAATAATTCATGTTTAGAGGCAGCAGGCATAGTTTAAGTATTGAATGAATATTTTGCCTAAATCATGGCGACAGAGGAGGCAATCAAAAGGTTTAAATTGATAAGATCGAGGCACTGAATGAAAACAAAAAGTGTTTAGGAAGAAACCCAGTAGGTCTGACAGCTTTTGTAGAAACCGACAGTTACCAATTTCAGTCCAATATTTCTTTAGAAAAGCATTGGGAAGGTTGTCTATACTTAAACTTGATAAAAACCAAGACCAAATGGTGTACAACCAACGATACTGATGGAAGTGAGACTGGAAATTGCAGAGACACAGGCCTTAATTTTCCAAACTCCTTAATTCCCCAGGGATAAGTGGTAGGATCTCTCCTCACCTCAATATATATTAATAACCAAGATTTTTGTATCCATAACACAATTTCTGAATCTGTGAATGATTCAGATCTCAGAAATATTATGAATTATGAGAAGATAATATGGAATTGCAAAAGAACATAGATAGGTGAAATGGACCATACAAGTGACAGGTTGAAATTAATGCAGAGAATTGTGAAGAAATTCATTTTGGTCAGGAGAAAACCAGGAAATGGTATAAAGTCTCAATCTTTTTATTTCAAATCTCTTTTCTTCTTGATGATAAATGGCAGAATAGTGTCGATTAATGCCAGATTATATAGTTTTGAACTGTAGATTTGTGGCCAGAGACTTGGATTTAAACTGGAGGATTTTAAAAGTTCTGTACTGAGTGTGAATTGTTGGGTTAGATTCTAACGAGAAGATTACAGGGTGAACTTCTCTTTGTTCTTACCACAGCAACTTTAGTAGTGTGCTATGGGAACCCTGTTTATGCACAGAAAACAGATCTTCTGCTGAGCTTATAATAAAGTTTTGCTGACTGAGGAGAAATTCTTCAGTCACTATGTTTAATCTACAGCACTATCTGCATTACCAGCTTTCTAAGTAATTTCCATTGGATTTGGTAAAAAAAATCTATAGTTATTCAACAAAAGGCATATTTCTAAATTATGGTCGTCTTATTTAAATGCTAGATGATCCTGATGAAGGGCTTATGCCCGAAACGTCGAATTTCCTATTCCTTGGATGCTGCCTAACCTGCTGTGCTTTAACCAGCAACACATTTTCAGCTTATTTAAATGCTAACAAACTACAAAAATCTACATTTTTGTAGATCTCCTTGATATTTGATCTCCTTGATAATCTATTGAAATAGGAGCATTCAAAGAAAACCTCCCTTTGCCTGGTCGACAATCCCAATAAAATGAGTGCTATGACAGTGGTATCTGTGCCAGCAACAATGCACAGTGAGAGTCTTGGTTGAGACAATTGATGGAGGTACCACAGAAGATTGGGTATTTCTTCACCTCATTTTGGATTTATTTATTTTCCAGTCTTCTCTTTTCTTTCCTCTTCTCAGGTGCTTAACATTCTGAGTCAAAGCACCATTCATGTGGCAACTCATTTGTGCAACCAGTGTTCATATTTGAACTTCATGCTGGCTGGATATATGGCAGCGTAAAGTATCACAGTTGAAACTAATCCCATCCTCAACTGTGCTTAAACAAAACTGTTGTCTTGAAATAGTGCATGTTATTAACATTATGAGACATAAAATATTTGTCGTGCACTGCAGTTTCTTTCATTAAGGAATCAATATTTTAGTTGTGTGAAAAATGCCATTGAGTTTATTGACATTAACTAAATCGATTGTAACAGCTTGTTGAGGATTTGTAAAGGCATCATCATTTCAACCTCCCCAATCTGCTATAACAAAGATTTAAACTCTTCTTAGCATTTGCTGATACCTCTGTCCAAATAAAATGTAGTTCACTAACTTTTACTGAAGCAACAAGGAGTCAATTATATTTTCTCCTGAAAGAAAAAAACAACATTATTAGTTGCTCACCCTGAGAAAAAGACAATAGATGTCTGTAACAGCAAATGTGTGGCCTTCGGCAGACTAATAAAAAATGGGAACAATGTCGAAAGGAGATAGTACCAAAAGAAGAAAAGGAATAAATATCTTCAAGCTCTTAGGGTGTCCTTAAAAAGTAAAGCTTTTAAAAAACTATTTCAATACATGCAAGTCTCAGGTGTAAATCGAGCCATGCTTTAAATTATTGAGATAAAGGTATCTCAAGAAATAAAAAGCATTGAATTCTTTCATGCACAGATGAGTCTGGCCTAAGAGTGCTTAGCAATTTCCAGTTAATTGTGCATTTTCAATAGGGAAATTACTGACAAAGTAGGAGCTGAAACTGCTCATTTGGCCCATTGGGCCTGCTGTATAATCCAACATCAGTTTGGTTGATCCACTATCTCAATGTCTTACACCAATGGCATACCCCTTAACTCCTTTAGTGTTTAGGAATTTATCAATTTCTTTCTTAAATATAATCAGGGACTTATCTCCACAGCCTTCTGTGATAGAAATTTCCACAGATTTAGAACCTGTTGAGTAAAGAAATTTCTCCTCATCTCAGCCTAAATAGTCTCAATGAATAACCCCAGCTGGGGAAACATCATCCGACATTCAACCTGTTCAGCCCAGTCAGAATTTTGTGTTTCAATGAGGTCCCCCTCATTCTTCTAAACTCCAGTGAACACAGACCAGTTGACCCAAGCTCTCCTCATATGATAATCTTACAACTCAGGGAATCAGTCTAGTGAAAGCTCACTGCATTGTCTCAATGGCAAGTATATCAATCAAAACTGCATATAATATTCTATGGTCTCACTAAGGCCCTCTGCAACTGCAGTAAGACATTGTTTTTCCCATACTCAAACAAAAGTCAAAATATTATTTGCCTTCCTAACTGTTTGCTGCACCTACCTGAATGCTGGTATTTAAGAATGCCCAGATCCCTTTGTACATCAACATTTCCCAATCTATGCACTATTTAAATAATACACACTTATCCATATTCTACATCTGCCTTCTATTCGTCCATTTATCTAAAATACCCTGAAACCTCTTTATAACCTCACCACTCTCAATACCATCTGTATTGAGTCATTAGCAAACTTGGAAATATTACATTTGATTCTCTAGTCCAAATTGTTGATATATATTAAAAATAGCTACCGCTCAAGCACTGATCCCTGTGGTACAATGAGTCACCACCTGCCATTCTAAAACATACCTACATATTCTTCCTTTTTGTTTCCTTTCTGCTAATCAATTCTCAATCCATTCCAGTATTTTATCCCCAAACCCATGTACTTTAATTTTTCACACTTTTATGTGGAAATTTATCAAACATTTTCTGAAAATCCAATTATATCACATCTACGGTTCTTGGTAATCTACTAAACTAGTTATACCCTCAGAAATGCCTAGTAGGTTTTTCAACATGCATTGCTAGTAACAAAAGGAGTAAGAATATCTTAAGACTTTAACAAAAAGGGCTAACACTAAAAGTACGGTATCTTTGCTCATTAGGATTTAGTTGGAATATAATAAAGCTCTATATTGTGAAAGCTCTATATTGACTGTAATAGACATAATGATTGTTTCACATTGTAATATATGCTGCATTATTCTATTTTTCGTAGAGATGGACATTGCACACATTCCAAATTCGTGTCCTGAAAAAAGTCATCCTTGTGTTTCATCCATCAAGACAAACAATATTAAACAAACCGAACAAGGTGCTATCCAGAATTAAGGCTATTTTCTAAAGGTCTTATTTACTCCCTTGAGTAAAAGCATCAATCACTTGTCTCCCAATTATTCCTTTGTAATGTTATTCCTCTCTGTTTTGATGTCATTATGAGAGACAGCTAGATTCTTATGCATTGCTGCTGTTATTGTAATGTCACCAAACTATACACTGATAGTACAATGATGTCAAACATTGCTTGTTATAAAATTAATGAAAATTGAAAAGATATGTAATTACACAATACTTCAATCTAATCCTTTACAGTACTTGATATCTCAGTTGTCTGTGGGTGTCATAAACTGAGCTCTGGTGAGTATAGGTGGTAAGAAGTCATCTTCTTTTATCCTAACTTTCATGGTAGAGTCCAACCCAAACTGATGGAAAAGGAAATGTCAAAGGCCATTTGCTACCACCCCTCTACACAGAAACTATACAAAGTTGTGAGCATTCTTTGCATGAAGATGTCCTTCCTGACAACTCTCCCAAGATCCTCTTTTACAAGTTTTGCCCTACTACCATAGAATACCTTGAAGTAGTATTTTTAGTTAACTTTACCCATGCCATTTTTATCTTGTGTGCTTTTATGAAGTTGCTTCTCAGTCCCTCCTTTCAGGTTGGAAGAACTCTGGTTTCTCTAGTCTTGCTTTGTACTGTAAGCCTCTGATGCTCTGAGCCAGCTTATGCCTCCTTTTTTGCCACTTCCATGCTTGGATGTGACCTTTATTTCATCATGAAGTTCTGTAGGTAAGATCTGATTGGTATCCTGCCCAGTGATATTAACTAATAAGAAAAGATGCTTGTTGGAAATAATGTTGTGGTAGGGAGTTCTTATGGGTTTAGTATTAAGGCACAGTACATTTTTATTCTGAAGCTGACATAAGGGCATATCACCATGAAAGCTTTACATTGTATTTCGTCCAGGCCATGCATAGTTTAGAAGTACTTGATGAGTAAGTATAGGAGGATTTTTCCCTCCTCCAATCTCCATAAAATGTGAATTGTAAACACTAGATGTGGAAACACATTACTCCCTGAGATTGAAATTCATAGCATGATAAACAGTATGGGAAATGAATTTCTTACAGTAACTCAGATCTTCTTATATGAATAAAAAAAAGAAAATGCTGGAAATGTGGAAGAAATAATTATAATATTTTAGGTCAATTAGCTTTTACCAGAATTAAGAAAAGTTAGAAATAAACGATTTCAGCATGCCAGAGATAGAATTAAAGGAAGGAAAGTACAGAAGGGAAAGCCTGTTCGGTTGTAAAGTAGGAATGGTACTATTGTAAGTTAGGAAGCAAAAGATGGAAGAACAGGAGGTTTAACTGTGAAGAGCTGAATCATTATGAATAGTTGAATCTCTGAAAGATGGGAGCTGTGTTTATGATCCAACATTGGGCTTACGCTGTTTCTGAAATACCAAAGGAAAGATGCAATGTTACTCCTTGAGCTTACAATTGAATTCAGTGACAAGTGACCATAAAGTTAAGCCCAGATATGTGGACTGAATGGAGGTGTTCCACAAAATGGTAACTGAATCTGCACTTGGTCTGCTCAATGTAGAAGATATTACACTATCATCACCTGAGTGGGGCCGAGGATAAAGCAGAGGTAAAGAATCAAGGTATTAAATCTCCTGTATTTGCAGGGGAAGAAGAGAATGTACTGGGGGTGACTGAAGCATGGATTAGGTTGAAGTAGAAAGAATCATTCCTTCAAATGCTGAAAGGTGAGGAGAAGGAAGAGAAGGGTATGTTTTGTGGTGACATCACATTAGAGAAAAATGAAATAGCAGGGTATGATGTGTTGAATCTCGATGCTGGTAGTATAGAAATGAGGCCAAGGAGAATGTTTAACATTGCTCAGGGAGAAACATGAAAAAGTGAAGTATTTGGGAAAGAAGACAGATGTTTTAGAGCCACGCAACAATTTTGGAGGGGAATCCTTGGACTCCTTAAATTGCCATGGCACTTGCCTGGCCAAATGCAATAGAAATAACAGTAACTCTTTTAGCTCCTCCCTTCCCATCATCTAATTTTACTTGTGCACTGCCCTTTGAACCTTGCACAATCATACTTTTTGTCAATTAATCACTCCTGTCTTCCGCCTGAACAAAGAACTTCCTTTTTCATCTCTTGTCCTCTCTCTTCTCTCCTTATCCATGTACTTCTGATGCAACTTCATCAATTTGAGATGTTAACTTTGTTTTTCTTTTTCACTGAAGTCATTAAAAATTAGGTGGAAACTCCTGTGGCTGAAGTCATACCCAAGACAAAGGGAATTGGTTGTGGTTACTGAAGACCAATCATCTCAGCCCATGGTTATTACTGTATCAGTTGCTCAGAATAATGCCCTGGTCTCAAACATCTTTAGCTGCTTTATCCATGATTATTCCACTATCATAAGGTTCAAACAATGATTTTAATAACGACTCAACAGTATTCTGTTCGATTTGAAAATTCCTTAGATACTTAATTAAGTTGTTTATACCCACATGTGACAAGATCTGGACAGTGTTCTGATTTAGACTGATAAATAGCAACCAATATTTATGTCATACAAGTACCAGACAATGATTTCTCCAAAAAGAGGAAATCTAACCACCTCTCCTTGCTATATAAAGGGATTAAGGTTGCTGAATCCCCCACCATCAACATTATGGGGTACTCCAATGACGTAAAAATTAAATGGATGAGCCCATTAAGTACAGTAGCTCCAATAGTAGGTCAGTAGCTTTGTGCAACAAATCACTTGACTCCGCAATGTCTTCCCATCTTCTACAACCATAAGAAATGACAATGATGGAATTATACCAACTTGCCTGGAGGGATGCAGCTCCAAAAACAGCCTAGAAGCTCAACACCATCCAGGACTAGTAGATTTCTTGACTGACATCCTATTCATCTCTTAAAAAAATCACTCCCTCCACCACCAGCACTCCATATCAACAGTGTGTACCACTTATAAAATGCACAATAGCAACTTGCCAAGGCTTCTCTGGCATCCTCTTTTAATCATCCAAACCCTATTTAGACAAACTAGGGCAGCAGATGCAAGAGAACAGTTCTACCTGCATATTCCTCTCAAAATGCATCAACCCTATCTCAAAATCTGAAACATCCTATCTAACAGTAATGTAGGCTTAACACTCAACATGGACTACAGAGGTTCTTGAATTCAGTGCATCAGCGCCATCTTCTCAAGGCTAATTAGGAATGTGCAATAAGAGTCGGCCTCACCAGTGATTCCCACATCCAATGAATAGACAATAAAAACAAAGACATTGTGTGACCTGCTGAGAATTTCCAGAATTTTATGTGTTTATTTTGGAATCCCAGCATCTGTAGTGTTTTGCTGTCTTACGTTAATGTGAACTAGAATTTACCTTGTGAATATTTTAACAATAATAGAATTTAACTACAATGTTGTCATTGCATCTCTGCAATGTCATTTGGTTGGAATAAATGACATATGCATATAGTGTTGTTGTTCTTCTTAATATATTGAACTTCATATGATAGAGTTATCTAGATATATAAGAGAAAGTGAGGACTGCAGATGCTGGAGATCAGAGCTGAAAAATCTGTTGCTGAAAAAGCACAGCAGGTCAGGCAGCATCCAAGGAGCAGGAGAATCGACTTTTCGGGCATAAGCCCTTCTTCAGGAATGAGGAGGGTGTGCCAAGCAGGCTAGGATAAAAGGTAAGGGAGGTAAGGGAGGAGGGACTTGGGGGAGGGGCGTTGGGGATGCGATAGGTGGAAGGAGGTTAAGGTGAGGGTGATAGGCTGGAGATGGGGTGGGGGCGGAGAGGTTGGGAAGAAAATTGCAGGTCAAGAAGGTGGTGCTGAGTCCGAGGTTTGGGACTGAAATAAGGTGGGGGGAGGGGAAATGAGGAAGCTGGAGAAATCTGCATTCATCCCTTGTGGTTGGAGGGTTCCTAGGCGGAAGATGAGACACTCTTCCTCCAGGCGTCATGCTGCCATGGTCTGGCAATGGAGGAGGCCAAGGACCTGCATGTCCTTGGTGGAGTGGGAGGGGGAGTTAAAGTGTTCAGCCATGGGGCGGTTGGGTTGGTTGGTGCAGGTTTCCCAGAGGTGTTCTCTGGAACATTCTGCAAGTAGGTGGCCTGTCTCCCCAATGTAGAGGAAGCCACATCGGGTGCAGCGCACACAATAAATGATGTGTGTGGAGGTGCAGATGAATTTGTGACGGATATGGAAGGATCCCTTAGGGCCTTGGAGGGAAGTGAGGGGGGAGGTGTGGGCGCAATTTTCTTGCGATTGCAGGGGAAAGTATGTATCATGTCATCCTTCGTCATTTCTGCCACCTCCAAACAGATGCCACCACCAAGGATATATTTCCCTCCCCTCCCCTATCAGCGTTCCGGAAAGACCACTCCCTCTGCGACTCCCTCGTCAGGTCCACACCCCCCACCAACCCAACCTCCATTCCCGGCACTTTCCCCTGCAACCGCATGAAATGCAAAACTTGCGCCCACACCTCCTCCCTTACTTCCCTCCAAGGCCCCAAGGGATCCTTCCATATCCGTCACAAATTCACCTGCACCTCCACACACATCATTTACTGTGTCCGTTGCACCCGATGTGGCCTCCTCTACATTGGGGAGACAGGCCGCCTATTTGCAGAATGTTCCAGAGAGCACCTCTGGGACACCTGCACCAACCAACCAAACCGCCCCGTGGCTGAACACTTTAACTCTCCCTCTCACTCCACCAAGCACATGCAGGTCCTTGGCCTCCTCCATTGCCAGACCATGGCAACTTGACGCCTGGAGGAAGAGCACCTCATCTTCCGCCTAGGAACCCTCCAAACACAAGGGATGAATGCAGATTTCTCCAGCTTCCTCATTTCCCCTCCCCCCACATTATCTCAGTTCCAACCCTCAAACTCAGCACCGCCTTCTTGACCTGCAATCTTCTTCCTGACCTCTCCGTCCCCACCCCCTCTCTGGCCTATCACCCTCACCTTAACCTCCTTCAACCTCCTTCCACCTATCGCATTCCCAATGCCCCTCCCCCAAGTCCCTCCTCCCTACCTTTTATCTTAGCCTGCTTGGCACACCCTCCTCATTCCTGAAGAAAGGCTTATGCCCAAAACATCTCCTGCTCTTGGATGCTGCCTGACCTGCTGCGCCTATCTAGATATATAAAGAGTTTTCAATCTTTTCCCAGATCTTCCTTTTCAAGAAGGCAAGATTATTTGGATAACATTAGGGACATCCGAAGTTGGTTTTATGTTAATATCTAAGAACAAAACTGTTTATCTTTTAAAAACTCAGTATGTCTAAGTAAAAGACTCCATAAGTAAATTTACACACTCTACAGAATATACTGAAGTTGAATTACTTGGTCTCCATTTAAAGATTTGTATAAAGTCGGAAGCATAAGAGAAACATTAAGAGGGGCATGTCAGAAAGTGAGAGTGCAACCCCATTCAAAATATTTAAATCTGTTTTCCCTTGTCTTATTATCAATACTTCTTCTAATCTTTCTATTGCCTTTAATTAATCTTTCTGATACAACTTTAATGACAAGAAGTTGACAAATTGACCTATTTTCTTCATTTTTTTCTCCAAAGATGTCAATGTTGCTGGAAAAGTCAGCATTTGCTCCTTATCAATAATTGCCCTTGCAAAGGTGAACAGCCTTCTTAAAATGTTACCTAGAACAGCAATCATTGTGTGATATCAGGAACTGTGATATATCAGCCTCTCTTCCCACATTCCTTTCATCAGTGCTCTGCTTTTCCCATTCACCAGAGATCCGAGTCTATTGGAAAAGTGATGTTGTTGCATAGGAAAATATTCTAACTCCTACAAAGTTGAGAATGCTGATAATTTGAGTCAAACTGTTACAAATAGAGACACTGAAAAATAAGTGGTCAGTCATGAGAGTGCACACTCTGCCTTGTGTGTCAAAACAATATTATTACAATTATATAACTCTTCTTGATATATTCCCCTGTCTGTTTTATGCATTGTAGCTATAAAGCTGAAAAATATCAATCTTTTTACTCAGAGCTTCTGTTGCCCCTCTGCATTTTCAGGCTAATCCACATCCAACAATCTGCGCTGAAACTTTATTCATATTTTGACAGCTATATCAAATGCACCAGGACATATGATACATTGCACAAAATTGAGAGAATCCACAAAAATTTCCCAATGTTAGTGGATCCATTCTAAAGCTCCAAGCTTAAATTTTCACCAGAAACTAATAATTTCTGCCTTGGGCCAATCCAGCTTTTGTTGCAAACTATCCATTATTTTCTAAAAGACTAGAAGTAGGGACATGATTTAAAACAAGACATCTCCTATTTATAACAGAAATTAAAATTTTCTCTCTCTGAGTCATTAGTCTTTGGCATTCTTCTCCCTCCAGAGCAGTAGAGATGAGTCATTCAATTTTTTGGTAAGATAGTTAAATTCTTGACCAAACATGGAATCACAAGTGGATCAGTAAGGGCTATATTTACTGGAGTTTACAAAGATGAGGAAGGTAGCCTATAAAATTCTGACTAGACTAAACAGAATAAGTGCAGGAAGGATGTTCCTGATGACCTGGGAGTCCAGAACCAGGATTTGTGGTCTGAAGGTACATATTAAGCCATTTAGGATTGGGATGAGGAGGAATGTCTTCACCTGTGAAGGTGGGACCCTAAGCAGTAGTGGAGGTTTAGGCTAATACAGAAGTTAAAGAGAGCAAGTTAAACAGACAAGGCAGGCAAGAGCACAGCCGGGAACAAGGGAAGAATGATGAATTAAACTGCATTTATTTCAATGCAAGAGTCATGACAGGTAAGGCAAATGAACTGGAAAAGCACAGCAGGTCAGGCAGCATCTGAGGAGCAGGAAAATTGATGTTTTGGGCAAAAGCCCTTCATCAGGAAGCTTTTCATCAGTGCTTTTACAACACCACTCTAATCTTGACTCTAATCTCTGGCATCTGCAGTACCCACTTCCGCCTAGGAGAGAAGGGGAAGCAAAAGAGGAGAGGGAGTGGGGTTTATGGTTAGGGAAAACATTACAGCAGTACGTAGAGAAGATGTTCCTGAGGGATCGTCCAGTGGTTATATGGCTGAAACTGAAATATAAAGGGGGTGATCACTTTGATGCGATTGTATGATAGGCCCCCCTCGATAGTCAGTGGGAAATTGAGGAGTAAATATGTAAGGAGATCACACATAGCCTTAAGAATATTAGGGTAGTAAAAGTTGGGGATTTTAACTTTACACACATAGAATGGGACTGTCATAGTGTTAAGGGCTTAGATGTGGAAGAATTTGTTAAGTGGGTTCAAGAAAACTTTCTCAATCAAAATGCAGATGGCCCTACATGAGAAGGGGCAAAACCCAACCTCCTCTTGGGAAATAAGGCAGGGCAAGTGACTGAGGTGATAGTGGGGGAACACTTTGGGACCAGTAATCATAATTCTTTTAGTTTCAAAACAGTCATGGAAAATGACAGGTCTGGTCCACAAATTAAAGTTCTAAATTGGGGCAAGGCCAATTTTGATGGTATTAGACACGAACTTTCAAACATTGAGGCTACTCACAGGTAAAGGGGATGGCTGGCGAGCAGGAGGATTTCAAAGCGAGGTACCAAGAGTTCAGGCCCAGCATGTTCTTGTTAATGTGAAAGGCTAGACTGGCAGGAGTAGGGAAGGCTGGATGACTAAAGATATTGAGGCTCTGGTCAAGAAAAAACAGCAAAGTTAGGTATAGACAGCTGGGAATAAGTGAATCCCTTATGGAGTGTAGGGGGTGTAGTGGTACACTTTGGAAGGAAATAAGGAGGGCAAAATAGGGACATGAGATAGCTTTGGCAGATAGGGTAAAGGAAAAGTCAAAGGTAGTCTACAAGTATATTAAGGGCAAAAGGGTAATCAGGGAAAGAATAAGGCCCCTAAAAATTAATGAGGCCATCCATGTGTGGAAACACAGGAGATGGGTGAGCTCCTAAACAAATATTTCATGTCAGTATTTACCAAGAAGAAAGATGTGGGAGCTATGGAGCTCGGGAAGATAAATAGTAATGGCTTGAAAAGAGTTGACATTACAGAAGAGGAGGTGCTGGAAGTCTTAATACTCATAAAGGTAAATAAAAGTCCAGCCCCTGATCAATCATATTCCAGGATACTGTGGTAAGTTAGGGAAGAAATTGCAGGACCCTCGCTGATATATTTGTTTTATCGGCAGCCATGGGCAAGATACCAGAAGAATGGAGACTGGCTAATATTATGCTATTATTTAGGAAAGGCTGCAAAGAAAAATCAGGGAGCTACAGACCAGTGAACCTAATATCAGTGGTGGTTATATTGTTGGAGGGAATTCTGAGAGATAGGATCTACATTCATTTGGAAAGACAAGGACTGATTAGGGATAATCAGCATGGCTTTGCATAGGAAATCATGTCTCACGAATTTGATTGAGCTTTTGAAGAGGTGACCAAGAAGATAGATTAAGGAAGAGTGGTAGATGTTGTCTACATGGACTTCAGGAAGGCCAATGGCAAGGTTCTGCATGGTAGACTTGTTAGTAAAGTTAGATCTATGAGATCCAGGGACAGCTAACCAATTGGATACAAAATTGGCTACACAGTAGGAGACAAAGGATGGTAGTAGAGGGTAGTAGAGGCCTTTGACTGACAGTGTGCTACAAGGATCGGTGGCGGGTCCCCTGTTATTCATCACTTATATAAATGATTTGGATGAGAATATAGGAAGGATGGTTATTAAGTTTGCAGATGACACCAACATTAATGGCATAGTGGACAGTGAAGAGGGTTATCTAAGAGTACAACGGGATCTTGATCAGCTGGCTAATTAGCCTCGGAGTGACAGATAGCGTTTAATTTAGATAAATGCAAAGTGTTGCATTTTGGCAAGACAAACCAATTCACCCTTTTCCTGTAGCTCAAACCCTCCAGTCCTGGCAACATCCTTGTAAATCTTTTCTGTTCCCTCTCAAATTTAAGAACATCCATCCCATAGAATGGTGACCAGAGTTGTACCAACATTCCATATTTGGCCTCACAAATGCCCTGTGCAGTGTTATCAACCAGACCAAACCCCCTCAAAATATATTAAGAAGATAGTCTAGACCCTCACTGTTTTTAATTTTAAGGAAAATTGTAAGATGTTGCATTACAGTTGCAAGTTGATTAGTCAGAGCACACTGTTTTACATTACAGTTAAAATACAGACAAAATAAAAATAAAATAATTGGCTTAACTGTAACTGTAAGTTTGTGGATGTAAAATTGGTCTTGTAGTGAAAAATGAAGGTGGTTATCTAAGAGATCTTGATCAATTGGGTCAGTGAGCTGAGGAGAGGCTGACTAAGTTTAATTTAGGTAAATGCAGGTTATTTCATCTTGGTTAAACAAATGAGGACTTATATAATTAATGGTAGGGCCATGGGTAGTGTTGTCGAACAGAGGGACCTCGAGATTCAGGTACATAACCCTTTGAAATTTGTGTCACAGGTAGGCAGGGTAGGTAAGAAGGTATCTGGTATGATTGACTTCATTGCACAGACCTTTGAGTATAGGAGTAGGGATGTCATATTGAGGTAAACAAGACATTAGCAAGTACTTAGAGTCATAGAATCATAGAGATGTACAGCATGGAAACAGACCCTTTGGTCCAACCCATCCATGCCAACCAGATAACCCAACCTAATCTAGTCCAACCTGCCAGCGCCCGGCCATATCCCTCCAAACCCTTCCTATTCATGTACCCATCCAAAAGCCACATCAATGTTGCAATTGTACCAGCGTCCACCACTTCCTCTGGTAGCTCATTCCATACACGTACCACCCTCTGCGCAAAAAAGTTGCCCCTTAGGTCTCTTTTATATCTTTCCCCTCTCACCCTAAACCTATGCCCTCTAGTTCTGGACTCCCCGACCCCAGGGAAAAAACTTTGCCTATTTATCCTCTCCATGACCCTCATAATTTTGTAAGGTCACCCTTCAGTCTCCGACACTCTAGGAAAAACAGCCCCAGCCTTTTCAACCCCTCCCTGTGGTTCAGACCCTCCAACCCTGGCAACATCCTTGTAAATCTCTTCTGAACCCTTTCAAGTTTCACAACATCTTTCCGATAGGAAGGAGACCAGAATTGCATGCAATATTCCAACAGTGACCTAACCAATGTCCTGTACAGCCGCAATATGACCTCCCAACTCCTGTACTCATTACTTTGACCAATAATGGAAAGCATACCAAACGCCTTCTTCACTATCCTACCTACCTGCGACTCCACTTTCAAGGAGCTATGAACCGACACTCCAAGGTCTCTTTGTTCAGCAACACTCCCTAGGATGTATAAGTATTGCTAAGATTTGCTTTCCCAAAATGCAGCACCACGCATTTCTCTGAATTAAGCTCCATCTGCCACTTCTCAGCCCATTGGCCCATCTGGTCCAGATTCTGTTGTAATCTGAGGTAACCCTCTTCGCTGTCCACTACACCTCCAATTTTGGTGTCATCTGCAAACTTACTAACTGTACCTCTTATGCTTGCATCCAAATCATTTATGTAGATGACAAAAAGTAGAGGACCTAGCACCGATCCTTGTGGCACTCCACTGGTCACAGGCTTCCAGTCTGAAAAACAACCCTCCACCACCACTCTCTGTCTTCTACCTTTGAGCCAGTTTGTATCCAAATGGCTAGTTCTCCCTGTATTCCGTGAGATCTAACCTTGCTAACCAGTCTCCCATGGGGAACCTTGTCGAAAGCTTTACTGATGTCCATATAGGTCACATCTACTGCTCTGCCCTCATCAATCCTCTGTGTTATTTCTTCAAAAAACTCAATCAAATTTGTGAGACATGATTTCCCATGCACAAAGCCATGTTGACTATCCCTAATCAGTCCTTGCCTTTCCAAATACATGTACATCCTGTCTCTCAGGATTCCCTCCAACAACTTGCCCACCACCGAGGTCAGACTCACTGGTCTATACATCCCTGGCTTGTCTTTACCGCCCTTCTTAAACAGTGGCACCATGTTTGCCAACCTCCAGTCTTCCGGCACCTCACCTGTGACTATCGATGATACAAATATCTCAGCAAGAGGCCCAGCAATCACTTCTCTGGCTTCCCACAGAGTTCTCAGGTACACCTGATCAGGTCCTGGGGATTTATCCACCTTTAACCGTTTCAAGACATCCAGCACTTCCTTCTCTGTAATCTGGACATTTTGCAAGATGTCACCATCTATTTCCCTACAGTCTATATCTTCCATTTACTTTTCCACAGTAAATACTGATGCAAAATATTAATTTAGTATCTCGCTCATTTTCTGTGGGTCCACACAAAGGGCTGATGAAGGGCTCTGGCCCGAAACGTCGAATTTCCTGTTCCTTGGATGCTGCCTAACCTGCTGTGCTTTGCAACACATTTTCAGCTCCACATAAAGGCTGCCTTGCTGATCTTTGAGAGACCCTATTCTCTCCCTAGTTACCTTTTTGTCCTTAATATATTTGTAAAACTCCTTTTGGATTCTCCTTAATTCTATTTGCCAAAGCTATCCCATGTCCCTGTTTTGCCCTCCTGATTTCCCTCTTAAGTATACTCCTACTTTCTTTATACTCTTCTAAGGATTCACTTGATTTATCCTGTCTGTACCTGACATCTGCTTCCTTCTTTTTCTTAACCAAACCCTCAATTTCTTTAGTCATCCAGCATTCCCTATAGTTACCAACCTTCCCTTTCACCCTGACAGAAATATACTTTCTCTGGATTCTTGTTATCTCATTTCTGAAGGCTTACCATTTTCCAGCCGTCCCTTTACCTGAGAACATCTGCTTCCAATCAGCTTTTGAAAGTTCTTGCCTAATACCGTCAAAATTGGCCTTTCTCCAATTTAGAACTTCAACATTTAGATCTGGTCTATCCTTTTCCATCACGATTTTAAAACGAATAGAATTATGGTCGCTGGCCCCAAAGTGCTCCCCCCACTGACACCTCAGTCACCTGCCCTGCCTTATTTCCCAAGAGTAGGTCAAATTTTGCACCTTCTCTACTGAATCAGAAAATTGTCTTGTACACACTGAACAAATTCCTCTCCATGTAAACCTTTAACACTATGGCAGTCCCAATTGATGTTTGGAAAGTTAAAATCCCCTACCATAACTACCCTATTATTCTTACTGTGCACAGTTCTGCTTGCCCTGCTATAGGAAAGATCTTATTTAGCTGGAAAAGGTGCAGAAAATATTCACCAGGATGTTGCCAGGAATGGGATGCATGAATTACAAAAGTAGGCTGGGATATTTTTCACTAGGTCAGAGGAGGTTGAGGGGTTTATAAAATTGTAACAGGCATAGATAAGGTGAATAGTAGAGGCCTTTCCCTAAGGTGAGGGAGTTCAAAACTTGGGGGGAATATATTTTTAAGTTGAGAGGAGAAAGATTTAAAAAGGATGAGGGTCAATATTTTTACAGAGAGTGGTTCGTATATGGAATGAACTGCCAGAGGAAGTGGTGGATGCATGTCAACACTTTACAGGTAGAGTTACATATTTAAAAGACACTTGGATAAGTAAATGAATGGGAAAGGTTTGGATGGATATGGACCAAATGCAGGCAGGTGGGACTAGTTCAGTTTGTGAACAAGGTTGGCATGGAATAGTTGGACCTAGGGATCTGTTTCCCTGCTGTATGACTCTATGATTTCCCATGCACAAAGTCATGCTGACTATCCCTAATCAGTCCTTGCCTTTCCAAATGTATTAGTAGAAAGTGAGGACTACAGATGCTGGAGTCAGAGTCGAGAGTGTGATGCTGGAAGCACAACAGGTCAAGCAGCATCCGAGGAGCAGGAGTGTTGACATTTCTGGCATGAGCCCTTCATCAGGAATGTATGTAAATCCTGTCCCTCAAAATCTCCTCCAACAACTTATCCAACAATCTGTAGCTCCCTAGCTTTTCCTTATAGCCTTCCAAATCATGCAACATTTTTAAGGAGTTAAATATAGTTCTTAAGAGTTGAAAGGATGAAAGTCTATGGGTAGAAAGTGGAAACAAAATAATGAGTTAATGATCAGTTATGATCATATTGAGTGGCAGAGTAGACCCAGAGAGCTGAATAGCCTATTCCTGCTCCCATTTTTTGTTTCAGTCATGAGGGGATTAGTACGAATGTGGAATGCAGACCACAATCGAATGAGCCAGGATCTTGTTGAGTAGGCAAACAGCCGAGGGGTCAAATCACTCAGTCCTGCCCTTGCTTCCTTTCTGATAATATTACTGAAAAAAAGTTAATAAACAAGGTGAAATCATTAGTCGAAAGTGAGGACTGCAGATGCTGGAGATCAGAGGAGCTCATCCCTGATGAAGGGCTTTTGCCTGAAATGTCAATTTTCCTGTTCCTCGGATGTTCCCGACCTGCTGTGCTTTTCCAGCACCACTCTAATCTTAACTAAGGTGAAAACATTCCCAACACCATCAATGGGAGAAGTTAAGATGAAGGCACACTTTTTGATATAGAGTCATAGAGTCACAGAGATGCACAGCATGGAAACAGACCCTTCGGTCCAACCCATCCATGCCGACCAGATATCCCAACCCAATCTAGTCCCACCTGCCAGCACCCAGCTCATAACCCTCCAAACCCTTCCTATTCATATACCATCCAAATGCCTCTTAAATGTTGCAATTGTACCAGCTTCCTCCACATCCTCTGGCAGCTCATTCCATACACGTACCACCCTCTGCATGAAAACGTTGCCCCTTAGGTCTCTTTTATATCTTTCCCCTCTCACCCTAAACCTATGCCCTATAGTTCTGGACTCCCCAACCCCAGGGAAATCCTATCCATGCCCCTCATAATTTTGTAAACCTCTACAAGGTCACCCCTCAGCCTCCGACGCTCCAGGGAAAACAGCCCCAGCCTGTTCAGCCTCTCCCTGTAGCTCAGATCCTCCAGATATAGAGTACTATGCCGCTTTGTCATAAAAATATACAAGTCGTCTTTAAAAACTTCAAATTCTCTGCTTCAAAGGCAGCACAGTGGTTAACGCTAGAGGTTCAATTTTAACCAGTGGTGTTTGCACATTCTCCCCGGGTCCCTGCGAGGATTTCCACTGGGTACTTTGATTTCCTTCCCCAGACCAAAATATACATGTTAGGTGGATTGGCTGTTACATCCAGGGATGTGCACGACAGGTGAATTAGCCACAACAAATGCGCGGTTACGGGTGAAGGTTAGATCTAGATGGGATGCTCTTTGAGGGGTTAATACACATTAGAGGGCTTTAATGACCTCTTCTGCACCACAGGGATTCTTTGCTCAAAATGCGCAAGCGCCCAACAACACAGTCAACATTCGCACTCACGACACTGCTACTGCTCGGCTTTGCGCATGTGCAGCACGCTGTAGCTCCCCCTAACGTCTGGTGCCAGTATTACCTGGAAAGGTACAGGGCTCGTGTGCTCAACTATTGACTAAACATAACAGACATTGCTGCGGGGTCGGAGTCATCAGAACCTCGGCTGCAGTGACCCTTCCGAGTAAACCTTGCCTGCCAGACCTACTGAGCTATTTTAAATTTCTATTTTTCGTTTCTGGTTTATAGCAACCGCAGTTCTTTCGATTTTTATTTCATATTGAAGAGCAACTTGAACACAAACAGTGAGGGAGCGTTACTTAGGTATAGGGCGGGGTTTATTCAGAAGCAGAATCTTAAGTGGACGACGTTAGCGCGCATCGACGTGGTCAGTGAGTGGGCGTGGCTGATGGGACATGTGGGTGCGGTTAGTCTGTGTGGGCAGGGTCAGAGTGTGGGGGCGGTGCAGGGACGGTTGGCAGGTTCAGTGTGGGGGCGGGGCTGGAGTGTGATCCGTTTGGAGGGGCGGACCGGCAGGGACAGTGCGGAGGGGCGGGGTCGGTGGAGCTGAGTGGGCGGAGTTGTCGGGGAGGGGGCGGGGTCGGAGTGGAGCTGAGTGGGCGGAGTTGTCGGGGAGGGGGCGGGGTCGGTGGAGCTGAGTGGGCGGAGTTGTCGGGGAGGGGTCGGGGTCGGAGTGGAGCTGAGTGGGCGGAGTTGTCGGGGAGGGGGCGGGGTCGGAGTGGAGCTGAGTGGGCGGAGTTGGCGTGGAGTCGGAGTGGAGCTGAGTGGGCGGAGCTGGCGTGGAGGGGCGGGGTCGGAGTGGAGCTGAGTGGGCGGAGTTGGCGTGGAGTCGGAGTGGAGCTGAGTGGGCGGAGTTGGCGTGGAGTCGGAGTGGAGCTGAGTGGGCGGAGTTGGCGTGGAGGGGCGGGGTCGGAGTGGAGCTGAGTGGGCGGAGTCGGTATGGGGGCGGGACTACAGGCCGATGTGGCCGGTCCGAATCCTCAGTGACGGTTAGTAGTGAGTCTGGACCCGTTCCCTCGCCCGATGGTGATCTCAGGCTCGGCCTCGTCTCTGGACTGAAGGAGTGAGGTGAGGTTGACCGTCTATTGCCCCCTGTCTCACCTGGAGGCCGGTGCTCGCAGCTTCCAGGATGAGGAGTCGAAGTAATTCCGGGGTGAGATTGGACTATTATGGGCGACTTGTAAACAACACGATCCTGTGTCACCAGGTGGGTACATTACTGTTCATTTACCTGATGCATCTCTAGCTTTAATGATCACTATGAAAGGGACGCAGAAATACTTCGTGCAACTTAATCACACAACCTCGTGATGAAAGCGCGATGTTTTAAAGCGGTGATCGAGGTTAAAGAGGTTTTTATTTAGGAGTGAAGGGGTGTGACTAGATTGGATTGGGATATCTGGTCAGCATGGACGGGTTGGACCGAAGGGTCTGTTTCCATGTTGTACATCTCTGTGTTCTCCCTCAGAGCTTGTGCGACATTTCCAAACTTCAGTGACGCTGTCATTTGCAGCAGGTGTTTGACTCACCAGTGATATGAACTGTTACTGTCTCTTTGGTCGGATTTATCTTGTTTTCTCTCCCCCTTTGGGGTATGGGAAGTATATTTCAAATTTATTTCTTAACCACAACCATGTCCAAATGTTGGCCAACTTTCTACCTAGGGTGACAGCCCACAATTAACAGGCTCTTGGAAGCGCTGCATTGTTAGTCACTAGGAGGATTACAGCCAAATATGTCATGTTGGATGGGGTCATATATAGGCCAGTCTAGTGATTCGAAGTTGGATCTTGACGGTAATCCAAGTTTCATAATTATGTTTTTATGCGAACACCCGGCTGAAATAGAATGCAGAGAGTCTGTTGGGAAGGATGCACAGTCGATAGGGCAAAGGGAAGGGTTAGAGTGTGTCTGTTTCAATGATTTGGAGTGTCAGGAATAAGAATGATGAGTTTAGAGCATCGATCAGTCCTTGGAACCACAATGTTGTGGCCATAATGGAGACATAAACTTCACAAGGACAGGAATGGTTGTTGGATGTTGCAGGGTTTAGATCTTTTAAAAAGAATAGGGAGGAGGGTAAAAGAGGAGGAGGGGGGTTGTGTTGTTACTTAGAGAGTGCATCACAGTTGCAGAAAATGAGGATGTTGAGGAGGGTTTGTCTGCTGAGTCAGTATGGGTGTATGTCAGTAAAGGAAAGGAGCAGTCACTTTATTGGGTGTTTTCTATAGACCCCCCAATAATAGCAGAGAGATGGAAATAGCAGAACTTGGAAAGGTGCAAATATAACAAAGTTGTTGTAATGGGTAATTTCAATGTCCCCAGTATTGGAACCTCGTTAGTGCAGATGGTCTGGATGGACCCAATTTTGTCAGGTGTGTCCAAGAGGGATTCCTGACTCAATATGTAGATAGGCCGATTGGGGGGAGGCCATATTAGATTTGGTGCTCGGCAAGGTGTCCAATCTCTGTGGGAGAGCATTTCATGACAGTGACCATTACTGCCTCACCTTTACCAGAATCATGGAAAGGGATAGGAACAGACAGTATGGGAAGGTATTTAATTGGGGCAACGTATTTAATTATTCTGCTATTAGACAGGAGCTGTGGAGTATAAATTGGGAACAATTGTTCTACAGGAAAGGCATAACAAAAGTGGAAGCTGTTTAAGGAGCACTCGTTGCGAATGTTGGATAACTTTGTCCCACTGGGACAGACAAGGAATGGTAAGGTGAAGGAACCTGGGATGACGAGTAGAGGAGCTTCTCATCAAAAGGAAGAAGGAAGCTTACTTAAGGTTGAGGAAGCAAGGATCTGGCACCGCTTTAGGGGATTACAGGGTAACTTAGGAAAGAACTCAAAAATGGACCGAAGACAGCAAGGAGGGGGCATGAGAAAATCATGGTGGGAAGGATAAGGGAAACCCAAAGGCATTCTAGACTTAGGTGAGGAATAAGAGAATGATCAAAGAGAGAATTGGGCCAATCAGGGATAGTGGAGACAACTTGTGCCTGGAGTTTGAAGAGGTAGGGGAGGCTCTAAATAAGTTTTTTGTTTTAGTATTCATCAGAGAGAAGGTGATAGTGAAATACCGTGGACCTGATTAATAGACTTGAACAGAGTGATATTCAGGAAGTGAATGTGCTGCAAGTTCTGGGAAGCATCAAGGTAGATAAGTCCCCAGGACTGGACCAGATATATCGAAGGGTCTAGATTAGAGTGGTGCTAGGAAAGCACAGCAGGTCAGGCAGCATCTGAGGAGCACGAAAATCAATGTTTTGGGCAAAAGCCCTTCATCAGGAATAGAGGTAGGGTGCCTGCAGAGTGGGGAGCTAAATGGGGGGTGGGGGGGGAAGTAGAATGGAGTACAATGGGTGAATGGGGGTGGGAATGAAGGTGATAGGTCAGAGAGGAGGGTGGAGTGGATAGGTGGAAAGGAAGATAGGCAGTTAGGATGGTGGTGAGGCGGTGCTGAGCTGGAAGGTAGGAGCTGGGGTTACTATAGGAAGCGAGAAATGAGATTGCTGTGCCTCTGGTGATGATCTTTGCATCCTCACTCTCTATGGAAGTAGTACTGGATGATTGGAGGGAGGCGAATGTTGTTCCTCAGTTCAAGAAAGGGAATAGGGAAATTCCTGAGAATTACACACCAGACTGTCTTACGTCTGTGATAAGCAAGGTACTGGAAAGGGTTCTGAGAGATAGGACTTATGACTATTTGGAAAAATATACTTTGATTAAAGGTTGTCACCACGACTTTCTGAGGGGCAGGTCATGCCTCATACACTTTATTGAGTTCTTTGAGGACGTGACGAGACAATTTGTCAAAGATCGAGCAATGAATGTGGTGTATATGGCTTTCAGTAAGGCATTTGATAAGGTTCCCCATGGTAGGCTCATTCAGCAAGTTAGGATGTATGGGATACAGGGAGACTTGGCTGTCTGGATACAGAATTGGCTGGCCGAAAGAAGGCAGCGAGTAGTAGTGGATGGAATATATTCTGTCTGGAGGTCAGTGACCATGGTGTCCTGCAGGGATCTGTTCTTGGGCCTCTGTTCTTTGAAGTTTTTATAAATGACTAGGACGAATAAATGGAAGGGTGGCTTTAGTAAGTTTGTTGATGACATAAAAATAGTGTTAAAGGCTGTTGCAGGCTACAATATGACATTGAAAGGATGCAGAGCTGGGATGAGAAGTGGCAGATGGAGTTCAACCTGGATAAATGTGAAGTGATTCATTTTGGAAGATCGAATTTTAATGCTGAATACAGGGTTAAAGATGATTCTTGGCTGTGTGGAGGAACAGAGGGATCTTGGGGTCCATGTACATAGGTCCCTCAAAATTGCCACCCAATTTGATAGGATTGTTAAGTAAACGTATGGTGTTTTGGCTTTCATTAACAGAGGGATTGAGTTTAAGAACTGTGAGGTTTTGGTGCAGCTCTATAAAACCCTGGTTTGATCACACTTGGAATATTATGTTCAGTTTTGGTTGCCTCCATATAGGAAGAATGTAGATGCTTTAGAGAGAGTGCATAGGAGATTTACCAAGATGCTGCCTGGAATGGATGGCTTGTCTTATGAAGAGAGGTTGAGTGAGCTCAGCCTTTTCACACTGGAGAGAAGGAAGAGAGGTGACATGATAGAGGTGCACATGGTAATGAGAGGCAGAGATAAAGTAGATAGCCAGAGACTTTTCCCCAGGGCTGAAATAGCTGTCACGAGGAGTCATAATTTTAAGATGATTGGAGGAAGATTTAGGGAAAATATCAGAGGTAGGTCCTTTACGCAGACAGTTGTGGATATGTGGAATACATTGCCAGCAGTGGGGGTAGAGTCAGAGACATTAGGGACATATAAGTGACTGCTGGACAAGCACATGGATGGCAGGAAGTTGAGGGGTGTATAGATTCGGTTGATCTTAGATGAAGATAAATGCTAAGCACAACACTGTGGGCTGAAGTGCCTTTATTGTACTCTACTATTCCCTGTTCTATGGATTTATAGTAATCCACACAAATCACACCTGTTTTTATTATGAATCCAGTACCTTTATGGCTAGAGTACTGCGCTTACAATCTAGATAGGGGCATGCATTATTCTTTTTCAATTGTAGCCAATGATTTGAAAACAAAAACTTGCAATTCAGTGTTCCTTGAGGTAAAACAGCATTCCTTTACTAATTTGTGTTCTCTACAATCTCAAATATATTTCAAATAGGCTGTGTACTGATAAGCGTTGATATATGAACCTTAAATTTTATGTATATAGTTAGTTGAAATAACCTGTTCACATGAATTTCAACCTGTAAATTTACTTATATTAAGTTTTCATTTTTAGAATAAAAAGCTTAAATTCTCATGTGACAAGTAAAATTTGTGTTTAGCAAGAACCAGACAGTGACTATTTTCAAGAAGAAAGAATTTGAGTCGCTCTTCTTGACATCTGACAGATGATGATTGCAGATTTCTCCACTATTGATATTCTGAGGCTTGATATTGGTCAGAACTTAACTGCAGTAGACATATAAATACTATGACTACAAGACAAATGGGCTGGGTATTCAATATATTTCTTGACTTGCTAAAGCTTTTGCCACCTTTAATATACAAGCCAGGAACATGATAGAAGTCTACTTGCCTGGATGAGTGCAGCTTTCATAATCAAAGCTTAACACCATCCACAGCAAAGCAGCCTGCTTAACAGACAGCTCTTTCACCATTTTAAATGCTCACTCCTTTCTTTATTGCCATACTGTGACTGCAGTACCATATACAGCTGGACTGCAACATCTCACCAGTACTTATTCTACAGTTCCTTTCAAATCCATGACCTTTATTAAAAAGAACAAGGGTGACAGGTCCATGAGAAAACTGTCAGCTGCAGGTTCACTTTCAATTTCCACAATATCCTGACTTTCAACTGTTTTGCCTACTATTCCTTTACAATTGCTGTGCCTCCCTCCCTCACTCGGTATACCTACACCACAAGAACCATAGTTCAACAAAGCAGCTTACACCATCTTCTCAAGGTTGGTTAAAAATGGGTGAAAAATCCTGATCTTGATACTCATCACATAAATGAAAGAAATACTAATAAAATCAGGGAGCTGATTAAGTCTAAGTCTATTGTAATGCATTGAAGACTTCTGAAATTTTGCTAAGTTTCTAGGAACAGACCTTGGCTTGGTTTGGAGGTGATACTTGCAGGGATGTGCTGCAAAATATGTTAATGGCAATGTTGCCATATTAATTTTAGATTTTTGAGCTACATTCAGGCAAATTTCCATCTTGCTTCCTCCAATCTCCTCTTCCGCATTGAGTTTGCAGCTCTTACTCTAACCTCTATTATTTGGACTGTTGGCTCTTTATTCAAAGATACATGTAAAATTTGGTCTTGTTAATCACCTCTGTGATAGTCATTGGCTGCTAAACAAATTCTTTCATGATACAACTAGCAACAATGGAATTATCATTGAAGGCATTCTCTTTTATTCTTCTGCACTAACATGGAGTGAAATAATATCCAATGAAGCTAATGTCTGTTCGAACTATGGGAAAACATCTCTCCATCTCAGTTAGTATCATTTAATCATCAGATGTCAGCTATAGTCTTTGTGTTGTAAATACTTTGTAATTCAATGTCATCCACTATGAGCAAAAGAAAAAAAGTGTTTGAATAATAAGGCTTTAATCACATAAAAAGCTATTTGTGAATGTGCCTGTGGAAACCGAAGCTTTGATGTATGTTACGTCCTGCTGTGTACATCATTAAATCTCGATGTGAAGTTCAGTCCAAATTATGAAGGTATTTTTCATTTCAAAATAAAAAAAATTAGAAGTAGAAGAAATTAAATTTCAAGAAATGATTTTAAAGCAAAATTCTAAAACATTTTAAAAATCTGCTTGGTTAAGTTGGTGATGTTCAAATTAATTTGGCATAAGCTTGAGAGAACAAACAAAGCTTTTGAAAACACCAGAATTTTGGGCACAATTGACTTCTGGATCCCCAATTGCAGCCAAAGTGAGAATTCCAAAACCAGTTTTCAGTGCTAGCTGTGTGCAGGGAGGATTGTAATTGGGCTGAAGGTCACTGGATAAGCAAGTAGGGTAATAAAGAATGAACTAACTTCTCTGTTCCTAATCAGTTAGCTAGCTAATTTGGCTGTAAATTATATATATGCATAATGGATATATGCATTACCTTCTGTACAAAACCCAGATGGTCTTGCCAGATTACCTGCTAAAATGAGTTGTCTGTTTAACTTTGGAAAGTTGTCTAACAGGCAATATTTAAAGGTGAGTATACAAAATTCACAAGACGAGAGAGATTTGAAATGTAAAAATGTTTATTCCAAAATCAGATTGCAAATGTCATTAGAATTACTGTCTGTATAGGTGGAAAAATAATCACGTATGATTTATTTATTCCTTTTATGAAGCAATTAGATGAATAGTCCAGAAAGAGAATTGATCATAATATAAGAAAATAATAGCATGCAGGCAATATGATGGTGGTTCTGTGAGAATAGCTCTTGTATGTAGATTGTGGAAGTAAAATAGTTTTACTTTGAACCTAATGAACTTTCCTTATTTCCAGGCCACCTATTCTTGGGTCTGCACTTATATTATGTGGACCCAAGACTTGGAGGACTCTGGGAAATATTGGTCTTATTTGCTCCTAGATTTCCAATTGCCCCTAACTTGAAAATTTCAAGCCCAGATATCAGCACTAGCAATGTGAATGGAGGATTACAGTTGGGCTCAGGCTCACTATTTTTACACTAAATACAAATGCATTCTGATTTTAAAAATTAATTTTCTCATCTCTAATCATACTGAGATTGTGCATTTTGTAGCCACAGCTTAGAATATTGACTGAAAAATGTTCCAAGCTAAACATACTGACTACCTTTGCTAATGCTTTCAACATTGCAATGTTGTGCCCTCCTAAAAATGACCTGATTATTTCTGTTTCAGTATATTATATACTTGTGTCATTAGCATCAAAGCAACAGTTTTGTGCTTGGCAGACATGGATACATAATACATATAGCATGTTGCAATTGATGTTAATAGGATTGTGTAACATCTGCATATTAACATATTTAGTATGTTAATACTTAGAATGTGACACTACACTGCAGTAATAGTGAATATACAACCGTATGAATTAGGAGGAGGAATTTGCTTGCTTTGCCATTCAACAAGATGATCACTGATCTGATGCCTTAATTCCACATTCTTAGTCTACCCCTGATAACCACCGACTTCCTGGTTTGGCAGAAATTTATGTGCCTTTGCTTAAAAATATTCAGCAACCCCATTTTCATCACTCTTTGGTGAAGAGAGTTCCAAATAGAGTCATAGAGATGTACAACATGGAAACAGATTCTTTCGTCCATGCCGACCAGATATTCTAAATTAATCTAGTCCCATTTGCCAGGATATGGCCCATACCCCTCTAAACCCTTCCTATTCATTTACCCATCCAGATGCCTTTTAAATTTTGTTACTAAACCAGCGTCCACCACTTCCTCCAGTAGTTTAATCCATACACACATCACCCGTTAGGACTTTTTTTTCTCCCCTCTCACCTTAAATCTATGTCCTGGGGAAAAAGATCTTGTCCATTTACCCTATCTATGCCCTTCATCATTTTATAAACTTCTATAAGGTCACCCCTCAGCCTCTGGGGCTCAGGGGAAAATAGCCTGGGCCTATTCAGCCTCTTCCTATAGCTTTTCCAACCCTGGCAACATCCTTGTTAATCTTTTCTGAATTCTTGTAAGTCACAAAACATCTGGGAGACCATGCAGTATTTGAATAATGGCCTAACCAAAGTCCTGTATAGTCACAACATGACCTCCTAACTTCTATACTCAACGCACTGTTTTCAAATAAACCTGTTGCACTATAACCTGGTGTTGTGTGATTTTTAATTCTGACTAATAAAGGAAAGAATACCAATCGTCATCTTCACCATCTAATCTACCTGCAATTCCACTTTCAAGGAGCTATTAATCTGCACTCCAAGGTTTGTTTGTTCAGCAACACTCCCCAGGACCTTACCATTAAGTGTATAAGTCCTGCTGTGATTTACCTTTCTAAAATGCAACACTTCACATTTATCTAAGTTAAACTCCATCTATCACTCCTCAGTCCATTGGCCTATCTGATCAAGATCCCATTGTACTGGGAGGTAACCTTCTCCGCTGCCCTCTCTACCTCCAGTTTTGGTGTCATGTGCAAACTTACATTAGAACTCTAATGTTTCCATCCAAATCATTTATATAAATGACAAAAAATAGTGAAACTAGCATCAACATTTGTGGCACACCACTGGTCACAGGCCTCCAGTCTGAAAAGCAACCCTCCACCACCACCCTCTGTCTTCTATCTTCGAGACAGTTCTGTATCCAAATGGCTAGTTCTCCCTGTATTCCGTGTGAGCTAACCTTGCTAACCAGTCTACCATGAGGAACCTTGTTGAACACTTTACTGAAGTTCATATAGATCACATCCACTATTGTCCTCATCAATCCTCTTTGTTACTTCTTCAAGAAAAATCAATCACGATTTCCCATGCATAAAGCCATGTGTACTATCCCTAATCAGTCCTTGCCTTTCCAAATACATGTAAGTCCTTTTCCTCAGGATTCCCTGCAACAACTTGCCCACCACTGATGTCAGGCTGACCAGTCTGTAGTTCCCTAGCTTTTCTTTATCATCTTTCTTAAATACTCATAATCCTCTGATAGAAAAAAAACTTTTAAGATGAAGTATCTGTATGTCATTTCACAATAGGGCTTTGATCCTTCTCTTAAACAGATGTGAATTTATTGAAATTTGGCTTTAAGTTGATTATTTAGATCCTTTTATTTTGTAGAATACTGTAACTGGATTACTGCCTGCGAGCTCTGACCAGCAGGATGCTTGGGTTCGTGATAATGTGTACAGCATCCTGGCAGTATGGGGCCTTGGAATGGCATATCGCAAAAATGCTGACCGAGATGAGGATAAAGCAAAAGCTTATGAGCTTGAACAGGTGAGTAGCTGAACATAATTGATAGCTGTTATTACAAAATGGGTTGAAGTAGAGGTTGGAATATAGGGCTGTACCCCTGCAAGCACAAATAAAGTTGAAACATTTTAAGAAAAATGTTTCTCTTACTCCTACCAGTAATGAAGTGACAGAAGAGGTAAGAATTGATAAATCAGTAATTCGGTCTTCTACACAGAAGACTCACCTAGACTACTTTCGTCTATTCCAAACTTAGTACGTAACCTTTTATTTAATCTGATCCTTGTTCACTGAAGTGGCATGGTATTTCTTTCAAATGTTAACTACTTTTGAGTGATATTCAAACTTCTGTCAGATTAAAGTTTCCTTTGCTTAATCCTGTTAATCTAATTCACTTTTAAGCTAAAATCTCAGTTTTCATATATTTCAAGCTTTGTATTTCAGTAATGAATCAGTTGTTTTAATCAATGGTCTGCTAGACCTACGGAGAACAGAAGTTTGTTGCTGTTGATGGACTTCTGAGGAAAAGTCGTACTTACCAGACTCTGGCTGTTCAATGGCTAATGGAATAACTGCATTTCGGACTGAGTACCCTACTCAGTCAGGAAATCAAGAACATGTTTTCAATCAAAAGTACCTCGTTTGAGTAAAAGAATAAATATGTTGCATTTTCTGGAAATAAATGTCATGAGTCTGCAAGATTCTGAGTTTGTTGTATGGCTGAGTTATCTGATCTCTGCAATGGTGATGATAAGAGACCCCCCAGATGCCCTTGGCATCTCTAGAATGAAGAAGAATCACCATGATTCTTCCAGATGACCAACTACTGATGTCTGCTGGAAATTGCATTTGTGTGAGTACAAAATGAGAGCAAGCTCTGTCTCAACTATGATACATCCTGTGTCTAAGCAAACAGTTTACAGTCTAAGTTCACATGAAAAAGGCTGCTTGTATGGAACTTTAGAAAACGGCTAATGCATCTCAAACAGGATCCAGCAATGGGGAAAAGGGGCCTGTTTGCAGTAATATGTTAAATTGTCCCTCACCATTCCTACAATTTATCTTTACCTGTGAAGACAGTTTAAGTGAAAGAATCTCCAATGAATGACTTGAATAGAAGCACCTGTATGTAAAATAGAGAAAGATATAATTGGAGCGAAAAAAAGTTTTTGTATGCTGAATATTTTTGTTGTTATCAACTTATTCTAAAGTAAACGTTAAGAATCTTCATTTGTTCATTTCCTTACTATACTTTCCAAGCTAAAGTTCTTCTATATTGGATCTGCCAAAGTGGTTGTAACTTAATCTCTGAAAAGTGTCATCTCTGAATAGTTTGAAAATGTCATGTGAAAGCTGAGGTGGGTACAGCAGTGCCAGCAAAGGGCTGCTGGAGGGTTATGGCCTGATAGGAATTGCTGACTCCATGTAAACATGTACTGGTTTTTATTTCATCTTTCAGAGTGTGGTGAAACTGATGCGAGGGTTGCTACGCTGTATGATGAGACAGGTACAAGACCATTCTAGATTTCACATCATATCTTGAGCTTGCAAAATAATTAGTCACATTTATCATTTAAAACCTTTATCTTGACAAGGTTCTTCGAGCATAAACAGAGTGTGCAATTAAATTTAAACAAAACTAAAACACCGTTTTATGAAATGAATGGAGTTTGTGTTCTGTGTAAAATAGCTTAACAGGTACAACTTGAAAATTGAATGCTCATTTGGAATTTACTAGGTCTTCAGTTTGAGTTTGAAGACTAATTGGTAGGATGATAAGAGGTAAGAAATAGTAGCATGATATAATGACTTGGAGAAGTGATTAACTAGGCTAATAAGACATCAGTTTTCACTCGTCTTCTCCTAACAACGGACTGTTATATTGTTCTGTGATCACTGAAATATGTAACTAGCTTGTGCATATAGCTATTCTTCATGTTTGGAGCTACATAAAGGTTAATCAGACTTTCAACAGTGAGGATATTTTATCTCAATCTCTGTTTAGTTCCTAACTGGTTTTCATGCATATCGTTTTTTTAAAGAATCAGCACATAGTGGTCAGCTGGAGGAACCTATCTGAATATTTTCTTTATTACTAGACTTGGCAGATATGAAGCTAATTCTAGGACCCAGCCTACTATCTGTTACAATCATGCTTGAACTTTTAGGCCAATTTTAATTTGTCTTAGGAACTGTAGCTGTCAGCCAGGCAGAGAGTCAAAACTTCTCGTGAAATTTTCAGGGGTTAGTGAAAGGTATTAAGATTGATCTATAGTTGATTTCATATGATAATACAATTATTTTATGTACATAGAGAAATAAAGTTGAAAAATTCAAGTACACTCAGAGTACACAAGATGCCCTCCATGCTAAGTACAACACTGGAACATGTGCTACAGTGGTTCAAGATGATCAGTGGGGTCACCTACAAATTGATGCTACCTCCATCTTCCTGCTTTTTCTTGCACAAATGACTGCTTCAGGTAAGAAGAACTAACCAAAGTTGCTCTGAAACATTGTCAGATTGCTAGCCAATTGTCAAATTATTGGTGATGATCCTAGTTTGCCTCTAAAGCTTTGATTATCACATTTCCCAGTAGTTTATGCAACTACTTGTTTAGCATCAATTATTTATATATTACTTCATTACTTTCTTCATATACCTGGTTTCGATTAACATTGAATTCTAATTATTATTTCTGATTTCCTACATTTGCCTCATTCTTGAATGAGTGATTGTTTATTTCAGTTCCGAATGAGTTCTTCTGGCAACAAAACAGTAACACAGCACCCTTCCTCTCTGCTGTATTTTCTTCATTACATTAAAGGGATGATATTGCTTTGCTGAGCAGCCTAATTACTAACTTCGAATAACTTCTAACTTGTGTGGTTGTTTTCAATCACACCAGCCTCGAAATTTGGTTCTGTAATATTCAGTTTTCAGACAGCATTCCGATATATTTGGACAGAAGAGAACTAGCTGTCTTACTATTCAAGGGCAAACAAGAGATGTCCTGTACCCATGCTCGACTAATTCTTGAGGGGACCTCAATTTGATGTTAGAACCCTATCTTTCTTGTATATGCAAGGGGTCTAACTCTTGTTTGAGTTTCCATTGGTAAGATTGCCTATTCTTAACTATAACCAAAAAAAACCTAGCTGGATGTGGAATTGAAAGAAATAGACGTGCTCCTCCTGAACTCATATTAAAGGAACTGATCACCATCACCTCTGACTCTCCATCCTTCTGAACTCTGGGTTCCCAATCTCTGGTCCTTCATTTTCTTGTATCAACTATCTCCTGTAACACCCATAACACCTGTGTGAGTAGCAGGTAAATTTTCAACCACTTTTTGCTGATGGGTTTTGAGATCATCTTGGGTCCGTTATCATCATTAATCCTGTATGCTCCAAGTGCTTCTAAATTTCTCACTATGCTGGATAAATCTAATTTTAATCTCCTTCTGTGTTAGTGTTACTTCTTTACATTGCATCAGGGCAGAGCAAAAAGAGACCATGTCATTCAACATTTATGACTTTTCCATCATAAGAACAGTATCTGATGAATAAAGAGTTCTGTTTTCTGAGTTTCACTGATTTTTGTATTAACTGACCGTATTGATTGTGATTTTCCATTTTTGTACAGTCTGCAAGTCTAGGAATAGAAAGGAAAATGTCCTGATAATGTTAGCATCTTTTAGTTTTTGTTCTGAAATGTGACTTATTAAAAAGTATTGTCATGTGAGTGTATACTATTGAAAACTCTTGTGCTACAAATCAGATTTCCTTCACTTGCATTACAGCTGGCAGATTGTGAACATGCATATGGTAAAACTTTCAAAACCTTTACAATTTGTGTGATTTCTTCATTCTTGTTATTTTGTGGCTGATGTGGATCTGTCCATTGAGTATCTTGGTGGTTTTATTGCTATCAAGAATGCACAAGTCATGTAACTTGTTGTTTAAAGAGAAAATGAAAGTTTTCCTTTGTCACTTGCTCTCTCTTTATGATATAGATTTTCACTTGATATCTTGTGCTCCTCTGAGTCATTATGGCATTCATAGCCTGACTTCTGCTCATAATATTGAGATGTCAACTCTTTCAAGGTGTGACATAACCTCTGGTGAATTCTTTGTTTTAATTCCTTTCTGTTTCTGAGACAGGGAATTTGGTAACATGGAGTGTAAAGCCTGAATAACTTGTGTTTTCAATAATCTCTGTCACACTCCTGTAGTCGAGCATGAGACGAATCTTGGAGAAGTCCTCTTTGCATTATTCCAACAATGAGATAGTTGGTTAGCTTGCTGAGCTCTTGGGTTATTATGCAGACGTTTTGTTACCATACTAGGTAACATCAGTATTGAGTACGTTGCTGGAAAAGCACAGCAGGGCAGGCATCATCCGAGGAGCAGGAAAATTGATGTTGTGATCAGTATGACTTCCGTGAAGTGCTGTTGTTCTGTCTCGCTTGGTTTTTATGTGATCCAGTCTGTTGTGGTAAGCGTTACTTTTGGGCCTTCTCTTCAGCGGCTTGTACACTTGGTCTATCTCTTCCTGTCTGTTGGTGGCCTTTTTGGTTGAAAATGAGGCTTCCAACTCTGGTCAGCCTGTCCTAAGTTAGTAACTTTCTCTAGGATGCTAAGGGTCATGATTTAATGATTCCCATAACCACCTTCAAAAATACGTGTGGGAAATTGTGCGCCAAAAATCACAGTACTGGAACTCGACCAATGTACATTGGGCTACTACTCTGGAGAAAGCCATCATCACCGCACAACACAAGACCAGAAAGAGACTTACACTGCAGGAGAAACTGGCTAAACTTAGACACAATACCAACAAAGACAACCCAGTTACATGGATAAGATATCTATCTAATAGAACACTTAATGACACTGAGAAAGTTGTCTTAATACGCAGACTCAACTACAACCACACAGACACTGATAGAACTGACTTCCTGGCTGTCCTAGAAGCAACACTGAAGACCAAAGATCTTACAGATGAGACACACCAGGCAACCTGACAAACTATAGACCCCACACCAACCCAGAGAAACGAGCGGAGCATCCTCAGCGAATTCCTCCTTCCACCAGAAAGGAAAGTGTTGAAAGGACTCCAAGAAGACAAAAACATCATAATATTACCAGTGGACAAAGGAAAAATGATAGTTATAATGAATAGACAGGACTACATTGAGAAAGCACAGATGTTGCTGGACAATACTGAAACTTACCAACAGATGGAAATAGACCCAACACTGCAATTGGCTATAAGGATTACATACATGCTGAACAAACTTAAACAGGACAGATAACCAAAACAGACTACCCCAGGATGAAACGAGAAAGCTACCATACCCCTGCTTTTACGAACCCCCGAAAGTACACAAACCAGACCTCCCATTCAGACTCAGTCTTGCAACTCGGTGCACCAATGCACAACCAATCCAAGGAACTACAATGTAGACTGAAACACCCCGTTAGCAGGTTAATCCACTCCATTCACTTGGCCCAGAAATTCATGAGTACTAAAATTGACGAGGATGAAATGGTTTCATTTGATGTCATAGCTCTATTCACCTCCATTTACATACCATGAGCCAAGGAAACAATTGCCACACTACTAGAGGATCCTGTGACAATGACTCCCAGCAACACCATCAGCACAGACAACATGCTCCAGCTACTAGACCTTTGCCTTACCATCAACTTTGAATTCAAAGGCCAGATATACCAACAAGGCAACAGCACACCAATGAGTTCTCCCACCTCAGGATTAATAGCAGAAGTAGTCATGCAGAGACTTGAAAACAGCCCTTCCTCTGATCCAACTGAAACTATGGATACGATACATGGATGACACATTTGCCATCATCAAATGTACTAGATGGAAGAAACATACTGCCTTATCAACAGTGTACATGTACTCACCAGTATCAAGTTTACCAGGGAGGAAGAGAACAACAAGCAACTTCCATTCTTAGATGTCATGATAGAACAGATGACCAACAGAGGATTTGCAACCAAAGTATACAGGAAGCTCACCCACATGGACCAGATCCTCAATTATAATAGCAATCACCTCACTGTTCACAAACTGAGCTGTCAAGACACTATTCAAAAGAGCCGTGACACACTGCAACATATCAGAACTGCACAGGGAAGAAGAGGAACACTTAGACAAAGTCTTTGCTAACAACGGATAACCCATCAGCTTTATCTGCTGATGCCTGTCCAACAGACAACACCAAGAAGACACTGTACCTACCAACACACTGGCCACCCTATCCTACGTGAAGAACATACCAAAATTAACTACCAGGCTATTATGACCACTCAGTATTATGGCGGTGCACCAACCAACAGCCACACAACACCAACTATTTACCAGGAATAAGATCCCATACCTGCAGCATGCAGGACCAAGGTGGAATACAAAATCCTTTGCAACAACTGCAACAAGCACTACATTGGACAAGAGATTAAAAAAAAAGCGATCCAACTTCACAAACACCAACTGACGTCTAAATGACATGATCCACTTTCCCTCTTCTCTGCACACACAGACCAAGAGGGCCATCAATTAAACTATAATAAAGTTCCTAACCTCGGATAGGCCAACCAGAGATGTGCTAATGAGTTCTTAGAAGCCTGGCTTTCAACCAAAAAGGCCATCAAGCCTAAACTCACAAAGATAGACCCAGTGTACAAACTGCTGTAGAGAAGACCCAGAAGTAATGCTCACCCCAACAGACCGGACCACACAAAAACCGAGTGTAACAGAACAACAGCGCTTCATGGAACTCGCACTGATGATGATATCCAGTATGGTAAAGAAACATCTGCACTATAACCCAGTAGCTCAGTGAGCTAACCAACCACCTCATCCACAACAAAAGAGCTACACTTCTTTGTGAAAACCTTACTCCAACTATCTGTGGCTTTATTTTATTTGAATTTATGGTGTTTAAACATTTCTGATTCAATTACTTCAATATACTTGAAACATTTTCCAAAAGGTGTATTATGAACCAGGCCAGACCCCTTCAAAACAATACAAGAAGGTAGCCCAGACCCTAACTTTGCTAGTTGTTTTAAGCAGGTGTAATGTGAATATTCCAGGAAGGATGCAGCTGGTCAAACCACTATGTTTTAAATGAAACAATTTATTTGCAAGATTACCAAAGGAAACGCGAACAAAAGAGAACAGAATACCGAATAACTGAACCTATTTGAAAACCCAACAGATTATCCCAATTTAATGATGCTATTCCCAATAATTGCAACAATTCCCATAAACACCCCTTGGTATAAAAAGTAAAAATCAAAAGAGTCTTACAGGAGAGAAGTCAGAGAGAGAGAGAGGGGAGGATCAGCCTGAACCTGCTTCTTTGGGTTCAGCAGCTTTTACGACATTACTTCTGAAAGAAACAAACCAAAACACAAGAGAGACTGAGCTGGGGGAATTGGCCAGTCCCCTTTCATTGTACAAGTTTTTTTTCAAAAACCTGAAATCTTGTTGCTTGAGGCAGTATCTGTTAGCTATAATCAAACTGGTTCTAAAACCCTTCAACTTTGACTTTTTGGAGTCTGTGTCGTTTAGAGTCATAGAGATGTACAGCATGGAAACAGATCCTTCAATCCAACCCGTCTATGCCGACCAGATATCCCAACCCAATCTAGTCCCACCTGCCAGCACCCAGCCCATATCCCTCCATACCCTCCTTATTCATATACCCATCCAAATGCCTCTTAAATGTTACCAGCCTTCACCACTTCCTCTGGCAGCTCATTCCACCCTCTGTGTGAAAAAGTTGCCCCTTAGGTCTCTTTTATATCTTTCCCCTCTCACCCTAAACCTATGCCCTCTAGTTCTGGACTCCCCGACACCAGGGAAAAGACTTTGCCTATTTATCCTATCCATGCCCCTCATAATTTTGTAAACCTCTATAAGGTCACCCCTCAGCCTCCAACGCTCCAGGGAAAACAGCCCCAACCTGTTCAGCCTCTCCCTGTAGCTCAGATCCTCCAACCCTGGCAACATCCTTGTAAATCTTTTCTGAACCCTTTCAAGTTTCACAACATCTTTCCGATAGGAAGGAGACCAGAATTGCACGCAATATTCCAACAGTGGCCTAACCAATGTCCTGTACAGCCGCAACATGACCTCCCAACTCCTGTACTCAATACTCTGACCAATAAAGGAAAGCATACTCTCAGGGGAAAAAAAACCCATTAAGGACAACATAACCTTGTTAAAGGAGCAGCATTGTCACAGTTGTGTAAATATGTTGTCAACAATGATAAATATAGAATAAGGTACCATGGTAAATGTATTTTTAAATGCCATTATTTACAGTTCTACAGGGTAATCGAAAGAAATAGAGTTCAGTCTCCAGTACTAGTAAAATTGTGTATTCCACATATAATAAAAGCGGAGTTTAATTTTTTTTACTCAATCTGTTCAGAGATGATACATCTTTGGAGTAGGTAGGACTTGAACCTGTACCTCTAGGCTCAGAGATAGGGACACTATATTACATCACAAATGCTGTGCAAAAAGGCTGAGTTTAATTTATGTATCAGAAATGGATTACTTAATGTCTGAATTGAAAGAATTAATGATGAGTGTTTTATTTCTCCCTAGGGCTTCATATAATTTTCACTCTGGATGAAGTGGATTTTATACAAAATCTTGTGTTTTATGTTGAAGTGGCTTATAAAGTTGCAGTGAGTATACCCAGATATTCTGTGTTTCTTATTTGACCTTACAATGTCATGGGAAAAGATAACCACAATTATCTTAAATCTTATAGGACAGATTTAAAGATGATGGTGACTAGCTATTCTCTGCTTTTTTAAAATATATGATTACTTTTATAAAAATTTTGACTCAAGATATATGTCACTGCTAGGCATTAAAATAATGTTATTTTCCAGGGTTCCTGAGATTTTCTTGAGGGCTACCTCTCGAATTTTGGAGGATGCTTTTTGGTTTTCAAAGGCTCCTTTTTCATTCTGATCAACTAATTTATAAGATGGTAGTAATAATACCTTCTGTGTTTGTCTTGACATATAGTATTTGGACTTGCACTGAAGCGGAATTAGAATTCATCAATATTTCAGTTATCAATCTTCCATTAACCTTCTTCCCATCTTGCAAAGAAGTATTAATTTTCCCGACACCACAGCATTTAAACTGGCACAAGACAACAGGTGCAAGATAACAACAAAAGTTCAAAATAACCGATACTATATTTTAAAAAAAACTACTTGTGCAAACTGGTGAGAGTGCAGCTAATACTTATGCACAAATGATTACTGATTGCACAAATGATTGCACAAATTTACCTGATTACTACGTCTTACGCTGCTAATCAAATCTCAATCTTTTCAAGATTTCCATTCTCACCTTTAGCTGAATATTCTTTTACTGACAGATTTAAAGTGGTCCTTTCTCCTTCGTAGTCTCTTCCCAACCTGAACAGCAGCTGGCAACTTCTCTCGGCAGACTCCTTCCTACACCTTATCATACATCCTACAGACTCCCTTTCTGTCACCTTTTTTCCCCTCCCCCAGCTATTCCTTGCAGCCTTCCTCTTCCACATCAACTTTCTTGCCGCTCTCTTGTCCCACGTTTCCCCGTGCACCCCCCACCCAACATTTCTTCTCTTTTACCCTTCCACTTTACTCATCCATCTTGCAATATCTTCTTCAAATTCACTGGCAGACACTCATCACAGCAAAACATGGTGCCCTTCTGGCCTATGACACTGCAGCTACTGGAGAAGGATTCCCTTGGCAAATCTCCCACTTTACTTTCCTAACTGCTGGTGGCTCTTCCAATCATAATAGTAAGCCTATCAGCAGCAAGAATAGGAGTGAAGCAACCTGTAATTGGAGGTGTAGCTCCTCTCCAAGTCAAATGATCAGGGGTAACTTGTCTTGCATTGGTCATACTCATGGTTGGGTTTTCTCAGGTATTTTCTGAGGGCTTTCAGGGGCAAATTTCCCTTTGTTCCTATTGGGTACTGTTCACTGCAGTTTGTACAATGCAGCAATGTATGGGTTCACATTCAAAGTTCCACGAGCCTATATTTTGCCTCAAAGTGAAGTGAGAGAAGGGAGTTTTCCCCACTTTGGGAACAGTGGAAGAGAAACTTAAATATTGTTGCAATGTTTTACACACTTAAACTGAGCCGCATCTAAATCTGTGGGGATTTTTCCTGTTGCCTCCCAGTTTAGTTGTATGCTGGAAATGTGCTATGACATACTCAAAACTGAAGTATAATCAGTTTAGGCTCTCCTTTTCTGCAAAGGGAATTACAGTATTTGGCCCATCTGGTGATTATTAAACTTGTTGCTCACATTTCCTTTTTCATTTGGCAGGATTATGGCATGTGGGAACGTGGTGACAAGACAAATAAAGGAATTCCAGAACTGAATGCCAGTTCTGTAGGTATAGCCAAAGTAAGTATTGAATTTAAAAATACTTGAGAGTAAAGTGGCAAAGTAGTGTGACTGGATGTTCCAGTGTGTTGACATGCCTTGGAACTTGGACTTGAATCTGATCCAAGCTTCTGGAATGAAAGTCACCTTCCGTTGTTTGTTGCAAGGATTCAATGTGACACATAGTGCAGCCAAGTTCTTTGTGTGCACAGATTCTCACTATCTGTTTACACTATCTGTCCACTTTTTAAAAGCCTATTAATTGGGATGGAAGGGAATAGAATGCTTTGCTATTGTTGAGTTTGGGACACGTATTGCACTAAAATACAAACTACAGTGAGTATTATGGCAAATATTTAAGTCCAGTGAGTTCTGTAACAGTTCTATATCTCACCTAAGGCACAGAAACTCTAAGGGAAAGGTAAATCAACTGTGGCTAGTAAAATCAGTTAAAGATAGAAGCATTTAAAATAGAAGCAAGAGTAAGCTGCTCCATCAAGCCTGCTCTGCTATTTAACATCATGGCTGATCCTTAATCTCAACATCATACTTCCACCTCTCCTCACACCCCTCAACATCTTTATAGTGTCTGGAAATCTGCCCACTTTTTAAATGTATTCTAAGCCTTCCTATGGTAGATAATTCCAAAGGTTCATCACCCTGAATTAAGAGGTTTCCCTTAATCTCTGTCCATAATGGCTTAGCCAGTATCATGTGAATTACTGCAGATGCTGGAATCTGAAACCAAAAGAGAGAATGCTGTAAAATCTCAGCAGATCTGGCTACAGCATTTTCTCTTTTGGTATCATGTGATAGTGACCTTGCTCCCAGATAGGAGAAATGTCATCCCTGAATTCAGTTTGTCCAGCCCTGTCAGATTTCCATATTTCAATGACTTACCCCTTATTCTAAACTAACGTGAATACGGGCCCAATCGACTCGATCTCTCCTTGTATGGCGCTCTTGCCATTCCCAGGAATCAGTCTGGTGAATTTTTGCTGCACTACCTCTATGGTGTGTATATCATTCCTTTATTAAATAGACTTAATCTGCACACAGTACTCTAGATGTGGTCTCGCCAAACTTCTTTACAGCTGAAGTAAGTCTATAAGCATAAAAACACAACAGCTTTCTCAAGTTTAAACAAAAATCTTACTTTAAGCAAGGTCTGAAACAAAAACTGATTTTTCTTACCACAGGCAGCTCTCGAAGCACTTGATGAATTGAACCTCTTTGGTGCTAATGGAGGCCCCAAATCAGTTATCCATGTTCTAGCAGATGAAGTACAGCTCTGTGAAGTAAGATCTAAACAAAGAAGGTGAAATTCAACTTGTGTTGTGACTGCAATGTATTCTGGCAAAACTTTAATATACTTAGTCGAATTGTAGTCATATTAATGTATGTAGGTTTAGCCCTGCATCTCAAATTTTGTATATGTTATGTCTGAAGTGCTTGAGGCATATACATTAGCTTAAATTTACAGCCATCTGCCTAAACACTGAATGTTTAAAGTTGTTTTTTACTATTGCAATACGCTTTAAAGTAGAAACCTAAACTGTTAAAATTATCTACTTTTGTGATCCATTGTGAGCTATACTAGGGGAAAAATTTTATATTAGAATATACAATTAATAGAAAATATTATTAACTATCAAATATTTTATAAACAACTTTGCTGTGGTTACATATACAGAGGAACCTTGATTATCCAAACGAGATGGGCGGGCAGTATTTCGTTCAGATAATTGATTATTTGGTTAATTAATTCAATGCCTCTCCTCTGGGGCTCGGAGTTTCCTTTTTCCTCGCTCTGCCTGCCTTGCTCCCACACTCTGTCTCAGGGTTTGTTTCTGAGCAGGCAGACACACCTGTGTAAAGGATCTGCAGCATTGGTGAAGCCCCCCCCGCCCCCGTAATCAGTTCAATGGGATTGACACAGTGAGTATTTGCTAAGTCTTCTCCGCATTCAGGAGACTTGGCAGCAGCACACCAAGTGTGAGCCCCCAATCTGGCCGCTGCTCACCCCATAATCCTGTCCAATGCCATTGCCCCTCAGCTTCCCCCCCCCCCCCCCGTATTTGGAGGCAGTGCCTGGGCTCCCATCAATGTCCAGGACTGTTCTTTGGCAGCATTTCAGTAAGCTGAATTCATTTTTAATCATTGTAAACAAAAAACGCAATCAGTGTTGGAAACATCTCTTTGATGTAATGTTTCTATCGGGACCTTGAGAACTTCTTTGGATAATCTGAAATTTGGATAATTAATATTCAGATTATTGAGATTCCTCTGTATATAACTTCTATATATTTAGCATGTAGGTAACATGTATTGCGAGCTAATATGACCATTGGCGTGCATTTTCTGATGGCCAGATAATCAATTTTAAAAATTGAATTGTAGTTATGTATGAGGACCATGCAGATTCCAGAGCATAGCAGACTCCATAACAAACTGTTTCTTGTACCTACGCCAGTTTTTTTAATCCTATACTGTACAATTCATTTCAATAATTCTAACTTTGCTCACAAGCCTATTGTTTAGCACTTCACAAAGTGCCTTTTGTAAGTCCATGTACACAACATAAGTCAGAGGGTAATGCTTTTAGAGTCATAGAGATGTACAACATGGAAACAGACTCTTCGGTCAAAGTTATCCATGCTGACCAGATATCCTAATCTAGTTCCATTTGCCAGAACTTGGCCCATATCCCTTTAAAACCCATCCAGGTGGCTTTGAAATGTTGTAATTGTACCAGCCTCCACCACTTCCTTTGACAGCTCATTCTATACACGCACCATCCTCTGCGTGAAAAAAGTTGCCCTTTAGGTCTCTTTAGATTTTTCCTCTCTCACCCTAAACCTATGCCCTCTAGTTCTGGATTCCCCCAACCCAGGGAGAATTTATTTACCCTATCGATGTTTTCAAATTAACCTGCTCTGCAATGTAATTACACACCTTGGGAACAGATGGGATGTAAACCTGGGCCTCCTTGTACAGAGGAAGGGATGTTATCACTGCATCAGAGGAATCTCTTTTGAAGTGATTTTAATTTACCTTGAATATTGCAACCATGTCATAAAATCAACCAAACACATACGACCAGGGTAAAGGATTAAATGTTCAGATGTTAGTTATTGCAGGCTGTGCAAAGAGAAGAATTATTCTACATAATGACTGCCTCAATAAGAAATAATGATTCATTGCAAAAAGGGAGAAAAGCTTCTTTCCACAAATATTCATGATTAGATAAGAGTGGTTAAAGGGAAAGAATAAATGAAGAATGCGCACATTTAACAAATCTGTTATGGGAATCAGGGATCCAACAAAGTGAAAACAAAATGAAAGACTTGGATCATAAATAACATACTTTTGAGTTAACTTTGATAAAATGAGAGTAAAGAAAATAAAGAAAGAGCAAGCAATTATGCTGCATAATTGCTAACTTCAGGATGTCCTGCAACCAATTAAAAACCATTATAATGCTAATTGCACATATCAAGGCCCTAAAGATATCACGTAAAACCAACCAAATAATCCTTTTGTTGATGAGGTTTAAGGGATAAGCTTTGGTTGGAACGTTAGGTAGAACTCCACTGCTCATCTTCAAATAGCATTAGTTCTTTTACCTTCATCTGGTGGTCAGAGGGATTGTTAGTTTAAATATTGGTTGAAAGATAGAACTTCAACACTGTAGGTCTCCTTCAATACTGCAATGAGGTTTCATCTGAGATTGCTCTAAGTGAGACTTGAGGCAACAACATTCTTACATGGAGGTGGAAGTGTTATCACTGAGCCAAAATATATAATGCTACATTATTAGCTTCAGATCTTTATGTCAATGCCAGTAAGAGTTTTAATATTTTCCTTGACTCAGTTATGAGTCATATTACTTCCACTATGAAAGTGTTATTCATCGGTATAAGTGTGTAGCTGTTTGATTTAAAGTGTGGTAGGACCCAGGTGTTAATTGTATACTGTGTACCTGTGACCACATTGAGCAATAATATGGTTGTTATGCATTTTTATGCATAAAATAATTGTTGTATTGTTTTTGCTGATGAAAATATATGTGCATTTTATTTCAGTCTATTCTACATTCAATGTTACCTAGGGCATCAACTTCCAAAGAGATAGATGCTGGTCTCCTCTCAGTCATCTCCTACCCAGCTTTTGCAGTAGAGAATATTGATTTGGTAGAGTTAACTAAACAAGAGATCATTATAAAACTGCAGGTAAATCTTTTTCCCAACTTGCTTTTCCCTTGAGTTAAGACTAACTTATGCTGAGATACAATTCAAATTGTATCAAGCTGAGATACAGCTTTCTGATGGCAATCTACTTGGCCATTCTTCTGTATTCATGAAAGTTAGTATCAATGTAACAAGTGATAATGAGGTACATTTCAACTTGATGTAATATTTTCTCTTGCACTCTCATTGAAGTATTAGTGTTAGTAATGTTGACCAGGGAGTTTCCTCGGTAAATGTACTATCACCATCTTGACCCAAATTGGCTAAAGCATTCTAGAATAGAGATTGATTCTGAGAGATTCTGATAAGTGAAACAACCTTGAATTCATCAGCATTTTTATACTCAGGCTACAGTTGCACTCAATGGGATAATTTATTTTTGTAGCCAAAATTATGCAATTAAGATCTTCACATTTACTCTGCTTTCTAGGAGTAGTTCTGACATTAGGATTGGAAAGTGGAAGAACCAGGTGGGTGCATTGTAGTGATGAGGAAATGTAAACCCAATCATGTAAAGAGATGCCTTTCTTCATAATTACTGATGTAACTCAGTAAAATGACAGTTGCAAGACTGCAAAGTAAAGCCTTACCATGGCTAAGTAGAGTGACATAAATTATTCACAAAGCAGGTGTAGTGATTGGAACCAACTGGATCTTGTTGAATACGAGATCCTTGATAGGTATTGTTAACCTGGGTCAATCAGGAAAGCCATGGCTAACTGATAAAACCAGGAGTTTTATTTGGAGGATTGCGATGTAGTTTACTTTGTTGGTTCTATGTATTGCTTATCCTATTTGTTATAGGAGGATTTAAGGCATTTGTTTTCAGGGCCCCGTTTCTCTTTTTTTGACTGTTAACTGTTAGTGTGTTGCATATTTGTCAATTTGTATAACGTTGAATTAAAAAAAACCTCCTCAGTTCAGGCAACTGACTCCACGCTGGCTAATCACAGCCAGTGTACTGGGTACAGATAAGTAAAGGAATGGCTCAGTAACAGGATACCGGCCTCTGTGCAGTTATTTTAGTGGCGACAGGAGAAAACAGTAGACACCTGAAGAACATTTGTTTGCAGCAGGCATCTTGGAGTTGGGGGTAAGCATTTCTGGCATCAGACCTTTATTTGGGGAGCTTCACAAACCGCTGCTAGGCCTACTGAAGGAAGACAAGACAGTACTGCCCAAAGCTTCTGGTATAATTCCGTGTTGGCCCTTATTCTCAGCGCAAACAAGTACAAGTTAGAACACCGTCTAGGAAGCCAAGTGGCTAAAGCAGACGCCTTGAGATGCCTCCCACTTGTAGATACTCCACCTGGTGGTACATCCCCTGGCAAAGTCCGTTTTGGTTTGAATCTTCCTGGACACCCTTCCAGTCACCGTTGACAACATCCAACTCTGGGCACAAAAAGATCCTAGTAAAACTAAAACAGCTGGTAGTACTGGGGGAAGCAGAAGGGCCATTGCAACCAAGACTGAAACCTTTCTGGACCTGGTGAGACAAGATCACCGTAGAGCATGGCATATTTCTGTGGGGAGCAAAAGTAATTGTCCCAAATAAAGATTGCTGGCTGAGCTCCAGTGTCATCCAGGGTTTCTAAAATGAAGATGCTTGTGAGAAGCTATGGTTGGTGGCCAGGGTTGGATGCTGACATTGGTGGGGCAGTGCCCAGAGTGCAAACAAAGACAAAAGTTGCCACCAGCAGTGCCCCCAGATATGGGAGTGCTTGGGTAAACCCTGGAATCTGTTGCAGTTCGACTATGCCAGTCCTTTCATATGCTCAATGTTCCTGGTCATTGTGGAAGCCTGTTCAAAATGGTTGGATATGTATAAAGTTTGTTCAGCAAACCCAGGGATGATGTTTGAAAAACTGCGAGCATTGTTCGCGATACATGGTCTCTCAGAAGTATTGGTTGCAGACAATGGGGATGTCATTTACCAGCAGGAATTTGAATATTTCCCGAAGTCAACTGATTTTCTGTGCATAAGGACAGCTCCACACTATCCATTCGACCAGTGCTCCAAATGTTGAAGGCTTAGAAAAGCAGCGTACAGTGTCAATTGATATCAAACTGTCCCTGGTTCCTGTTCAGTTATAGGATCATCCTTCATGCAACAACAGGGATAGCTGCAACAGAGTTGCTGATGGGTGTAGACTCTGCAGTAGCTTTTAAACCTAATCTTCCCAGACCTGGGGATTGAGGTGGGGTGGGGGGGAAGAGAAGGTGTAGAAGACTGAAATGGCATTGGGAATGTCAATGCCGGCTACATGCCTCCCCTAAGTGAGAGAGGCAATTTAATTCAAGGGACCAAGTTTGGTGCTGAAGCCATGGAAATGGCCTTGTGTGCGTACGAGATGAAGTTGACATGACGTCAGGTCCCATAACTTAAAGTTTGGGTAGGTGAGGCAGTCCTGAAGAAACATCTGATCATCTGAAGGCTATTAGCTTGCAAACGGGGCAGGAGCAAAATATAACTAGCCCCTCAGAGCAGCCAGATGGCCTGGCAGAAACTGTAGATTTTCCCCCTCTGTCTAATGTCAAGGAAACTTCGGAGACCAAGAATAATGCAGCCTTGATATCATTGCTGCCAGAGAAAGTGGAGGGAACTCTCCCACGACCTTCTGGATGTATGAGACAGGCTATGATCTAGTACATGCTGACCGAGTCAGAGGAACGGGACCTGAGGCGAAAATGTTTCAAGAAAAGCACCAAAGCAAGAACAAGCCTACACCTGTGGACTTGGGTCAGGGGAGGGATGTAATGATTGGAACCAGCTGGATCTTGTTGACCACGAGATCCTTCATTGGCCTAGGTTAACAACCCCAGTCAGGAAAGCCCTGGCTGACCAATATAACCAGAGGATTTACAATCCCCTCAGTTCAGGGGACTGACTCTGATCTGGCTGGTTACAGCCAGTGTATTGTGCACAAGTAAATTAAAGGTGACTTGGTGACAGGTTATTGGCCTCTATACAGTTGTTTCAACAGACAATTGTGACCAAGTCACAGTGCATTTGATTTCTATAAATCTGAGTATTTTGGGAAAGCACAGTATTCCAATTAACTGCTGAAGGTTCTCCATGGCTGAACTATTCTGGACATAGCAATGATTAATGCCACAAGCCCCAGTTTCAACAAAGGCTTGCAAACCTCAAATTACAAAAACATTTCACACTGTAAAACCTCTTTCAAACTACATTTCAGACTTGCTCAAGTTTACCAATAATTCAGAGGGTGAATGCACTGTTTTACAGACTGCTGATTAACACATTACAGGAAACTGTAAGAACTGCTTTCCCAACTTCCTTTATGAATTGTATATGATACCAGGGAATTAACAGTAGCTGTGGTTTATCAGGATATGAGAAGAACCTCTGTATCCTCACACAGAATTAAATGCATATTAAGCAGGATTGAGGTAAACTGCTTTGTCTCTGTTTAACTGTACTACTTATTTAATTAAGTAACATTTATTGTTTAGCTGATTATTTTGTGCAGGTTAACTAGTCTATCAAGTTTATTAATTTAACGAGTATTGTAGGTTAGACCTTGATCTGAGTTTGACATGCCTCCCTGGCTTAGGGACAAAAATAAAACCACAATATTCACCACAAGTCCACCTACAATCCTGTGGTGTCACATCTTGAATTTTTTTCTTTACTTTGAAGTTCTGACTTCTGCTTCTTTGGCTCTGAACTTTTTTCCTCTGGCTGCTGAATCTCATGTTTATTCTCTGTCTCACTCCAGCTTTCTATCTTGTATTGTTGCTCTTGCTATCCATATTAAGATGAACCATTTCTTTATAGAGTGGGAATGGATTGATAAACTGCTGGTCTTGATGTAATATGTACTCATTGATGTTGTTAACTTTAGGTTATGGGGGCAGTTCAAAATAATGAACCAATTACTGGATACTGTTGATACTGAAATTTACAGAAAAACAATTGCATTAAATAAATGAAAATTATGATATTCAAAGGGAGGTTGAGTGATGCAGTTGACGGCAGGGTCAGTTTGATCGTCAGCATTAGTTACTTGCATCTAACCGTTTTTGTACCCTTGTGTATTGTATCAGGGTCGTTATGGTTGTTGCCGGTTTCTTAGAGATGGCTACAGAACTCCAAAAGAGGTATAGTGCTTTTCTTTGAATTATTCTAATGCTATTTCTTTCTTTCTTATTCACACCAAGTTACCTGCACAGTGATTCATGTTCATACATATTAAAATATAAATATATTGGTCAGAATTTTGTTACCAACAGGGAAGTTACACTCGCCACTGACCTCAAAGAAAGCTATACACAAATATTCAGCGGTCTCTTGATGTCAATTTTTCTCTTCTGATCTAATGAAATAAATTTATGTCCTTTAGTTTATGAAAGTTCATGTATATTTAACATCAAATCAATGGGATCTTCAGGTACCAACAACAGTGATGTCTACAAGCAGAGTAAGCCCCATTACAGAATTCTCTCTGACTCTAAATGAGGAAGTTGAATGCCTTCGTTATCTTCTTTATATCAATTTTACAAAGAACAGAAGACTAAGGCATACACAAATGTTTCATTACTTAATTTACTTAAAGTTTATTTTTTAAAAAATTGTTTTAACCTTAATGAAAATATTTGACATTACATATATATAATATGCATGTAATGTCATAGAAGGTGTAGAATAATTCGGTTATTCAGTCACTGTTATTCACTTGCCATTTTACAGTTGTACATTTTTCCTTGTTTTTATTATCTTATGATGCTGACACCCACACAATAATATAGAAAATTGCCCAGATACGTCCTGTGCACAAAAAGAAGGACCAATCCACTCCAGTCAATTACCAAACCATCAACCTACTCTCAGTTGGTCAATAAGACTGACAGCAGAGCTGTTCCACAGCATTTGCTTACCAGTAACTTCCTGTTGATGCTAACTTTAGATTCCAGCAGGGCCAGTCAGCTCCTGACCTTGTTACAGCTTGGTTCAATCATGGTCACAAGACCTGGCCTGCAGATGTAAGATGAGATTGACGTCAAGTGCAGTCAGTCAAGACCACATTTTGACAGCGTGGAGGAGGCCTAGTAAAACTATAATCAATTGAAATCTGGGAAAACTCTCCACTAGTTCAAGTCATACTAAGCATGGTTGTGTTTGTTGCAAGTTAGTCATTTGAGTCCAGGACATCTCTGTAGGAATTCCTCAGGATAGTGTCCTAGCCCAGCTATCTTCATGTGATTCATCAATGACCTTCCCTCCATCACACAGTGAGTGGGGGTGTCCACTGATGATTGCACAAAGCGACACAATTCATGACTTTCCAGATACTGAAGCTGTCCAACTCCAAATCAGTAAGGCCTGAACAACACTTTTTAATCTCAGTTAAAAAGTGTGGTGCTGGAAAAGCACAGCTGGTCAGACAGCATCCTAGGAGCAGGAGAGTCAACATCAATGTTGCCTGACCGGCTGTGCTTTTCCAACACCACACGTTTTGACTCTGATCTCCGGCATCTGCAGTCCTTACTTTGGTCTGAAAACTGGCAAATAACATTTGTATCACAAAAGTGGCAGGCGATGACTTTGAGCCATCACCCCTCCATGTTCAATAGCATTGCCAGTGCTGAATTCCTCACTATCAACATTCTAAGGGTACCAGAAACTGAGTTTGTCCACCATCTACATGACACCAATACAGACTCTAATGCACCTATTTGCCTGGATGAATGTAGCTCCAACATGCAAGCTTCACACAATCCAACACACTGCAGCTGGCTTGATTGATACCTCATCCATAGATATTCAATCCCTCCTCCACTGACACTCAATAGCAGCAGTGTGTACGATCCACAAGACGCACTGCAAAAAAATACCAAGGTTCCTCAGACAGTGTCTTCCAAACCTATGATTGCTGTCCTTTATATTTTAGATGGTAGATGCATGGGAAACAACCATGTGCAAATTCTCCTTTAAGCCACTCACAGTCCAGTCTTAGACATCTCACCATTCCTTCAGTTTCACCGGGTCAAAAGGCTGGAACTACCTGAGCAATGGCATTGTGGGGCACCTACAGCACATAAACTGCAGAGGTTCACGAAGGCAGCTTAATGCTTCCTTCTCAAGGGCAGTGAGGGATGGGCAATAAATGCTAGCTCGGAGAGCAATGCCCACATCCCACAAATAATTTTAAAAACCTTATAGTTAAATTATTAAAATATGTTATGATTGGAGCATGTCTTTCTCTGCTGTATTACTGAGATGATGTCATTTGCACAATTGAGGCATGAGTGCACCACTGTAATGGTAGGCAACGTAATTATAACATGACAAGCTTACTTGGGCAGTTTATATTCTAAAACCTGAAATTGATCTCTGCTAACAGAATAATTTTGATATTAATTGATTGATACATTCAAAAGAAAAAGAAGAATTTTGTGCATATCATGAATTTTTTCCCAGCTGGATCATTTATGTAATCCAAACCCATTGACGTCGTTAAGAATATTAGGAAATATGCCAAGATTATATTGTTCCCCTATCAAAAGAGGGAAAGAGTAACTCTGAACTTGTAATCTCACTTGATAGTTCAACCAAAAGGAGGTTTTTTTTTGTTGGAGTCACTGTGAACTTCCACTTAGCAATCTGATGCATTGCAGGGGTTATACTGTGGGTGCTGTGGGAGAAAAAACACTGGCTTTTGCTTCGCAACATTGCACTTGGTCATTCGCCATTGAGTCACATCATTCTCAGTGAAGAAGTTTGCTTCTGTAACCTTAGCTTACATTGGCATTAATTTGTTTTAGGACCCTACCAGGCTGTATTATGAACCTGAAGAACTGAAGTTTTTTGAGAACCTAGAATGTGAATGGCCTTTGTTTTGGACATATTTGATACTCGATGGCTTGTTCAATAATAACTCAGAGCAGGTAAGGGAAAATGTGATATAAATTAAGGTGAATATCAAAATATGAGTTACTTTTAGACAAATTGGGGCAACTAATAAAAGGTGCTTATGTTTATATCCACTGAAATCTGATTTGTCAGGTTATGTGATGCAGGGGATGTATTTTATATTTTGGGTATCTTGTTACCTTGCAGGTGTCTCCCTTAATTTAGTAGTAACACTTTCACTTCTGAGTCAAACGATTTTGGGTTTCAAACTCCACTGCAGAAATTTGAGTACAGAATCTTGACAGCCATTCAGGTTTGAATGGATTGAGGTTTTGTTGTATTATTGAAAGTGTTTACATGTAAACATTTAAGGTCCTACCACCCTCACAGGTGGCTATAAAATATCCTATTTGAATAGTAACCTAGCATCCCAGCTATAACTTGTCTCTCAAACATCCCCCTCCAACATCTCCGAGAGATTTTCTTGTTGTTAGCTGTTGCAAATTGGCTTCTGTATTTCATGACATTGCATCAGTGATCATATTTCAGAAGTATTTGATTGACTGGGATTATGCATGGTGCTATATAAATGCAATTTCTTTGTTTACTTCATTTTACAAACCTTTACGAAGTGACCCATTTCAGCAATATGCCATTACTGTTAATGTTGATGGGTTGCCTATAATAGTTGATATTTGATTTGTCTTCAATAGATTAGAAAACGTAAAGCCACATTGATAAAGTATTATCATTAAAGCTTCAGTTGAAATGGTTACTATAAATTTTCACAAAAAGTTGACCAAAATTAGCTGCTTGTACTTGCATGGTATGTTTAGCTTATCTGTAACTTTTCAGTATTGTTTGTTTAATTCATGAAAATATTGGGCTACCATTAACTTTGTTTGTTTGGATTAAAGTCAACAAACAATATAGCAGAGTTATGCTCAGTGCTTTTTTTTTCATGAAGTGGTCAGTGTAGTATTAATTAAAGGTGAAACTGTGAAATATGTTGGTGGGGTGGAGCGAGCTTTGGAGGGCGATGTAAGTGCAGTTAGGTTGGTTGGATAAAGGGGAATTGCAGGTGTACCAAACATTGAAAAGGAAGATGAAAGAATGAAGTTATATCTATTACTGTGGAAGAGCAGAGGATTTGGTAACATAGGTTTGCAAACATCAAAAATAGTACCTACATATGATATTGGAAACTAAAATTAATTAAATTCTAGATTTGATGAGAAAAGTAGAATGCAAACATCAAAAGCAAATGATGATACCACATAAAAGTGTATGAAGACCTCAGTTAGAGTACTGTTTACATTATTGGAACCACACTATCGGAAGGATAAAAGCAAATTACAGCTTTGACAAAGGGTCAGTTAGACTCGAAACGTCAGCTCTTTTCTCTCCTTAAAGATGCTGCCAGACCTGCTGAGATTTTCCAGCATTTTCTCTTTTGCTACCAGAAGGATATTGGACTTCACTGAGGGTACAACACTGATTCACCATGATAGTGCCCTTTTGTGAGAACATACAAGCAATATGAAAACTGGCTTGCTAAATGAATTTTTATCTATGTTTTCTGCTAAACTAATCTATATTTGATGATCAGAGCAAATGTCAGCATGATAGTGAAATCTTAACATTATCAAAAAGTGGTTGTCAAGAATGAACTATGTAGTCATTGATGATCAAGAACAATGAGCCATAATGAAGGAAGAAATGTCAGCTGGATAAGGAACATATTTTAATGGGTAGAGCCAGCATTTATCTCAATCCGCTATCATGAACATTTATGACTTGAGAGTTATATTGTTCTTTGTATTTTTCTCAAAAAAGGTGGAAGAATACAGAGAAGCTCTGGATGGAATTCTTGTTAAGATGGAGGGTGGAATACGTTTACTACCTGAGCTTTATAGTGTTCCACCTGATAAGGTAATTTTGAAATACATCATAATGAATACAGGTTATCCAGTGTTCTAATATTCCTCTGGTTAGATGGACATTTTCAGATTAAACCCTATCAATCATAGTGACAGAGAACATCTTGCTTGCCAAATTGAAAGCATCTTTATCACTAATTATCTGCCTGCTGACACACCATTGCTAGAGTAGGCTTCATATGTATATTCTCCCTGTGAGTGGTAGCCAAGTCCTTGCCTGGTATCTTAATTGAAAACACAGTCAATTAGAATGGGAAATGATATACAGAAATACCAATCTAATGTATAACACAGTATGTTAAACATTTGTTTTGAGTATTATAATTAAGACAGGCTACCTATCAACTTATCTATTGATAACATATAACTAACTCTTTTTTTCTGTCCCATATTGTCATTAAATCCCACTATTAGTGGCAGTTTTGTACCACCTCAGTTTTGTATCTCCGAAATATTGAATTCATTTTGCAGGAAAAGTCCAACAAACTATTTTTCTGGCAAAGACAGATAAACATCTGAAAGTCAAGTTATTCTGGCTCTCTGGCTGAATAGAATACTGTTATGTAGAATCTTGGCCAATCTGTGATTTACATCCTTTTAGCATACTCTTAATGGTCTAAGTAAAACTCCTGTGACTCTCAATTAACCATCTAGTTGTAACATCAGTATGCAGGTAGTTCTCTATAATGCCGTAGTTGCATTCCCGTGAAACCTTGCTTAATAGAAAATCGCTTAATATAAATAATGGGGTCCTTAGGAAAAGTAGCGTTAGGGGCAGACCAGCAAGATATATCAGGCATGATCGCTCAAAAATCATCCAAAAATCTCATACTAAGTGTATGTATAGCACAGCTTGAAATCATACTGTACAGGACCTCTCTCAGAAAGCTGCTCTGTTGGGAGCTGACATCAAGGCATGTGCAGAACAGCATGAAGACTGGCACTGACATCGCGCACATGCAGAACCCCGCTAACACCAGCACCAACATTGCGCATGTGCAGAATGCCACAGTCATCAGTGCATGTGCAGAACGAAATGCACAAATCGTTCCCTGCTGGAATGGCGCTATTGCAAATAGAGGTAAGTGTTCTCGAAAATACCTTTCCCTAATTCTTCAGTAATGTTATAGCCAAACCATGCTGCTGAAATGCATGTTATCCCAGAACTACATGTATTATCTATTATCTGGAAATCAGAGTCTAGATTAGAGTGGTGCTGGAAAAGCGCAGCTGGTCAGGCAGCATCCGAGGAGCAGGAAAATTGACGTTTTGGGCAAAAGCCTTTCATCAGGACCCTTTTCCAGCACTACTCTAATCGAGACTCTAATCTACGTATATTGTCTGCCTCCCCTTTGTCATAATAAAAAAAGCTTTACAAAAAAATACAATTTAGTTTTGTTCATGTGCACAGTACTTGTAACAACATGAGTTTTAATGCACCCTATTCCAAAAGCTTCTACAGGCGTCTGCGCCTTGGAGTCTGAGGTACAAAGCAAGGACTTGATTTCTTTGATTAAAGCTCATTTTGAATACCTTCATATCAGATTTTAACATGCATGTTCCAAACTCCATTTAGCTGTCTGTTAAATTATGACAAAGGATTATTTTTGGATTTCTGTTCATGAGAATACTTCAGTCTGAATTGTTTGCTTGTTGGCATCACTATTGTCAGGTGCCTGGAAGTTCCTTCTACTGACTGACGTATTCAAATTTACATCAGGGCAGGGGAAATCCATACCTCATGATTGCAAGATTCCTGTGGGCAGATTTCATTAAGGCAGCAAAATCCGGAGTTATATTACATATTGTATGTCGAATACAATTTTCTAAAGGGAACTACCATTTCTTTATTGCTTTTTTACTCTAACTTTTAATACTGTACTTCATCCACCATTGTAACTGTTTTGGTCAGAAGCTGCCTATACTTGGTAATACATGTGAACTCTTTCGTTTTCTAATTCCTCACTGTAAGAGTTCTTGTTTTTGTATTTTATTTGCTATGTTTTACTGTCTGTTTTATTTGATCTACCAATCAAATGCCATTTGCTTAGTGCTGCCATGCAGGTGCAAATGCAACAACACTCATAGATAATTGAGAACATGAGCACTCATGAGCATGGGTGGAGCAGTTGGGTATTAAACAAAGTAGTAGCAGTAAAGCCTTTGAATGGGTTTTTATTTTGGAGGAAATGAAGTATTTACCGTTCCTTGGACTTTGAAAGCAAGTTGACCAATTAAAGGGTTCTAATGATTTTCCTAACAATGTGACAATAATGGTCAGGTCACTGGATGTTTGCTGTTGTCTAATGGCTTGAAGGGTCTGAAAGGGCTAATCCTGAGGAATGTCTTGAAGTACCACCTAATATGATATCATGCAGATTTGGTGGGAAAAGCAGCTTAGGATTTCAAAGGAATACGACCTCCTATCCAGGTCCTCCATATTGTCTCTGTAATAATGTCTATAATATCAATGTAACTTGTATTTAGTTGCTGACATGCAATAACCTGCATTTTGTTAAAGACAAGAGTCCCTTATTATACAAGCGAATGGAACACAAGGAGCATTAAACAAACTGAACATACAAACAAACTATATACATTCCACAATCGGAAATTCTCACTCTTGAGTATGAATACATGTCTTGACCTCCTTCCTGAAATGGAAGGAAGTAAGCTAATTTAAGTCAAACAGCCACTCAATCAGCAACAGATCATGTAATGCATTACCACAACTGATAGTGGAACAATTGGTGGAAGGGTACCAGTAGATGATTTCATTGAGTTCCCAAAATTCATGACTAAGACATTCAAAATCCAGTGAGATTACTGATGCTGGCATGCAAAATTTGTTTCATACCATCAATAACAGATGATGGCGAACAATCTGTAATCAGCTGAGCCAAATATAAAGGCAGCTGAAGAGAGATCAAGAATGAAATGGAAATTGTTTGACAAAATATCTACAATTCTCTGAAGTTGGAACAAACATGGTTAGTAAAGATGAGGTAGTTGATATAGTGTATTTGGATTTCGAGAAGACATTCAATCAGGTGCAACATAAAAGGGTTATGACTTGAAGGAGAGACTGGAGTGTAATGTATTCAGATTTGCTGCTGATAGAAAAATACATGGGAGGGCGTGTTGTGACTAGGACATAAGAAGTCTACAAGAGAATATAGACTGGGTGAGTGAGTGGGCAAAAACTTGGTATGTGGGAAAGTAAAGGTAATGTACTAAAGTAATTAAAAGGCAGACTATATCTAAATGGAGAGAGGCTCCGAGAAATGCATACACAGAAGGATCTATATGTTCTTGTGCATGAAATTCAAGAAATTAGCATACATGTGCAGCAAGTAATTTAAAAAGCAAATAGAATTTTGACTTTAATTAAAAACAAAGAAGCCATGTTTCGACTGTACAATATGTACATCTAAGAGCACATTTGGAGTACTATGTAGAGTTTTGGACCCTGTATTTTTTAAAAAAGAATAACTGGCATTTGAGGCAGTTTAAAAGAGATTCCCTGGGCTAATTCCTAGAATGAGGGATTGACTTATCAAGAATGGCTAAACAGATTTGGTCTTTATACGTAAGGGTTTAGCAGAATGAAAGGTTATTTCATTGTAACATAAAATATTCTGACGGATCTTGACAGGATAGATGTTGAGAAGGTGTTTCCACTAATGGAGGAATCTCAAACTAGGGGACACTTAATCAAAGCTGAGATGTGAAGAAACTACTCCCAGAAATGAAATGGCAAATGAGCAATCTATCCTACTGGAGCGCATTGAATCTTCAACTGAAATATCTCCAGAATGTAACATAGCTTGACCAACCAATTAGTTATGACGGATTTAATTCTAATGTCAGATGCTTACTTGAGGAAGGATGTAATTATATTGGAGATAATTGGAGAAGGGTCACCAGATTAATTCCTGCGAGGATGAGAGATTGAGCAGTTTAGGAATATAGTTGCTGAAGTTTAGAAGGATGAAGGCAAACTTTATTGATGTATTTAAGATGCAAAAGGGGATTGACGAAATACGTGTAGAGTGGAATTTTCTCCTTAGGCAATCTAGAACAAGAAATCATAATTTCAAATTAATGGCTAACATATTTAAAATATATGAGAAGGAATAGCATCTCTCTCAAATGGCCATGAAACTATGGAATTCATTATCCCAGAGTGTGTTGAATGCCAACACTGAATAAAGTGAGGGAGAAGGTAGACGATAATTTTTAAATTAATAATTGGTTAAAGGGTTGTAGGTTACGGATGAGAAAGTGGAGTTGTCGAGATGAGATCAGCCACAATCGTTAATTTGATGGAGCAGTCCTGCTCCTAGTTCTTAAGTTCTTATGCTGAGATGATTCAGAAGACACTAGATCCAACAGAAAATTTCCTTTCGTTATCATCTTAGAAAGACTGAGATCATGCTAAGTAAGAAGCAAATAGCTGAACTGAGGAAGTGAATGTGGTGGTTTCACCAATATTGCTGAATGAAAGACAGAATGAGAGGTTCCAAGCTAATCAATAAGTTGAAGAGAAAGCTCTACACACTTCAATGCTGATTCACCAGAAGATTGAGCATTGAAAATCTGAAACTTTTTGAAGTTGTGGGAAAAAACACCAAGAAGGGATATCCAATGTCCAGAGGTCCATGATATAGTCAAGAAGTTGCCTGTTTCAGAGATCCAGGATGCACATGAAGAAATTGTGAGATTCCATGATCCAAAATACTGAAGAAAGAAATGCTTTGTTGATAGGATAACTGTCCTTTGTGTGGAAAATACATGATGTTATAGTTCCTCTAGATGTTGCAATGAAACAGTTCCCTGTTTTAGGAGGAAAGACCTCCACCATGAAGGAGATCCAAAAAATTAAAGATCTTCTCAATTTAAAGGGACTTTTCAACCTTGTGCTATTGGGGAAAGAATTATTTATTAGTCTTCAATCCAAGGATCTAATAATCTTCTAAATTCAAAGAGAACATATTCTGGATAAATAGTGATACCTTTGGACCACCTGAATTTTAGAAATCATCTTTGGAGAAGATGAGTTTGAGGTAAATATGATACTGTACATGTATAATGTCAACAATAGAAAATTTTTGGAGAGATCTTGCATTACTGTGTAAAAGTCTTAAAGGGTTAATACTAAATGCCTTAAGTGCCATCATTGGGGATATGGTACAGACTTGGAGGAGAAAACAGCTTAGGATTTCAAAGGAATAAGAACTATCATCAGGTCCTCATAGTCTGCAAAGCAGGTTCTGTCTCATCAATGTAATATGGAATTGATTACTACCACACAATGAATAACATCTTGTTTAAGCCAAAAGTCTCTCCTCCTTAGACTAATAAATGATTTTCCTCTACAACATCCAGCCAAACAGCTCTTATTCTGTATGGAGACAGTAAGCTTATCCTCCAATAGCGGAGGCAGCCTTGTACAAGGTGATCTGCATTGAAGATTACTCTTGTAACATTTGCCTTTATATTTTAGTCTAATGTTTGAATGCTTATTTTCAGAGTTTACCTTTTTAAGCAAAGCCCTACCATCTCTGCAATTTCTGTTAAATTGAAGAGTGCTGCAAAATTGATAATACTCACATTTTGTTTTCCAGGTAGATGAAGAGTGCAAAAATCCACATACTGTTAACAGAATCCCAATGGGCAAATTGCCACATATGTGGGGACAATCCTTATACATCTTAGGATGTCTTGTATCAGAGGTAAATCAATTCTAAAAGAATGCTGCAGTAATAATAATAATTTAGCTATCTATACCAAATAATAACTTTGGACCATGTGGTGTAAGACTATGTATTCACAGCATATGTATCTGACAATCTGTTCAGCTTTGTGATCAGAAATTTAACTTGTTAACCCAGTTAACATTACAAGCTAATTGGATCCTCATGTTAGTGCTCAGTGATATTCTTTTGTTAGCAGAAATCAAATGGGTCCAAGTAGTTGAGTTCATGGAAATATTTGCTGAAGTTGGAAAATTTTCTTTGTGTGCTTGAACTTCTTTGGTTTGATCATGTAGGTTCGTACGATTCATTTCTTTATAAATTTTGCTTTGTTTTTCTCAGCCAACTGACTTCAGACAAGATTTTTTTTCCCCCCGGTTTTCACCATCATCTATAGCATTGGGTGAAATGGTGGTTTTACATCCTGACCAATATTGCTCTGTATTAAGCTCAAAATAGAGTAGAATTGGTCATGATGTAAGATCAGTGAAGTTTGAAATTTCCTTACAGGATAGTTATGTTGAATTTGTCTGAATGTCTTTTCATAACCTACCATTTTCAGAAGTATGCTGGTGTGGTTGCTGAGCCTCAGCAAGTATTTACAAAGATTTGAGTCTCTAGTCAGTGTTTCCTTGGTAGCACAGGTTTGATTAGGAGAACTCTATTTATATAGATTAATGTGATGGAAGGCATAAAATGTACAATTCTCAGGTTTACATTCTAAAAATGATTGTCATTGATGTAAAGAGGGAGACAGGGATGAGATATTATGCTGCATATGAATGCACTGCTGACCCATCAATACTTATGATCATTTCAGCAAGAGTGATGAGAACTGCAAAGCGGCGTGCTGACTCTGATCAGTGTATCCTTTCCCAACTGTTAGGCCAACTGCGATATCAACTACTATCTCACCTAAGATCAACAACCTGACACAAACAAAAGATTACTTTTCAAATGTTTCAAAACTGGATTAGCTAAGTACTGTCTGTACGTTTTTTTAGGAAAGAAATGTTAAGAACAAAGAATAACAGCACAGGAACATATTCTTCAGCCCACGAAGCCTGCACTGACACATGACGCTTTTCTAAACTAAAGACGTTTTGTCTCCGTGTGGTCCATATCTTTCTATTTCCTGCCTGTTTGTGTATCTGTCAAGAGCCTCTTAAAAATTATATTGTATCAGCTTCTATCACCTCACTTGACAGCGCATTCCACTCAATTAGCATCTTCGTTAAAAAACTTGCTTCTCACATCTCCTTTAAACTTCCTCGTTTTGCCTTCAACCTACATCACCAAGAAATTGACATTCCCACCTTGGGAAAAATATTCCATTCTGTCCATGCCTCTATCTGGTCGTCCATCAGCCTCTGATATTCAAGTGAAAACAAGCGGAGTTTGTCCAATCTCTCCTCATAGCTTATACCCTCCAAGCCAGGCAACAGCCTGGTATACCTTTTCTGTACTCTCTCCAATGCCTTCACATCCTTCGGTCTTGTAGCAATCAGAACTGTATGCAATATTTCAAATATAACCTAATTTAGGTTGTATGCTGCTCTTACATGACTTGCCAATATTTAGACTCTGTGCCTCGATCAATGAAGACAAGCGTGCTGTATGCATTCTTGATCACCTTATCCACTTGTGTTGCCACTTTCATGGAACTGTGACCTGTATGCTGAGATACCTCTCTATCTTAAAGCTTCTCAGGGTTCTGCCATTTACTGTATACTTTCCTTCTGCACGAGACCTTCTAGTATGCATCACTTCACATTTGTCTGGATTAAATTCCATCTGCATTTCTCTGCCCAAGTCTTCAGCCTATTTATATCCTGTTGTATCCTCTGTCAGTCCTCTTCACTATTACAACGCCCCTAATCTTTGTGTCATCCGCAAACTTTATGATCAGGCCATCTACATTTTCCTCCAAATCGTTTATTAAAGATTTATTAAATGTTTATTAAAAATAACGGGTTCCAGGATGGATCCCTGTGGAACTCCACTGGTCACAGGTTTCCAACCTTCCACCTCTATTCTTTATCTTCTATGACCAAGCCAGTTCTGTATCCATATTACCAGCTCACCGCAGATCCCATGTGACTTGATGTTCTGTTTCAGCCTGCCATGACAGATCTTGCCAAAGGAGAAAGTGAGGACTGCAGATGCTGGAGATTCCTGAAGAAGGGCTCATGCCCGAAACGTCGCTTCTCCTGCTCCTTGGATGCTGCCTGACCTGCTGCGCTTTTCCAGCAACACATTTTCAGATCGTGCCTAAGTCCTTGCTAAGTCTATATGGACATAACTACCACCCTGCCTTCACCAATCATCTTCATTACTTTCTCAAAAAACTTAATGAAATTTGTGAGACACAACTTCTCCATCACAAAGCCTTGTTGCCTATTGCTATCTCTTTCCAACTGTGAATAAATCCTGTCTTTAAGAATCTTCAATAATTTCGCTACCACTGACATAAGGCTCACCAGCCTGAAATTTCCCAAACTATCCCTGTTGCCCTTCTTACGCAAAGGAACACCATCGGCTATTCTCCAGTCCTCTGGGACTTTGCCTGTGACTAAAAATGATAAAAAGATTCTGTTAAGGTCAAGCAATTTTCTCCCACGTCTGCCTCAGTATTCTGGGATAGACCCAAACAGGTCCTGAGGACTTGTCTTAATGCTTTTTAAGACACCCAAAGCCACCATCTTTTTATATATCGATATCTCCTCGAATATTAACATACCATTCTATAAACTCACCAGTCATCTTGTCGTTCTCCTTTGTGAATACTGATGCAAAGTGTTATGGACCAGCCAGACCACTCAAAACGTTGTTGAGCAGACAACCCAGACCATAATGTTGCAATTTCTTTTGATAAGTGTGCAGTGAGAATTACCCAGAGTAAGCCAGCTAGGTTGAGTACTAGGTTTTAAACAGTCAGAAATTTATTCGCAAAATTATAGAATGAAACACAAAGAACAGAATAAAGAACCCCTACAGAACTCAATCTATCCAAACTAGACTTAATTGTGCTGTTCAGAATATACACAACAGTCCCAATAAGCAAACCCTCCATAAAACACCGTTAAAAAATGAAACAGATGCTTATAGGTTGAAGATAGAAGGGCAGAAAGAGAGAGAGAGAGTGAGTTTCCACACAGCTCACTGTTGAATTCATAACTGGATCTGGACTGAACTGTTCAGCTAGAGAGCTGACCACTCCCCTTTCATTAGACAGGTCACTTCTAAAACATGACCACTTTGGCCTGAAGTCTCATCTGTTTACATATAAACAAAAAGGCCTCTCAGTACCTTTTTAATCTTTCTACCAAACCAGTCAAATTGGCACCGGGAGCATTTACGACCCCTCTGAAAAAAAACAAGGACATAGCATCCTTGAGAAAAGGAACAGCTTTTAGAAAAAAAGAACCAACTTTGTGACAAAAATATTCATTGAGGACCTCACCCACAACCTCCAGTTCCAGGCATATATTTCCTCCTTTCTCTTTGAGTGGACCTACCCCTTCCCTAGCTACATTCTTGCTCCTTTATATACGTACTGTATTACAAAACTTTGGGGTTTTCTTAATCCTGTTTGCCAAGATTATTTCATGGCCCCTTTTAGCCATTCTAACTCCTTGTTTAAGTTCTTTCCTGCTTTTTTTTTATTCTTTGAGGGCTCGGTCTTCAGTTTCCTAAGCTTTACGTGTGCATCCTTTTTCTTTTCAACTAAGTTCTCAATTTCTCTTGTCATCCAAGGTTCCCAAACCTTAGCAACCTTATCCTTCACTTTCACAGGAACATGCTGGTCCTGAATTCTGATTGAGAGGCTTTTTAAAAGATTCCCACCCGACAGATATGGACCTATACTCAAACAGCCGCGCTTAATATACATTCTATAGTTCCTGCATAATGTTGTCATGGTTAGCCAATTTGGTATTCACAACCAAGGATTAGTGTTCTCCTTATCCATAAGTAACTTGAAACTTACGGAATTATGCTCACTGTTCCCAAAATGCTCCCCCACTGAAACTTCAATCATCAGGCAATGTATTTTGGTAAGGCAAACCAGGGTAGGACTTATATAGTTAATGGTAGGTCCCTCAGGAGAGTTGCCAAACAGAGATCTAGGAATGCATGTGCTTAATTCCTTGAAAATGAAAAGATTTGCAAGGATGTTGCCAGGAATGAAGAGTTTGAGTTACAGGGATCAGCTGTATAGGCTGGGTTGTTTTTTCTCTGGAGTACCAGAGGCTGAGGGGTGACCTTATAGAAATTTATAAAGTCATGAGGGACATAGATAGGGTGAATAGTCAAGGTCTTTATTTCTTAGGGTGGAGTTAGTCTGAAACTAGAGGGCATAGATTTAAGGTGAGAGGGGAAAGAGTTAAAAGGGACCTGAAGGATCACGTTTTCTTGCCGAGGGTGTTGCGTGTTTGAAATGAGCTTCCAGAGAAAGTGATGGAGCAGGGTATAATTACAACATTTAAAAGGCATCTTGGCGAATATGATGAGGAAGGGTTCAGAGGGATATGGAGCAAATGCTGGTAATTGGTACTAGATCAGATTGCGATGTCTGGTCAGTGTGGATGAGTTCGACTAACGGGTTGATTCTGTGCTCTGATGCTGACCAAGACCTGGCTCATTCCCCAATACAGGTCTAGTATGCCACTTTTCCTAGTTTCTTCAAGAAACCCTCCTAGACGCATGTAACAAATTCCACCACACTCCAATCTAAGCATCTGATGCTCGGGGATTCCCAGTCACTATATGGGATGTTAAAATCACACACCACACTAATTTGTCTACATACATGTTCCTCTTTCTCCAGCATAATGTTGGGAGGCTTGTAGTACACCCCATCTAAGTCTCTGCATCCTTCCAATTCCTGAGCTGTACCCATATGCCCTTGCCAGATGAGCTCTCTTCCCTCATTACAACGGTGATATTCTGTCTAATCAATAATGCAACTCTCCCACCTCTTTTACAGCCCTCCTTATCTCACCTAAAACATCTAAATCCTAGAATGTTAAGCTACCAGTCTTGTCCGTCTTGCAACCAAGTCTCTGTAATAGCTGCAATATCATTGTTCTGTGCCCTAACCCAAGCTCTAAGTTAATCTGATTTACCTGCACTATGCCTTGCATTAAAACAAATACACTTCCGACTGCCAATTTCACCATGTTAAATAAAATCTCTCTGTCTGTTTTTCTCTTAGCCTGACTGACCTTGGTATCTAGCTGTTCCTTAGTTCCTTTACTTGCTGACCACCTGCTCTGGTTCCCATTCTCCTGCCACATTAGTTTAAACCTCCCAAGTGACCCTAGCAATCCTCCCTGCCAGGACATTAGTGCCCCTCCTTGTACAGGTTGCACCTATCCCGGAAGACATCCCATGATTAACATATCTGAAGCCCTCCCTCCTACACCAGCACTTTAACCACACATTTAATGGTATACAGTTTTCCTATTCTCACTTTTCAACTATTCCCAGCCTCACTGGCATGTGGCACAGGGAGTACTTCTAAGATTACAGCCATAGAGGTTCTGTTTTTCAACTTACTACCTAACTTCCTGAAGTCCCTTTGCAGACCCTCCTCACCATTCCTGCAGCCTGGAGTCCCTTTTGTGGCAACGGAAATGCCTATCTGTGCCTCTGATTTATAATCACCCATTGCTCTTCTACTATTGCTCTTCTGCACTTTGACCTTCACTGGTGTGCAATGGGGCCAGCTATGATGGCACTGTTATGGCTGCTGCTGTCGCCATCCCCTTATTTGTCATTGCTCCCAACAGTATTCAAAATGGTAAGGGGGGCTGGAGATAGTTACAAGGGATACTGGCATTGACTGTCTGCCTGCCCTTCTAGTGGCTACCCATCTTCCTGTCTGAACTTTTCATGTGACCACATCTTTAAACCTCCTATCCATGGTGCTATCCACCTCCTGCATGTCGAACTGCGGCTCCAACTGATCCATGTGATCCTCGTTGTCCTTGAATGCTATCCGAAACCCGTGTCTCACTGCAGATGTTACTTACAGGGATTTCTTGCTCCTGGTGAAATCGATCCATTGAACAGAAGGTTTGCAACTATACCTAGACCAGATGTTGTAGTCCAAGGTATGTTTTTGAACTATTTTCTACTTAAATAACCTTTTTGTAACAGTATTCTAATTTGGTCTGCCTTGTGCAAGTTGTAGTTTAAAAATTACCTATAAATCAGTCTGATGCAGTACAGAGTGATTAAATTATGCATTATTCAACAATAATGAAAAAATATTTCAAATACAGACCAGGATTTTACTTTAAAGATTCACAAGCTCTTTATAGACATAGCTGGCAAAACTCAGCAGGTCTGGCAGCATCTGTGGAGAGAAAGTAGAGTTAATGTTTCAAGTTCAGTGACCCTTCTTTAGAGCCTTCAGACATTCTGAAGAACAGTCACTGGACCTGAAATGTAAAATCTGCTTTCTCTCCACTGATGCTGCTAAACCTATTGAGTTTTTCCAGTCATTTCAGTTTTTGTTCTGATTTCCAGCATCTGTGGTTGTTTGGGGTTTTTTTGAGGTAGTTATAGACTGACTGACTAATTCTGAAATTATTCTTCCTGGTCGTATTCTGAGCGTAGTATTTTGGTTTGGCTGTGTTGTATGCAAGTTAGAATTAAGAAGAGATCTTTGTATAGGTAAACAAAAAAATGAAGCCTTTTGTGTTTGATATTTGCCATTATTTTAATTGCAACCTAAGTGTAATAATTGGTTTAGGTGTTGTCATATGGCAAACAAAATTAGCCTATTCATTTGATTTTCTTAGAGCAAGAGAGGTAAAAATGAAAGGTAGATACTAATTAACTTAATTCCAAGTGACATTCAGAAATGAGTCTTGACAAAATCCTGGGACTCAGCTCAATACTTGTGCATAAGAGCTAGTTTGGCCTTGATAACAGCACAATGGTCATCTTAAAGACATGCTCCAGGATTTGCTGTACCCAGAACAAAACTATTTCAGTAGAGCTCCGACATTGGCATTTATCTGACCGTGTGGAAAGTTGCCACGGTACATCCAGCACACAGAAAGAAGGATCAATCCAACCCAACCAATTACTTCCCCATCAGTCTGCTCTTGATCATTAGTAAAGTAACATAAGGTATCTGCAACAGTGATATCCAGCAACATTTGTGCAGTACTAAACTGCACACTTGCTTGTGGTTTGGCTTCTGTCAAGGCCACTCTGCTCCTGATATTGGTTCAAACATGGATAGAAGATCTCAATTTTAGAGGTGAGGTGAGAGTGACTGGCATTGATATCACAGTTGCACTTGAACAAGTGTAGCATTAAGAAGCCCTACCAATATTACAAACAATGAAAAGTTTCTATTGGTTGGAATCATACTTAGTGCACAGTTAGATGGTTATAGTTGTAAAAGGTCAGTTATCTCAGTTCTTGGGCATCTCTGCTGGAGTTCCTCAGACCTGTGTCCTAAGCCCAACTTTTTTCACTCACTTTATCAATGATCTTTTCTTCATAAGGCCAGAAGTGGGTAATGTTCACTGTATAATATTCTTCTTAATTCCTAACTCCTCCAATATTGAAGTAGTCTGTGTCTAAATGCAAGTAAAAAATGAGGTCTGCAGATGCTGGAGATCACAGCTGAAAATGTGTTGCTGGTCAAAGCACAGCAGGCCAGGCAGCATCTCAGGAATAGAGAATTCGACGTTTCGAGCATAAGCCCTTCATCAGGAATGAGAGAGAGACTCTCTCTCATTCCTGATGAAGGGCTTATGCTCGAAACGTCGAATTCTCTATTCCTGAGATGCTGCCTGGCCTGCTATGCTTTGACCAGCAACACATTTTCAGCTGTGTCTAAATGCAACAGATCATATCCAGGTTTGGGTTGCTAAGTGTCCTTCATGTCACACAACTGTCAAAAAACTGCCATGTCCAACGAGAGCAAATCCAGTCACTGCACCTCGTAATCATTGAATGCCCTTCTGTTGACATTCTGGGGGTTGCCATTGAAATTTGACCAGATTAGCTGTATAAATCCTGTGGCTCCAAAAGCAGGTCAGAGGTTAGGAATCCTGCAGTGAGTAATTCACTTTTTGACTTGCCAAAGCTTGTCCACCATCTGCAAGGCATGGGTCAGGTATGTGATGGAATACTATCTGTTTGCCTGCGCGAGAGCAGCTCCAACAACACTCAAGATTGACACTATGCAGGATAAAGCAGCTGCTTGACTGGCATCCACTGTCACCTCATACTAACAGAGCACTATTTACACAATGCACTATAGAAATTTACAAAGGTTCCTTCCAATCTGTGACCATTACCAACTAGAATGTAAGGGGCAAGAGATACATGGAAACATCATCTGCAAGTTCTCCTCCAAGCCACTCACCATTCGGACTTGGAAATCTATCACTTTTCCTTCAGTTTCACTGGGTCATAATCCTGGAACTCCCTCTGCAATGGCTTTGTTGGTGTGCCTCCACAAAAGGAACTGCAGAGATTCAAGAAGACAGCTCACGACCACCACCTTCTTGAGGCCAAATTGGGGCAGGTAATAAATGTAGGCCCAGCCAGGTAATGCCCACATGTTCTAAAAGAATCTTAAAAATATTGCTGATCCAGCAAAGCTCTTTCAGTGCAATCCTACTGGCATCTACCAGTGTGGAAGAATACTCAAATGTGTGCGACCCACAATCAGAAAACATATAGCCCTGCCATTTATTGAACAACATTAGTTCACACAACCATTGGTAAAGTGATCTGATTTGTCCAGTCAAATACCTATCCATAAATAACCAGTTCACCAATGGTTATTTTGGGTTCTGTCAGAGCCCTTTTTGGCTCTGGATTTCATCACAGCAGCTTTGATCCAGATGTGGATGCACAGGCTGCATGCTGAAGGAGAAGTGTAAATAGCTGCAGTCAACACCAAAGCAGAATTTTACAAAATGTGGCAGAAAGGATGCTTAGTAAACTGAATTCAGTGGGAATGAAAAGCAAAACTGGAATAGCTGGAGACCGCAGATGGTTGTGATGTTGAAGTCGTTCGTAAAGGCACTTGGACTGTGCAGATGATTCTGTTGTGAGTTCAGCAATAAGGTTGATTTCTTCTTGACTCAATTTCGCTCATAACTTGTATGATAATTAAACAACCCACATTAGCAGGATCTGAATAAGGTGCATGTGGACTGACAAGTAGCATTTAAATTGACGCAATAATGGAATATTACGTGCGTCTCCTTCCTATTGGAAAGGTGTTGTGAAACTTGAAAGGGTTCAGAAAAGATTTTACAAGGATGTTGCCAGGTTTGGAGGATTTGAGCTATAGGAAGAGGCTGAACAGGTTTGGGCTGTTTTCCCTGGAGCGTCGGAGATTGAGGGGTGACCTTATAGAGATTTACAAAATTATGAGGGGCATGGATAGGGTAAATAGGCAAAGTCTTTTCCCTGGGTTCGGGGAGTACAGAACTAGAGGACATAGGTTTAGGGTGAGAGGGGAAAGGTATAAAAGAGACCTGAGGGGCAACGTTTTCACGTAGAGGCTGGTACGGGTATGGAATGAGCTGCCAAAGGAAGTGGTGGAGGCTGGTACAATTGCAACATTTCAGAGGCATTTGGATGGGTACATGAATCGGAAGGGTTTGGAGGGACATGGGCTGGGTGCTGGCAGGTGGGACTAGATCGGTTTGGGATATCTGGTTGGCATGGACGGATTGGACCGAAGGGTCTGTTTCCATGCTGTACATCTCTAAATGTTCCAATTAATGGCCACTATGAATAAGAATAAGCTCAATCATCAGTGTCCTTCAGATACCTTCAGTGTCAATACCATTATTTAAGTCTCTGGACATAAACCTAGCTCACAATTGAAAAGCATCTTCATTTTGTTCCTTTCTGTTTAATTTCAGTGGCAATAGTTGCAGAAACTGTGGGAATAAAGGAGATCCTAGAGAAGCATGGAATTAATGTACAAACTGTAGCAGATGTATTTCCAATCAGGGTGCAGCCAGCTCGTATTCTTTCTCGTATCTATACAAGACTTGGTAAGAAAATCTTTTCTTATTTAGTTACATTGTATGTGGGAATACTGGGATTGTTACATCTCAGTCCATTAAACTCAAGTCGTTTGCTGGATATTCAAGGAATTGTGTGTAGCAGGAATGAAGGTAACTTAATATAAATATAGTTCGTGTCTTTTATTCTCAGAGTTAGGACCAAAATGGCAGCAACAAAAGAACATCAGACCCATCCAGCCAGACCTTTGTGCCCTGGCCATGTAGTAGCCAATTTAATAAGCTGCAATGTTATTGCAAACTCCCACCACCCAGCTAACAAGTCAGGGCAATGGGAAGAAGACTGACTCTGCTCTGCACAGCCTTTAATTAACTTTTGCCACTCGGCAAATGCCTTGTAACATTGCTGGCCAATCAGAGGCGGTGGCCATTGCACATATTACAGCAAGGCCTGTAGGAAAGCATACTGACCGTGGAGCCAGGACAACAGGTAAAGCTAGGGATTTTGCTAGGTCATCATGCTCCAACATCTTTAATGCATATATATTCTTTAAACTGGGTGCAACATTCTAGGTTTAGGATGAGTGGCTTGGTCTTTAAAACATGACTGACACACAGGTCTAACCTTATTGACAGGTTACAATAAGAGAATGAATCTGAGTGGTCGGCCTCACCGCCATATGGGTGTTCTTGGCACATCAAAATTGTATTTTATCAGAGATGAAATCTTTTCTTTCACTCCTCAGGTAAGTGCACATTCACCTCATTTTTGAAATTTCGTTTCAGATGGGAGTTTCTTTTAATGAATGAAATTCCTCCTTTTAGGTATAAAATGCACAGTCGCAATTTCCCTGGCTCTTTCCTAACAGCATGAGATTATGAATTTAATTCAAACATAGGGACAGGAATTCCTATTCATGTATCCGTCAATAGGTTAAAAAAAATTTGAAATTTCCAATTTAAAATAACAATTGGTCCAATATTAACTACTATTTGTGTGAGAGACTTCCAAAATTCTACCACCTGTAAGTGTAAAAGTGTTTCCTAACTTCATTTCTGAAAGGCCTGGCTCTAAGTTCTAGGCTTATATTTCCTAGACCACTTTTATTTCCATTGCTTGGCAAATCAATAATCTCTGTCCTATTTTTTTCTCCACCTTAACACCAAGTTTAACTCGGGCTTTGAATAATTGTTGCATGATTTCAAATTCCTAATGCTGCTATCCCTTAAATACGAAGTCCAACATTTAATTTACCTTTTTATTTTTTTTTAACCTGTCCATGGCATTTCCATCTTACCTAGACCTCTAAGACTCTTTTCTTCTTCATTCTTTTGAGCTGTTTAATGTTTAAAAAGTGCCTTATTCTACCTATCTTTGGGTCCATATTGCATGACATCACATCTACTTACATTGAAATATGTTTTGGCCATTCACTTAATTAATATCCCTTTATGATTTTATGCTTCAGTTCTGCACTGCTTATAATATTGCCTATCTTTGTGTCATTGACAAGTTTGGATATATTTCTTTCTAATCCATTGACAATGTATTTAAACATGATGCACATATGAATACTAAACACATCCTCATGGGTACTCTGGTCACAGTCTGCCCTTTATCCCTTCATTCTGTTTCCTATAGGGTAGTCGGTTTCCTGAACAGGAATTTGTCCTTGATTCTGTGAACTTTAAGTTGAGCTAATGAACTCTCGCAAGAGTCTTCATTGAATTAGACCTGGTAATCATATATGTAACACCTACAGAATTTTGCCTTTCCACTTAGTAAACAAATACTCTGTCACCTTCCTTTGGCATGATTATTTCTATACAAATCCTCAAGTTAGCAAACATGTTTCAAGATGTTCAGTCACTTTATCCTTAACTGTAGACTTTAGTACAGTTAGAAACAAATCTTCCTAACAGGTCTATGATAATCTTGTTTTTTCCTCTTATTTGTCTTAAATAACTAAGTGATACTTTAAGTTTCTAGTTTGTAAATCTTTGTAGGTTTGCCATTTAAAAGCATGTACTGACAAAGATGTGCAAGATTGTGATCAGTGTTATGACCATTCCTCAGGCAAGCTTCCACCATTTGTTGCAAGTTCAGATGGGATATTCCAAATCATTAAGTTCCCTGATGGGGGATGAATCAACTCCCCTTCTTTCTTTGTCTGATCCTTGGTTGGTTGCAGCAACACTTTTTAAAAAAGAATTCCCTTCCCTTATGGATACCTTTCTCCCTATAAAGTTTGTAGGTAAATCGTTGAACAGGGCTATTATACCTGTGCTTTTGCTGGAGAAAGACTAGGTGGCTGACTTTGACACTCCCAATTTCATATAGTCTGCTCAGAAGGTAGATCGCTCAGTGTTTTTAAACTAGGTAGGAATCATATGCACCATCCTATTGACAATGATTCTGTGATGTGGGTTCATGTAACATGAGCAAGCTACACCACGCGAATACTATGGTTACTGGAATAAATGTAATTTTCTTCTGTATATCTAATCACTTTTTAAAATCATCTGTTTACAGTTTATTGATAAGCAACAGTTCTACCTGGCCCATGATAATCGAATGGTTATTGAAATGCTTCGAACAGAATTGTCATACTTGTGTCGCTGCTGGAAAAATACTGGACGACCCACTGTGACTTTTCCAATTTCACAGAGCATGCTCAGTAAGTTGAGTACTTTGATTTCTATAGTAGATTGAAAATAACTGTAAGCTACCATTTTAAAAAACAAACTTCCCAAACATTTAATCCTATTAGCATGAAGCTGGCATTGTTTCCAAAGACATTGACAATACTCTGATACCCATGCAAGTTTATTGGTTTGTTCAACCAACCAGTGAATGTTGAGTAACTGTAAACTGTGTACGGCATCCTAGCTGATCCTGATTTTATCAAAATCTGCCATTTAACAGCAAAGATGTGCAAGATTGTGGTCAGTGTTATGACCATTCCTTTGGCAAGCTTCTACCATCTGTTACAAGTTCAGATGGGATATTCCAAATCATTAAGTTCCCTGATGGGGGATGAATCACCTCCCCTTCTTTCTTTGTCTGATCCTTGGTTGGTTGCAGCAACACTTTTTAAAAAAGAATTCCCTTCCCTTATGGATACCTTTCTCCAGGTTAATTGAAGTTGTTTTAAAAGGAGCCAGTTTAAACTGGTTAAAGGAGATTAAAGAGTCAAGTATTTGAGGCAATCCATGAAACAAGAGGTTTTGAGAGTGAATCTGATGAAGACGAACGGCAAGAAAATATGTTGGTGGTCAAAGATGCAAGTCAGCCTATGAGTATTTCAGTTGCTGATTCATTCTGTTGTGCCATTCTAGTGGCTGTACCTCAACAGTGCATGGAGTCGATTACCTTAACTGTTATTTGGAAATCCTATACAAAACTAATAAAAATTGAGTCAAATAATATGAAAGCATATTATTCCTACTTTGGAATTCAGGAATGATAATTTGTTGCCATCTTTTAAAGGGAGGGTTTCTTTTGTGTGAAATTACAGGACTGTCATTTCATCAGTGCTAATATCAAAGTAAGAAAGTGAGGATTGCAGATGCTGGAGATCAGAGCCGAAAATGTGTTGCTGGAAAAGCACAGGTCAGGCAGCATCCAAGGAGCAGGAGAATCAACGTTTCGGGCATGAGCCCTTCCTGACCTGCTGTGCTTTTCCAGCAACACATTTTCAGCTAATATCAAAGTAATGCAAATTCCTTCTAGTGTAAATCATATGTTAATATGATATATGCTTTAAATTTTGAAAGACAACACCAAAGCTCAGTTGTAAGTGTTCCTTTAAGTATTCCTGAGGAAGTTAATGAAGTCGTAACCATAAATCTGAAGTATGGGACCAGAATTGGAATGTTTATCTGTTCCAAGTTGTAGGTATGGTGACCAGGTTTAGCTTTTGTGGATAAAGTCTTGGAAAAGTGAGCTGACAAAGGTCTTGATTCGTAAAGAACATTCTTAAGAAGTAATGAAGGTGAATTTGTGAATGATAAATCTTTAGGACCTGTTTGAAAACTTAAACATTACAGTATTGTATACTGCTGTGGAAATTCCATTCCGCTATGGCTTGTGAAAAATAAATCATGCAGTAATTAATGTGATGTAGCACAAAATACTGGCAGAACAGCTGAACTGAGTAGGCCAGAGAGCTCTCTTGAAAAGAGGCAACTGCAAAATAAGATGATATTCTAGCACTGGCAAAGCAGTTCCTTCTCTGAAACTAGATCATTGTAGAAGTCCCCCCTATTTTTGAGAAGTATTAATGAGTACAAATAGAATGCAAGTTGTACCTTATCTCTCTGATCTGAACAGAAAATGTCCAACCAGAGATGAACTATAAGGCCAAGGCTAGAAGTTTTGAGGGCTGGTTGGAGAAAGAGAGACATTAGGGTAGCCTCTCCTACAGCAGGGAAAGCAATTTAGAAGATCTTTTTAACCATTCTAATAACCTTTTCTTGCAAGCATAACTGCATAGCTATCAAAACAGTTTTCCTTTAGGGTAATTGGTTGGACAGGTACATTTTTTTTTGAACCCCAGATGAAGCAGCAGGAATAGAAAGGAAGCTCTGGAAATTGAAAATATGCAGATACTTTAAATCAACCTGTTCAGATGTATTTTGACATACTTCTGGAGCTAGTGGCACTTGAACCCTGACTTTCTGGCTCAAAGGCAGGGACACTACCACATTATGGGTTAGGTAATGTTGTTTACATCTGGTATCTTTCATTAAAGGCATTCTTTTAACATTGGGGTGTTCGCAGCTGAAGGAAGACTCAGTGCTATAATGGAATTTGCACGTATGTAAATTCATCATTGATAAATTCCCCAATGTCAGTTAGAAATTTAGCCAGTGTTATTCATCCAGCCGCTATTCATTTCTCCATTATTTTGATTGTTATTGCTTTTTTTTTCTCTCTACTCTATATCTTTTGTAGACTAAATAAATCTAGTTGCATACTTGTAAATTTTGTTTTTCTTTTGCTCAGGGCAAATTCATAATGGGTCACAATGGTGTCTTTTTGATTTTACGTTATCATATATATCATGCTAATTGCTGAAGTCTTCTCTAAGTTTAGTGTACATCTCTCCTTTCCACCTGTATCCTTTATTAGGACTCCTAACCACTGAGAAGGTGGATTGTCTGTCATTTTTAAGATTATTAGCCTGTTTTCTTCTAAACTCTTAAGTCTTCTATAGAATAAACCAGTTTTTAAATTTTATCTAAGTCTGACAATACCACATGCATAAAGAGTCATCTCTCTAGTAAATTGTGTCAAACTGGTGAGCCTTCTGGTCTGAGATTTTGACACCTGATCTTGCTTCTAGTGGAAAGCAACATTGCCAAAGCCATGCTTTTGCTTTTTTTTCTTGGTAAGGATGTAACATGTGTCCACACATTCACTTCATCTTTAATTGTTGTTAAGGTTCACCTTTACAAAATATCTGTGTGAAGTCAGACCCTGACATCTTGCATCTGGTTTCAGCCATTCTTCTCCGAAGTAACTCCAATTATAATATTCTGTCTGAAAAAATCTCTTAATTTCCTATCTTCACCTTTAGGCAGCCATTCTCTGCCATCAGTGTGAATTTGGATCCACGTCTATGAGTGAGACAGAAACCAACTCACCTATACTTGTGGATAGATTTTGTGAACTACTCAGTCATATATATTTATTTACGAAACAACCTGTTCAGAACTCTGGAGCAGGTAGGACTTTAACCCAGGTCTTGTGATTCAGAGGTAGGGACACTACTATGCGTCCCAAGAGCTATAACTACTCAGTCCTTTTTATTAACCTATTTTTCTAAGCAAATTGTTCAGTGATGTTATTAGTTACCTCTGGAACATGAGACTTGAACCTGCGCTGCCTGCCCCAAAAGTGTAGCTTGTAGCACTGTGCCACAAGAGCCTTTGCTCCTCTTTTATATCTAAGGTTAATTAATTGATTAAGCAATCATTTGCTTAACTACCTTCTGTATTAACAGCCATTCACTAAGCCCGCTGCCTCTGGATCAGAAGGTCTGGTTTGAGTCCTATCTGCAAAAAGGCATGTCATAATAAATCCATACAGGTTGATTTAAAAGCAAGGTCATTTTACTTGCATACTTGGTAATTCTGCTCCACGCTGCCATTCTTTGTGTTTCGTATATTGTTTGGCAATCATATTATCAGACCTCAGTACTCAGTTGTAGCTGAATAATAATTGACTATTGAGAAAAGCAATAGAAATCTGTCAGTTGGAAAATGAGATGGAGGTTTTGTTTTTGGCACTCAAATGTAAATTGTAATTCTTATCATTTAAATTTTTTTTAAATGAAAATTTTAAATTGCAGAAGACAATGGGACCAGTATTGATCCGAATGTGCTATCCACATTGAAGAAACTGCAAGATGGATATTTTGGAGGAGCCAGGTAGGTGATCTGAGGAGCTATGTACAGCTGAATCAATGCACACTTCCTAGTAGACATTGAATAATTCTGTAGAACAGTGGCAATCACTTCGTTTTTGTGCACACATCCAACAATAGAAAATACCTGTCTTGAATGAGATTTTGGTTTTTCAAACACTGAAGGAAAACCTTAACATTACACCAAACATTGCGTGGATATTGATGCCATATTGGGCTTTTTACTACTCACGCATATTGTTTAAGATAGGTTTTTCAATATACTTCACTTCCCCATATTTATGTGGTGTTTACTGTCAGCTGGGGGTGGGGGCAGGAGATGGTAGGATGCTTGGGAATCAAATATATTTACTTCTAATTTTGTCTCTCTCTTAATGGTCTTGCTTCTAGTTCATTCCTACTCCAGCTGAATCAACCAACTGGCAACTGAATCCCTCCCTTACCAACCATACCACTGGGGGAAGTCTGATTTTAAATTTATAGAAGTCATAAAATGTTCTCACTTGGTGCTATATGTATATCTGATTTATTTACCTATAGATGGCACAATCTATTCGATTACTTCTACAAGCTATAGCAAATAATGTATTGCCACTGATGCCAACTGCAGGTTGTTTTAATTGATTGCATTATTAACTTTTATTTCCTTTGTGCCAGAAAAACTACAATTTTATTTGCATCAACAGGTGCATCCTACCCTCCATTATTATATTATTTCTGGCAAAACATTTATGTAGCTTTACTGTTTGTTATATATGATTGGCCACAAAACTGTATGGATTAATCCCCTCTCCATTCTTGCTGACCCTTAGAGCTTAATGTTTGAAATTAATAATCCTCTGCAGAATTTAATACAAATGTTGCTTTTTCTTCCATGGGTAAGAAAAGTGATTTGGTCTAATTCATTCAGTTCGTTATTTAGGTTGTTGCTCAGGAGCTGGCATATATCATTTCTTCACTCTTTCCAAAATTATAATGCAGCCTGAATTAATCCCCTCCTCTGTAACTTTCTGGGGCCTTTGTTGCAGCAAGTAAATCTAATTTGGCACATACTTCTCAATGAATTATTGTTTTTGTGTTGATAGTGTGTCCCATTATTGCATTGCTGATAGAATATTTGCTTTATGCACTATCTCTTCAATTTTCCAAACCAAATCTAGTAGAACACTAGAAGCACAGACCAAAAACTGGAACAGTTTATAAATTTCCAACTACTCAATTGCATGACTGTTACCCCAAACCTTGTAGTTGAGCAGTTTGAGCAGAAAGGAGTCCTCACTTTTTTTTTATTTGCAGAGTTCAAACAGGCAAGTTGTCAGCATTACTGGTAACTTCATGCTGCACACATCTCAGTTTTATGGATCTAGGATCTGATGGTAAGACTGTTGGTGACTGGCTTGTTTCGCACGATATAGTAGAACCAGTGGATCAACTGCATGAATTTCAGCTTTTAGAGTTTGGTAAGGATGAGGATCTACACAATTGCTATTTATTTAACAATGTAGTTTTGATAATGTGCTGACATTAGTTTCTCAATAATTAGATGTTTGTTCAGTTTTCTGGAGTGGATGTATTTTCAGTCAGTGCTGAATAGTACTCAGACATTTAATTGATATTCTGAAAGGAAAAGCACTCTAATTCAAATATGTATACTTTTACTTTTAAGTTATATAGTTATAAATGCTGTTAGAACTAGAGAGGTGCAATGTCTCCTTTTTTAGTTACAATTTCTGCTGATCACAACAGATTTTAAATTTAACCATGTTGGTGACATGCAAATTATGTAAGCATCAGCTATGTCAGGGTCAGATATTATGAACAATTCAGCCAAGTTTCTTTGGTGAAATACAAACAGCAGACTTATTGCCAAAAAATATCAAATAAGGATGCAAAGATTATTGAAGAACAGTTTGAATTATGCAAGTGTGTGTATATAAAATAATACCTACATATATGATATATATACCTTTTTTGAAAAAGTTTATCGTGCACACTGAGAAGAACAAAAAATGAAAATTTTGCGTGTTAGCTTAAAGGCACCATAGTCAACTAACAGTTAAAATCATTTAAAAAAAGGGTAGGTCACAGATTGTTGCAACTGGTGTTTGGGTTTTGAAGTAATTCTATATGCAGAAACTGTTGACACTGAGTGTCTTCATGGGACAGTTTATCTGTCTGAGTTTTCTTTGCTTTAATCAGTGGAGTGAATTCCATGAATTCTCCATGAGTAGGAGAAAATTACTTCTGGCCAAGTTTAACTCTTTTTGCAGAGATGAGTTGCAAAGAGAGAGGGAACAATGAGCTGTTGCTCTTCAGACATTTGCTTCTCACCTTGTTCAAAAATATTGTAGACATATTTGATCCACAGACTGAGCCATGTGACCTCTTTCCAAAGGTTTTCCAGATTACATGACTCCATCTGATTTAGCTGATTGGGAAACAGAAATAATTAGCATCCTACTACATGCAGTAGTTGCCTGTCTGAAGAATTATACTATTTAATTCAGCTCTGTTCATTTTTTCTTTCATCAATGTTTTCAACTTTGGGGAGAATTCAATAAAATTGCTGTTTTGTATTTGAGGGTGAACTAGTGGATGATGAACAATTGAAAGGAAGACATTTTTGCATTCATCGAGTGATTATTGGAATTGTTTTCTTTTTCCTATTTTTCAAATTTTGTCTGCATTTCTTCAAAACCTGATGGCTACAGGTGGGACTGAATTTGAGAGCTGTTAACACTCCTCATATTTTGCCTGAATACCTATTTTCTATCCAGTAATATGGACAAGAATGTTTTCAGACAGTGTTTTCAATCCAGCATGAGTCTACCAAATGATCTGTCTGACATCCTCCAATAGCTTGCTTATTTTTCATTCTATCATCTTCAGTCAATTGATGCCATTTGTGCACCCTCCCAATACTATCTCTGCATCACACTCTGATGCTGTTTTTGGCCAACGTGGCAAGGATTTCTGATTTGCTGGAAACTAGAAACACAACCTTTTTTCCTTTTACTTCTGATCCCAAGAATGCTTGGATAGTTGTATTGTCTCCAATTTGAGTTATTTCTAATCTGTCTGGTTGAGATTTGTGGTGGATATTACAAATACAATTTTGGACAACTATTTTTAAAATTAATGAAGTCTGCAATTTGATGAAAATCACCATTTAACATGGTTTGAATTTATTTAAACATAATTGTAGCAGGGAAACATTGAGGTCAGCAATAATAGCAACTACTTATGCTTGAAATGATGTTTACAAAAATATCCAGTTTTGCAGTGATATTTGTATGCTAAACAGAAAGGTGATTTAAACCCGCAAAACAAGTAGGTTTTGTTTGAGACGGAGATTGACAGAAAGCCAACTTGCCAATTTGACCAATTTATTTGCAAGGTTAGGTTGGATGTTAAGCATTTTTATGTAGGCAGAGTTCTGTAAATTTTATAGGTTTTCTATTTTTAACCGTGTAGGCTGACTTAAACAAGATAAGAAAGGCTGAATCCATCAAATAGGTCCACTTACAACACTGCTAATGGGGCAGGAGGTAAAAGGAGCATTTCTTCCATGCCTATCAGGCTTGTCTGTAAGTGTCCTGCCTCATGATAATCTCTCCGTATGTACTTTGTTTCTCTTCTCCCATTCCACTCCGAAACTTCTGATCATCGATGAACTGGAAAGTGGAGCCACAGGTGGATAGGATAGTGAAGAAGGCATTTGGTGTGATTTCGTTTATTAGTCAGAGTGTTGAGTACAGGAGTTGGGAGGTCATGTTGCAGCTGTACAGGACATTAGTTAGGCCACTGTTGGAATATTGTGTGCAATTCTGGTCTCCTTCCTGTCAGAAAAATATTGTGAAACTTGAAAGGGTTCAGAAAAGATTTACACGAATGTTGCCAGGATTGGAGCATTTGAGCTCTAGAGAGAGGTTGAATAGGCAGGGGCTGTTTTTCCTGGAGCGTCGAAGGCTGAGGGGTGACTTTACAGAGGTTTATAAAATCATGAGGGGCGTGGATAGCATAAATAGACAAAATATGTTTACCTAGGGGAGTACAGAACTAGAGGGCATAGGTTTGGGATGAGAGGGGAAAGCTATAAAAGAGACCTCTGGGTCAACTTTTTTATGCAGGGGATGGTACGTGTATGGAATGAGCTGCCAGAGGAAATGGTGGCGGCTAGTACAATTGCAACATTTAAAAGTCATTTGGATGGGTATATGGATAGGAAGGGTTTGGAGGGATATGGGTCAGGTGCTGGCAGGTGGGACTTGATTAGGTTGGGATATCTGGTAAGCATGGATGAGTTAGACTGAAGGGTCTGTACTTCTCTATGACTCTATGATAACTCCTCCACCCCCGTAATGACAGACCTCTCTTGTACCAGTCTCCCTGTCATTAAACACTTCCCTCTTGTATCATCAACCCCATCCCTCTATTGCTGGTCACAATCTACTATCTCTTTCTCCTCCTCTCCAGTTTCTCCCTGAGTATACATGTTCTTCAAATGGGATCACCTATGACCCTCAAAACTATGCTAGGTCTCTTCTCCCCTGTCCCATATTCAGTTTTCAGGTTGAGAACCAGTTTGCTTTAAAAAAAAGACATGCTTGTGATCTAGTTGAAGTTTGATGGTAATATGTGCAATATTGAATCATCAAAGTTATGATCGGGCATGTTATAAAAGATGCAGCCACAGTTGTTGCCTTCTACGTTTAGAAATTATTTTGAACTGAATGTCAGCCATTCTATTTTAGAATGAAATGAATAACTTCCCTTCTTTCATTTACTGTTGTGCCAAATGGAATTGATATCTTTTCAGTAGGTTGTGAAAATCCTCACCATCACACATTAAGGGATTCTGTATTTTATTGCAGATTGGACTCTGCATACTTGGGTTTGCTTTTTTTTATCATTTTAAGATGGCATGACGTTTATTGCTCCAACTTTTGGCTATGCTTTTAAGGAAGAATGTATGTGATGGGGAAACTCACTTTGCTTCCTGTTGTAGCAGAAGTTAATGTACAAACTGAATTTACTTGAGGTGCATGTGTATTCCATTCTGGCTTATTTAAGCTTGTGCTAGGCGATTTATGATATTATGCTTTTTAATTTAAACATTTAAAAGGGAAATATTCTAAATTTTTACTGTTGAGGTCTTGATTGCTCTATTTTCCTTCACTGGAACTGGTTGAAGATGCTTGAAATATTGCTACTTCTGGCTTCTCAAAAAATTGAAGAGCATGTTGACATTTTGCCGCGTGTGATGTTTATAGCTGTCTTCTGCCAGTTGTATGACATGTTATCCCTCATTCTCTAGCAGAAATGAGTACAGATGTAGATAATTCGTATTAAGATTCTGAATTTGGAATTAATATGATATTGACATTTCAAACAAGAAAGGGCTGTTATTCTGAAAGGCTAGGTTTTGATATTTTGAGTACTCTGAACAGATGGCCTTCAGGTATCAAGATCAGAATTGTCAACATTATCCTTTTTCTTGAGAGAACCAAGCTTGAAACCTTTGATTTCCTCATTTTGACATCTCATCCAATTTTTCATCTTCCACAAATACAAATTCTACTAAATCTGAACAGAATGTGTTTTTGTCCATGCATTGATTGAGGTTGTGGAGAGGCAAACAGAGATGTCTTCATGTGATATACTTTGCAGCAGCTATCAATCTAGAGTGTTCAAAATATATATTTACTTTTGAAAACTTATTTAAATCGAGTGCTCTCCTCAACTCTCCTGAGGACTGACTAAAGCACAGACATATAGCAGAAACCTTACCCAAAAAAAGAAAATGATTCATTTGTGACCATTGACACTTTATTACTGGGGCAACCATCATAAGATGTTTCTGGCCCTCATTTTATGTGCACACATTTCCATTTTGCAACCCTGAATAATTTTTAGGTGTGGGATCCCTGCCCATGTAAGAGCAGAAATTTATTGCTATGCCTGTATTTCTGTCTTGTTTGAGAGTATTTCATGTAACAGGCTGGCTTTTTAAAAAATCCCGTTAAAAGAAAACATTTATGATCAGAAGTTTATTCCGTTTGAAGATCTGTTATCTAATCTGGTGACAGAGTTGCTATTGATGAGGCAATTTGGACAAACATCAAGATACTTATCTAAAGCAGCTAATGTTTACGCAACGACATCAGTGCTACAAGGAATATAAACCTTAATGAACTGTGAATTCAGAGTTGAAATTAAGATGCATTTACAGCAGTACTCATATGACAATTAAATCTGGATCTTCTGATCCTGATTAAATTAGAGATTTTTTTTGTCTGATCAATCTGGGGCCAGCATGTGTGTTCAAGTTTGAATGAGAACTCCCTTTACCATCAGAGATTGGTAGCTATAAACTGAATACCACATTGTTAAGCCTGCTCCAATCTTGAGCCAAACTAATTTTACTCATTCAAGTAAAACCTTAATAAATGTTTTGTTTGGGAACAGGAGGCTGATAGAAATGGATGCAGCCTGGATGAAGTAATTGTGGAAATAGTTATTTCTGAGCAATTGTGCAGATCAGACTTGTGGTAGTGATTATGGCAAGGTCAGCCAGGTGGACCTCATATAATATGAGTTCTCTGATTGGGGCTGTTACTCTGGTCCAACTAGGGAGCCCTGGCTGACAGATAAGAACAGGAGGGTTTCACCTGCACACATATGGGTGCTGGGGAAAAAAAATGAGCACTACCGCAGTTAGGCAGTAGTGTGGGGTTAATTTAAAAAAAGGGAAAAAACCCAAAAAAAACAGGAGGGTAAGGTGGATCAGTATCAAGGACTTTCCATATGTAAATAAAGGGTGATGTAGTGACAGAATACCACCTTTTTTGGAGTTATTTCAGTGGCGACAAGAGTAAAGCATGTTCCCAAAGAAACTCGCTCGCAACAATTGTATTTAACTTGGGAAAAGCATTGCTGGCACCATGCCATTATTTGGGAAGCTTGACTCATTCAATCCTGCAATTGAAGACTGGGCCCACGTTGTGAAAAGAATGCGTTATTTTTTTTCTGGGCAAATGACATTGAGGCAGATGAAAAGCAACGAGTGATTCTCCCAACAGCTTGTGGACCCACAGCTTTTTCAGTTATTGGGAGCCTTTCCCTGAGACACCGAATACTAAAACCTTTCAAGAGTTGAAGGATTTAATCAAGGAATATTATGACCTCCAAGTTTCTACTAATTCTGAGATACTATTGGTTTTACTTGGCAATACAAGAGCCAAGGGAGTTGTATCCAGATTTTTGATTAGGTTAAGATGACTGGCAGAGGCATCTGAGTTTAGTTTAACTCTTAATGAGCTGCTGAGAGACTGTTTGGTATGTGGGATTCATGATGTAACCATGCAAAAGCACTCAGTAGCTGAAGACCAACTGCACTTCAAGCAGGCATTACAACTGGGTTTATTGTTAGAAAATGCGGCAAGTGGAACATATGAATTGCAGAGTATTCTAATGGAAATGGGCACCTTCGCCAGTCCGACTGAGCTTGGGGAACACCAGTTGAGCAAAGGCAATTGCATAGCTTTGCTCAGGAAGTATCTTTTTTTAATAGTTATTTTTATTGAAAATTTAACATGTTTTTACACATTTACAAAAGAAAACTTAAAAAAAAAACCCAAGGATAAACATTGATATACAATTAAATCTTAAATAAATAATAACCAAAATCCATCAAACAGAAAAAAAGAAATACCGAGTGGAGAAAAAAACAAAACTCAACTAACTACTCATCTAACCTACAACTAACCAGTGTATGATTAAATCTCTTACATTATTCAAGAGAGAAAAAAAAACAAAGGATAACGCAGAAATATTAGTAGTTATATACTTGCTCGGAATGTGTTAACATCAAATCATAAAACCCGTATTCGTGCGGATTCTTCTCCTAAGAGGCCCCGGACCAGCCAGGTTCCCCCTCTCAATTAAATAAAGGCCCATGTTAGGATGACCGAGATATCTGTATTTGTGTAATTCAAGAAGGACTGCCAAATTTTATGGAGTAATTTGTTTTTTTTTCTGATGCACCATATTTTGTAAGGAAGTCTGGGGGGAGTATATTCCATAATTATTCTGTGCCAACTCGAAAGTCCATGAGGGCCCTCAGCCACCCAGTTCACCAAAATGTTTTTCCTTGCACAGAAAGAGAGGATGGAAAATAATCTCTTCCCTGTCGTAATTTCAGGTGTTCTTTATCCAATAAATTTGTCTCCTGTAGGAGAGCTATATCAACACTTTCTTGAGGTTTGATAATATTTTCTTCCCTTTGATTGGTGAATTACTCTCCGTGACATTCCAGGTGCATCATTTAATCAACCGATTACCCATGATCACCGGGCAAGTCCGAGATCTCCCGAGAGAAGAAACCCTATCCAAAACATCCCGAACATAGAGAATATAAAATTCACAAAAATAAAGGCTCTTTAATACACTCAGATCAACATAATAAAAAAACTATTTCTAAATAAAACAAATAAAGCTTATTTAAACGGAGATTTTCCCCCTTGTTCCTGGGAGCATCACTTCCTTTCCAAAAGCCCATCATAACCTCTCCCAACCAGTGCCCGACCCTTGACCCAGGCACCCCACGATAGAATAAAGAAAATTCAAATATGCTACTGAGCTAGAATTAACAATGAGTACCCAACCCCCCACCGACACCAACACCCTGGATATATTTGGTAATGTTAATACCATTATATGACTATATAACATATATGACTATAAAATTACAGTCTCAGCAAACAATAATTAAATATAGTAATACAAAATAACAGGGAAAAATAACCCCGCTCCTAAGGACAGAGATAAAATAGGATAAGGTAACCACCTCCCCACCATCTACATTAACTAGACTCCCTGGCCTATAAAGAAAATCGCTAAGTGAAGAATAAATAAATAAACCCCTCTTCCCACCCCCCGGAGATAATAATAAACAATAAGGTAATGAAAGGGGAAAAAAAGAGGGTAAACCGGGGTGGAGGGAGGGCATAACAACATCAATTAGCTCTTACAATTGATCTAAGAGAGTCCAAGAGTTCCTTGGCCTTCTCCAGTGATCCGAAGTTATACACAGACCCTTCATGGCTAAAGCGTATTATAGCTGGGTAGCACCTGGAGTACTGAATGTTTAAGTCCCTTAAATGCTTCTTCGCTTCGTTAGACGCCTTCCTCTTTCAGACCAAAGTTAGGGAAAAGTCCTGAAATAACATAATCTTGGATCCTTTATAAATCCTGGCTTGGAGATCTTTCCCAAGATTTCTGGAAGCTTCCAAGAGCATCTGCCTCTCTTTGTAGCTCTGCAGCCAGAACAGGACCGGGCGGGGGCACTGGTTCGAGCCAGGCCCATGCACTACAACCCGATAGGCTCATTCCACCCCTACCTGGCCTGATCCAGCCTCCAGATTTAAAAGCTGTGGAAGCCACGCTGTAAATTGACCACCTCCTTCCCGTTCGGGAAGGCCCAGCAAATGAATGTTTTTCGACGACCTCAATTCTTGAGGTCGTCAGTGTGATTCTCTAAGGTCCGGACTTGCTGTTTGAGAGTCCGGACCCGATCCACGGCCGATTCAGCTATGGTCTCGGAGATCGCGACCTTTAGCTCTGCCCCTCCGACACGGCGCTCGATTTCCTCGATGTCTCTGCCGTGCTTTTGTAGCGCGGCCGAGAGCGAATTCCATCAGCTTCGGGACTCTTCAGTTAGGTGTCGCTCTTCACATCGAGTTTAGAGATTATTTCTGTGAGGCTCACCACTGTAGGTAAGTCCCCTGGGGTGGCTGCAGATGCCTCTGATGCAGCTGGAGAGGGTGGGGGAGGGGCTCCTGCCTGCTGAGAACTGCGGGCTCCTTTCCCCCTAGTCATTTTTACAGGAGACTAGACTGTTCAAATTTAGAACTGAGCAACTAATTACATTAAGTAAAAACTATTTTAAATTATTTGGTGAGTGTGGTGGAGGCGTGTGGCCCACTTTGCCCAAGTCTTGGGAGGAGCACTATAGATTCAGACTTGCTGAGCCGCCGCCATCTTGGATCCCCCCAGGACGTATCTTGAACAGAAAAACCCCAAGACAAAGCCAAGCCTTGGACAAGTGGTTAAAATTTTCTTCTGGATCCCTACTGGTGTGCGGACTCAAGACAGCAAAAGAATTTCAGAGACCCAAGTGGTATAAGAGAACTCATAGGCCGGTATCCAGGAGAATGAACACCCTGGAAATTCCACCTATGTCTGGTTTGGAACAATTAAATTGCTTAGCAACATGCAAGTCAGAATCAATCAAAATAAATGTCTGGTTAAATGGTCACCTGGTTCTGATGGGCGTTGAGACTGGCGCAGCCATTTGAGTGATCGCAGAACCAATCTTCAACAAAATTCGCTCTAAACTCCAACCTTTAAGTTTGTGCAAGACCTCTGCTAGACTGAGAACCAATACTGGGGATCTTTGACAGATTAAGGGTATAACTTTGATTCTGATCTGTTATGTGAAGCAGCTGGTTCAGTTACCACTGATTGTGGTAAAAGGCTCAGCCCAAGCTTGATGGGGCGAAATTGGATTGAGAAAGGTTCAGTCAGGTTGGCTCAGATTTTTTGATAAGAAAATGGCTGCCTATGTGAAGTCCTAATTAAATACCCAAAGTGTTTTTTTTCACAATGTCTCTGCACTATCAAAGAAGCCAAAGTCGCTTTACATGCTGACCAGGAAGCAACTACTTAATCTGTGAGGCCTGCCCAGTGCCATTCGCCTTACAGGCAAAAGTAGAGGCAGAAATCAGAAAGGTGAAAAATGAATAGATCATCAAATAAGTCCAGGTTGCAGAATGGGTAGCACCAGTCATACTGATTGTGAAGCCGGATGGGTCTGTTTGCCTTTGTAGAGATTTTAAACAAATAGTAAACTGCTTTTCACAGCTGGCTAAATACACAATATCACAAAAAAGATTTCTATGTAGAGCTGGTCATGAGTCATGTGTACTTGCAATTGCAATGAGATGAGTATTCCCAGAAGTATGCTACAGTTAATACCCATAAGAGTTTGTATCAATATACAAGACTGCCATTTGGGGTATCGTCAACCTGTGCAAAGTTTCAGCGGATGATGGAGAATATTTTACAAAATCTACCCCAGGTTGCCATTTACCTAGATGACTTGCTGATAATCGGGAAGCCCAACAAGGAGCACTTAGAGAACTGGACATAGGCTTTAGATGTTTTTTCCCAGACTGGCGTACACCTTAAGAGGGAAAAATATTTGTTCCAGGCACCACAAATTACCTATTTTGGCAACAGAGTTGCAAACCCTGGTTACATCTGTTGGAAGATAAAGTGAGGGTGATCAAAAGTGTCCTGGCTCCCATGTCTGTATCAGAACTCAGGTCTTTCCTTGGGCTGGTGAATTATTATGGAAAGTTCATACATAATTTGCCCTCCATTCTGGCACCTTTGCATCAACTCTTAAACAAGGGTCAGCCTTGGAAATGGTTGCACAGCCAAGCCATAGTTTTCAACATCCTCTAAGGTGTTGACGAACTACGGTCTCAAGCGAGATCTGGTATTGACATGCAATGCCTCCCTATATAACATTGGGATAGTATTAGCTCATAGGTGGCCCCATGGAAAGGAATGCCCAATGACGGATGCTTCTAGGGCTTTCGCTAATGTAGAGCATAATTAGGCTAAGATAGAGAAGGAAGATTTGGTGATCATATTTGGAGTTAGAGAGTTGCACCATACCTTTTATAGAGGCAAATTTGTAATAATAATGGACCACAAACCCCTGCTAGGTCTGCTTAAAGAGGACAAGGCAGTGCTACCCAGAGTTTCAGGCTGAATTCAGCAGAAAAAGCCATCCAAATTTTGAAGACAGGCTTAAAGAAACAGCCTACAGCTTCACAAGATGCCAAACTGTCCCGGTTCCCATTTGATTTTAGGACTATTTCTCATGTAACTATAGGGATAGCTCCAGCAGAGTCGCTAAAGGGGAGAAGATTGCTTACCCGGTTCAATCTGATCTTTCTGGACCCGGGAGAGGAACACCAATGCTGGACACGAGACTACGCTAAGCAAGAGAAACAGTTTACTCCAGGGGTTGAAGTTTAGTGTAGGAACCACAGAATGGTCCTGCATAGGTAAGAGGTAAAGTCATGTGATGTCAGGTCCAGTGATGTATAAGGTTTGGGTAGGTGCAATGGTCTTGAACAAGCATGTGGACCACATGAAAATTGCAAACGGGCAGGAGCAAAACATGCTCGGCTCCTTTGAACCATCAGAAAGGCTATCAGAGCCTGTCTGTTCATCCTCTTCGTCAAGCATTGAAGCGACCTTGGACACTGAGACACGACGAATGTCTCCACTTTAATGCCTTGCTGCCTGAAGAAGAGAGTGAATTTTTTGAGACACTTCTGTGTACCACTTGCCGTCCATATTGAAGACTGTGTTGGAGAAACCTGAGGCAGTGCTAAAATGCCCCAGGAGGAGTAACAAGAACCAGCCAATGTCCTCTGACTCAGGAGGAGGGATTTAGTGATTGTAATGAGGTCAGCCAGGTGGACCTCATTGAATATGAGTTCCCTGATTGGGGCTGTTAATCTGGTCCAATCCAGGAATCCTGGCTGACAAATATAAACAGGAGATTCAGAGTCTCCTGAAGTTAGGGGAAAGACTCCGTGCTGGCTGTGTTACAGTCAGTATGTCACTGTTACTTTCTGCTTCTCTTTTTGGGGGTGGAAACCTGATTCCTGAACTGGCTGAATTATTTAGCCAGTTTGTTAACTGATGCTCATAATGTGTTTCAGGTGTAACTCAGTTCTCATTAGGGGAGTGTTGTTTTACTGGCTGGTTACAGCCTGAATGTTACTCTTTTGTCCTTTTCTCAAAAAGTAAAAAGAGAAATGTTAATTTTGTAGTAGGGCTTAGCCCTTGGACTCTAGTTTCCTTTGTTTTTTTTGTATGAGTCTTCACTGTTTTTGGTGCTTGGACTGAGCCCTTGTGGAAGACATACATTTTACCAGAGGAGCTGTTTAGAGGCCCTGGGACTGGGCCTCTGAAGATTGAACACCTGTGTGTGTGCTGGGAGATGAGCACTTGCTGAATCCTGGAGTTTGGGCGAAGACCTTACCTTCAGGAGTGGATCAAACCCCTGTGAGTTAACTGCATCTGTACAATGCACTATGTTCCTGTGAGTGGACCTGGTTTTCCAAGGCTGGGCCAGGACTCCATGGAGACTGAACACCTGTGTGCTGTGGGGTGTGCATTTGCTGCCTTCAGGAGTGGACTCTGCCCTTGGTTGTGGACCCTGTTTTTTTAGCGGTGGACTCTGCAGTTTGGAGTGGACTCCATTCCTGGGAATGGACTCTATATTTTGAAGACTCTATATATTTGGACTGTGTCCCAGAAAGGACTTTTTTTTCCGGTAATTAACTGTATTGTGTTGTTTGTTGGGTCTATCACCTGCACTGTCTTGTGTGTCCCTGGGTCTGGCAGGTCTTACTGTGAGCTTGGAGGCTCACGGGTCGTCGTGAAAACTGTCATCCCGAGAACCGGAAGGTGGGTAGGCTGTTCCGAAAGCCAGAGGGTGGGTAGGCCACCCTGATGCCAGTCGTCCTGAGAGCCAGATGGTGGTAGGCTGTTCTGAGCGCTGTCGTCCTGAGAAGGGGTGATTGGGACGGGCTGTTCTAGAGGTGCTCGGAAGGTGTGTCAGAGCAGCCGGGAGCCAGAAGGCGCGTAGGGGTAGGCTGAGATCCGGAAGGCTTGTGGGCTCTGTTAGGACGGAATTTGTCCAAGCGTGTTCTTTTAAGGAGTGACCACACTTACCCAATTATTTGATAAAAAGCAGGTACGTTTATTTAGCAGCAGAAACTTAGCTGTTACAGCGAAGCACGAAAGATCGAGTGATTCGCTGGAGAAAATGTACAAGTTCTGAAAATCTATCGATAAGCTCCATTAGTTATACTATTTTCTAATCTCAATTCATGCAACGTGATCTTTCACAAACAAAAGCCTTCTTCAAAATGGTATAATTTGCAAACAAAGGTTCTATGTATTCTGGAAACATTTTTACAAAGGCTTTACATATATTAGGAACATTCTGTATCATGGACACAAAGAATTACTATGATCGAGACATTTTTCCTAGTCTTTTTATCACATAGTTTACCTTAATCTAATCACTTAGTTTAGCAGGCAAAATTGACCTTGCTGATGTTCTTTCATTTGAACATCAGCTTTGTTAGTTGTTATGGCAATAATCCCAGAATTAAAAATTACTTTGGTCATCATTTTAAACTATAGGTTCACAGCGCCCCCAATGTCCTGAGAAGTAACTACATCTCTGTCCTCTCATGGGCTTCTATAATATCCTAACATTCCCCCCCTTGGCCTCTTCAGAGGCCATAACAACATAAACCGTTACAAACGCAATATTGTGCAGCAACCGGGGCCAGGTGTGTCTACGGACGCATTCTTCGTGTCCTTTTTGCTTTTCTGAACATATCATCTTGACCTGGCCGTCTGGTTCTAAGGAGACATCAGTTAAGAGTGTAGGGGTCCCTAAGCAGCATCTTACTACAAAAAAATCAACAATTAGTATTTGATTCTAAATTATTCTTATTTTATCAAAAGAACTACAAAAACTTTATTAAAATTAACAAAACATAAAGTATAAATGAGCATGATAACAAATAGTAGAGAACCATAGAAAAAAAAAATGAATGAGCTTGGATGCTTGTAGAGTGAAGGTCAGTTGTCCAAAGAACACCAGATTGTACACCCACCAATTAACCGGTCACACTATACTATATCATGAAATCCCAAAATAGATTTTCATATTACTGGCACAATGCCGAATTTTCTTGTAATAGATTTAAATCGGCTTCAAAATCAGCCGCATAGCTTGCATTTATTATTTATTTTATCAAAAACAATGTGAATATAATGTGCTGTGTCCACAACTTACTTATAACTGCTGCTCGGCAAGCCAGAGACTAGTCCAGATTCCCAAGACAGATGCCAAGGCCAGGCATCCGTTAAAACCACATGTCCACAGGCCACCATTCTGAAAGTCAATGCGCGACTGTGCCTGTCTTAGGTTGTCCCTCAGCTCGAGGAATCTTACCCGTCATTGGCTAACCAGTCGTTGCTCAATGACCAATGCAATCCACATCCATTTCAACATACAGGGCAGTGGCACCTGGCTTATCATAGTGATCAGTGGCTCTTGATACCAGACGATGTTTAGGAATCTCTTGCATGATCAATAGTTTCTCAAGCCTTGAGACACACAGCACTTCAAAATTCCTGACTATTAAGGCACAAATTTAACTGTCTCCAATCTGTAACGGGAGAGGAGGAAATAAAATAAACAACTAGGGGGTCTCTGGACTACTGCCTTCACTGTCAGAATCTCGAAAAAAAGATTAGAAATGAGAGATACTTTTATAAAGTAAAATCATAAGTTGTCCCGCGCTTCTCTCTCAGACATGTCTCCTCCATCCTCTCTGGTTCTGATTCCGTAATCCTTCCCTGAGCCGCCCCCCTCACAGGCTCCTTCAGCACTGCTGCGGAGCACCAGTATGCAGGTGTTGAGTCATCCTTTCTCGTCAGGTCATGGTCAATCGTTCGTGTCATCAGCGTCCTGATACATGGCACACACATAACAATAACCACAGGTAATAAAAATAGCAGCAGGGATGTGTAAACCAAGGGTCCCCCCCCCCCAACAACAGAAGCTACTGACATGCAGCCAGAAAGTCACCAATTCTGTCTGACTTGTTTACTTTTCTAGTGTATGAGCTTTGCCAATAGTGATGGAACACTGCACAGAAGCATACCGTGTCATTCCATCTCCAATAGGGAGATTTAACTAGTTGTGCTACCCTTGAAACATGCTTCTTGCTGGACAGTGACAGAGTTTTGTTGGCATAAACTGTAGAAACGTCTTCCGCCTAAATTGAGATTGATACAGTATAGAATTCTGTAAGGATGGATTAACAAAGCTAGATGTATTGGTCTGCTCTGTACCAGGTAAAAAATGTAACTGATTCAATCTTCTGGTGATTTTCTCAATCATATAATGATAAATACAGAAATCTCGTTTTGGAAATTTATGTAATATATTGATACCCCATCTGATTTTAACAAGTAACTTTTTAATCTAATTTTGTTAGTGATCCTGCTAGTGACCATGATAGCTAGTTAGTTTGGACTATATAATTTGCAGATTGATTTACACTCTAATTCTATATACAATTGGCTTTCAATTTTTCTCCTAATTACCCCATCAACCGCAGCTATCGCCAATTTCGCCTTCTGCTTCTGTCACTCGTCCTCTCTCTCTTTACAAACACTTTCCGTGCCCCTCCTAACAATGCGTGATGACAAAATGTTCAAGAACAAACCTTTCAGCTCAGTGAGTAAACTTAGAACCTGAGCTACATATCTTCTCAAAAACTGCAAATACACCTCCTTTCTGAAAGATAGTCCTAATTTACTAAACTAGGCAAGATTCACCTGTGATCTGTTGTTGAATCTCAGAAGAGATTAGCGTCTGGTATTTGTACTGTAACCCATACCCATTATCCATTCACAAATTAATTACAGACCCATAAGCTCCTCCTTCAACAGGGGTAGGGTCATCTTCCAGTTTTTTGAAATCTTGTACTAAATTCATATCCAGTACTTAATAGTGAACAAGGGGAATAAGTCCCTTACTCTTAACCACAACTAAAATTTAGTGAATGAAAAAGCTAAAGTTAATCATAGCTGTCTTTATACAGCCTACTAGGTATGTGTCCAGATGCTTATTAACGAAGACCTGTTCAAAGTATTAAAAGGTTTTAGCCACCATCAGATCTGCATAATTGAAAAAATGAAGAGAAAGTGCTTGACTTGAAGTCTGTAGGAATATAAATGCAACATTTTAGTACATAGTGTTATATTACCAATATGGAAAAATCTATCTGATTTCTTATCTCATCTTTCCTAGAACCGTCATAACCAGGTTTGGAATTGTGGAATTAAAATTAGGTGTTTGACCACAGTTGTATTAGGAATTGGCACAAAATCTGTGTGACCAGGACTGAATCCCTCCTGTTAGTGAATAGCTGTGAAAAGTACTATAAAACAACCAGAAATTTAAATCCAGACTTTGTAATACAAAAATATAATATTACTCATCATCCAAGCATCCTTAAGACTTAAAATTTATTCCTCTTCAGAAAATCCCATTTCCCTCTAGAACTAAATTTCGAATCAACCTTGTGAAAATAAACCATTTAGCAAAATTGATACCATAATGATTTCATTCACTGTAGAGTGCGAAGCTTGAATAGATAGAGTTTCAACACCTATTCCACGCAATAAGCTCAGCTTAGAATCTAAGCAAAACCGATGGCAGAATATTGGCATCTCAAAATCATTGATTACTGAGGCTAAAGCAGTAGCACGATGGATCATGTAAAAATGCTTGCCTGCAGGTCTTAGAAAAGACAGACATAGAGACCTACTAAACTTCCCCCACAAAACTAAATATTAAATTGAGAGAAAAAAAAATGCTGTTTGAATATTTTGATAAACTGGGAACAACTCCGGATGGTGCAAATGTCTTGTTAACACAAACAAAAGATACATCATTCCAGTCACTTTGTGAATAGCCTGATAATTATTTACAATGTGGCGAGAAAATATAAAAAATAACAAAACGCATTGAAGTAGAAGACTATCTGGAGGGGGAGGGAGGAAAGAACAGCAGCAGGTTTCACTTTCCGTAACACAATGCTTTCAACAGACGAGCGCTCCAGTATCCCCATATAAGTTTCCTTTTTTCCCTAGTAAATAGTGTATTTAAATTAGATATTAAACCAGCCCACATATACATACTGGGTTTTTATCATAGATTAATCTGTTCTGAAAATCCTATCAAATTCTCAACCAAGACCGTTATTTCCTCTTATATGTTCTGACCTCCCCACTAGTGAGGGGAACACAGACTCACCTAATCTCCTCGTCTCCTATCGGTACTTTCCAAAGTTACAAGTCATTACGTTCTTCCCTTTTCCTTTATTCTGAGAAATATTGCAATGTCCTTAGATTCCCATATCCTTAAACACCAATTTACCAATTCATGCTTGTCTTACTTTAATGCCTGTAACTAACTTGTAAGCATATTTATATATTTACGTCCATTTATCCAGTATTCAATTTTCAAAATGTAAAATGCATACAGTTACCAATTTTGAAGACCATTGTGATCAATCAGTTTTAGTTCCCCATTTTAGATCCAAAATTAGTTTTCTTAAGTACTGCTGGTCAATCATTACTCAATTAAAATACTTTAGGTCTTAAATTAATCAGAGATGTCTTACAACAATTTGTCAATTCCAGTTTAAAAACTTCTAACGCATGCACAATGGTCGAATCCAAGGTCACAGATAATAACCATGGAAGTTTTTGTTTTTACAACTACTCACTGTTGAACTTAAACTTCAACTGACCTTCACATATTTTGTATGTAAAAAGATAAAAGAAAAAGACAGTTAGACACTCAGTTTAATCATGTTAAGTTTTCATAAAACTCACATTTAAAACAATCCTGGAACTCAAGCTTCAGTGAATAAAACGTACTCATTCAATCATCAACAAATGTGCATTCAAACCAAACCATAAGGTGTTAATTGTTTTGCTAGCTGTACACACACTCTCCCTCTCTTTCCACAGTCTTTTGTGAGTATCCTTACCCCTAACCCTTATTTCTCGCAATCCTTCTATCCGTCCTTCTCTTGGTTCCTCTTCCCTTTGCCTCCTTCACCTTCCATTTTTCTCTATCTATCTCTGTTTGTTCTGAAACTTCAGTTTGTTATTTTGGTTAAAAGAAAAATTAACTCTGTCTGCAACTTGACCATGAAGTCACTGTCAACATAATACTGGATCCAGGGCACTACACATTTTGGCTCTATATTGTTTTAATTTTAAAAATATCTCAATGTCGCTTATACAACTGTGAATTAAACTCAAAGGGAGTTCCTCGTCCAAATAGAAACACACACACACACACACACACACACACACACACACACCTGGGAGCCACAGTCTATGGAAAAAAAATCATTATAAACCACAAGCAATTCTCACACCAGTGGCAATGGAAACCAGAGAGAAAAGAAAAAAAATTGAAAGTCAATGACTGCCAAACCATAAAAATATATACATTAAAACATATTTACAATTTATTTGGAAGTTGTACTTGCTATGAACTGACACAGGGAGTACATAAAAGGGAACTTTATAGGTTCAGTAATTATACCAAAGTTCAAAGCTTTTTTTTTCGTAATGTTTTAAAAACTTTACTCACGCAAAATAGAGTGTCTGAGCTATAGCCGAATCCCATAATAAAAATACTGTAATATCTGGACTAGAAATTGCTTCGCTTATAATCCTTATCTGCAGCTTTAATACTATATTTTGAAATTGAATCAACAATTATTAATTTAGAACATTAATTATTAAAATCAGTTTGTATTTCATAACTGATTACTAAATTCCATATTAATTTAGTTGTTTTACTGTCCTGATTCCCACAATACAGACATCCCAAGCTTTTTGGACCCTATCCAATAAGATGCACTCTAAACAAGATATTTTTTTTGAAATATTAATTTTGTTTTCCAACGTGTTACCTGGTGTGATAAATTTTGAGCACGATTACCTACTGTCTCTTCTATATTTATAAGAACATTGGAATAGTCGGATGGAAAACTTTTTTTATAATAGAACATAATCAAATCTGCCCTGTCTATCCCCAGCTAACTCTGCAGTCTCAATAGTGGGCAGCGTTAGTAAGTGGCTCTGGAATCGTGCCAATAATTCCCGTAGATCGACGTCCTCATCATCTACTTTCGTTGACAATTTGATTTTACTAAAAACATTTTCCTTTGCTTCCTCTTTTCTCTCTGTCAAATTATCTTGAATTTTTGATTGAAATTCGTCAAAATCAGCAGCTGTAAAAAACAGTTGGTCATCTGCGGGGAACCAGTTTCTGCTCCTCCACAGCTTAAGATTCTTATCCAGATTCTGTATTTTTCTTTGACCCTCTTTAAATGTATTATTTTTTCAATAAGTTTCTTAACGTCTTCTAAAACCTTCCCTGTCTGTGTTATTGGGTTTGTCGTTACAGGTGATGGGTTGGACTCATTATTTTTTAACTCCGGGGGGATGTACACAGACGCTACCAAACAGTTCAAATCCCATTGTGGTGTAAAAGTTACCACAAATTTGGTCTTCCACCCCAGTGACTCATTCGTGTCCTTACTTATCCCCTTGGTAGGGGGTTTGCCCAAGTCAATCACTTGGCGTACTAAAGTATTAGGAGACTCTCGGAGACCCTCTAGTCATTAATGTAACATTCTGAAAAGTCTCCTTAATCTTTTTTATAATAAGTTCTTTTTGATTTAAAGCCTGTCCTAAGACTAGGTCTAAAGTTTCTTTCTGTAAAGCTACACAGTCCAATAGTATTCCCACCTAGACTGAGTCTCCACCAGGGAACTCCAGGACATTCTGTCCTGAAGTGGCGCAATTTTGGTGGTCCATAATTTAATTCCTCCATCTTATTTTCTTTTATCTGACTCTAAGCTTGCCCCCCCCCCTTGTTTCTGTTTCTATCTTTCTTTGACACTTTCTCCTTTTTTTTCACTGTAAGCTGTTGTCAAAAATAAATTTTTCTGCTGTCCACCTTATACTACTTTCATTTAAACATAAAATTTTCTCTCAAAAAATGGGGTTTAACCTTATCAGTTACCAACTAATCTTTTCTCTTTTCTCAATATCTATTAAAATTCTATCCTGAAAGAAAATCACGTTAAGTATTCATAAAATTACAATCAAAAAAAAATAGCACACTGAATCAAATGACAAACAACAAGTTTCAAACATAAAACCATTAACAAACAGATGAATTCAAGCCAGAGCACAAAGTGTTAAACTGCTTGTTAGCTGAGAAGCCTTCTGCTCACAGACAGACACACTGATAAAGCTTGCAGCAGTAAAATTCTCTCTCTCTTTTTGAGATATGACACACAGTTTCTTAATTTCACACTTAGTTCTTCACAAACACACAAACTCTCTTACTCTCACAGATTTTTACAAACTTAAAAATACTTAAACACACAGATTTTACACACCCAGAGACTCTCTCTCTCTTATAACGAATAGATTTTTTACTCATACATACACATAGTCATTTATATTAGCAGCTTCCGTTCGTTCTTCCTATTCTGGCCGGCCCCTTTATCACATACTTACATAAACATACAAATTCAGATATCCACTTCAATCATCTGACTCTTTTCCCTATTGGGATTCGCTTTCAAAACAGTACGTCTTTAAGAATAGAAGTCTGAGCGGAAAAAATCCCTACAAGGAAACGGTTCAGACTAATTCCTATTGCAAGTCTCCTCACTCCCAAGAATTTTTAGTGTACACTTGCGCATCAAGGTTAGCCAAACCCCTCACTTGGAAGAATTTTAAACTGGCGGAGACAAATTCTACGACACTTTCCCTCCTCACTTCTAGGACTTTTACATTTGCACGGCAGAGATAGCTAATCCCCTCACCTAGAAGAATTTTAACGGCGGAGACTCCTCACTTCTAAGAATTTTCAGTGTACACCAGCGCGTCGGAGTTAACCAAACTCCTCACTTAGAAGAATTTTAAAGGCGGAGACTCCTCACTTCTAGGAATTTTTAGTGTGCACGACGGGGTCCGCGGTTCCCCTCACCTAGAAGAATTTTAACATCGGAGAGAAATTAACATTAGAAGATTTAAAGTGTCTTACCAGCTAAGATTCTGTACCTTTGTGTCCAAATCAATTCAATTTCAAGTTGGTGAGGATTAAAAAGACAGACAAATGTCTAACTCAAGAGTTAACTACTGGAAGCTTTTGATGTAACAGGCGCTTCCTCACCTTAAAGTTTCGGCCGAAAAATTTGTCTGCCTCCCAATCTGCCAACCTGTGGTCTCCTCCTCCACTGAGAGGGTCACCATCTGTAAGGACGGAATTTGTCCAAGCGTGTTCTTTTAAGGAGTGACCACACTTACCCAATTATTTGATAAAAAGCAGGTACGTTTATTTAGCAGCAGAAACTTAGCTGTTACAGCGAAGCACGAAAGATCGAGTGATTCGCTGGAGAAAATGTACAAGTTCTGAAAATCTATCGATAAGCTCCATTAGTTATACTATTTTCTAATCTCAATTCATGCAACGTGATCTTTCACAAACAAAAGCCTTCTTCAAAATGGTATAATTTGCAAACAAAGGTTCTATGTATTCTGGAAACATTTTTACAAAGGCTTTACATATATTAGGAACATTCTGTATCATGGACACAAAGAATTACTATGATCGAGACATTTTTCCTAGTCTTTTTATCACATAGTTTACCTTAATCTAATCACTTAGTTTAGCAGGCAAAATTGACCTTGCTGATGTTCTTTCATTTGAACATCAGCTTTGTTAGTTGTTATGGCAATAATCCCAGAATTAAAAATTACTTTGGTCATCATTTTAAACTATAGGTTCACAGCGCCCCCAATGTCCTAAGAAGTAACTACATCTCTGTCCTCTCATGGGCTTCTATAATATCCTAACAGCTACCCTGCACGCTGTTGTCCTTGGGAAGGGGACGGCCTGTCCTAGAGGTGGCTGGAAGTTGTGTCAGAATAGCCCACTGGCCGGATGTCACATCGGGGTGGGTGAGAGCCCAATGGTATATAGGGGCAGACCGAGAGCCAGAAGGCAGGTAGCCATCCTCAGCGCTGTCACCCAGGTGGGTACTGGAGCGGGCTGTCCTAGAGGTGGTCGAAATGTGCTGAGGATGTTTAGTGAAGCCGGAAGGTGGGTAGGCCGTCCTGACTGCTGTCATCCCAGGTGGGTACCGGGGCAGGCTGTCCTAGAGGTGGTTGAAAGGTGTGTCAAGGTGGACCGAGAACTGGAAGGGGCATGGGGTGGACCGAGAGCCAGAAGGTGTGTAGGGGCGGGCTGCCTTAGAGTGGCCGGAAGGTGGGAGGGATGGGGTCTTGCTGGGTCTGTATTGTCTGCACTTTGCTATGTAACAGGATTGTCTCATGTACAAATATCATTGTTGAAGTCTTTTCATATTTGAAACTGGGATTTCGGGTTTGTCCTCCTTTCTCTGTAAACTGGTTGAACGGCAGGGTTTGGGGCCTGGCTTTGCTGCTCCTCTCCCTTGTAAAATTGCTGTTGTATACAGCTGTAAATGTTAACTGTTTTTCTGTAAACTCTTTTGTAATTCTTTAATAAAATTTTTAAAAAAACAGTGTCAGAGGTTCTGATCATTTTGAGAGCTGGCTCTGAGGCTGTGTGGGCAGCACGGTGGCACAATGGTTAGCATTGCTGCCTCACAGCGCCAGAGACCCGGGTTCAATTCCTGCCTCAGGCGACTGACTGTGTGGAGTTTGCACGTTCTCCCCGTGTCTGCGTGGGTTTTCTCCGGGTGCTCCGATTTCCTCCCACATTCCAAAGATGTGCGATTCAGGTGAATTGGCCATGCTAAATTGCCCGTAGTGTTAGGTAAGGGGTATGGGTGGGTTGCGATTCGGCGGGTCGGTGTGGACTTGTTGGGCCGAAGGGCCTGTTTCCACACTGTAAGTAATCTAATCTAATCTAAGAAACTGGAGCAGAATCAAGGATTTTCCACATGTAAATAAAGAGTGACTTAGTGATGGGATACTGGCCTCTGAAGTTATTTCACCTGTCTCGTTGTCATCAACTAGGAAATTAGTTTGTATTTTTTAATATTGTGATTGATTTGTTTTTGGGAATCAGAAAATGTGTAATGTTATTTTCCTTGATTATGTTTGTGGATCAGAATCCATTCCAAACCAATACATCGTCTGTTGAGGGTGCTGATTAGCAATAAGGCCTTTATTCTATAATTTGCTACTTTTTACTTAGTTGTATGTTCAATTGATTGGCTGTTTGAAGTCAGATAATATGACGGCTGGAATAGGAACTTCCTTTCATGACTGCTGCAGAACACTCATGTGCATGCGTTTGCAAAGCTCAAAGCCCATTCCCCTCTGTCTGCTTGCCTGTATGATTCTTCAAATATGGCAGTTCTTGTGCCTTGCTTGATGATAATCAAGAATTGACCTTTTTAAAGTATGAGTGTTTTCATTGCCACAGTGGAAAACCGTGATGAATTAACAGTGTACTTAAATCAACTATTGGAGAGCAAGCCACCGCAAACTGATAAGCTGCCAACTGCACAGAAAAAGGGTCTGCATCGTTTTCGTGCTGCTGCACATGCCACACGGGACCTGGTCTCTCTGGCACACAAAGCAAAAGGACTTGACATTCAAAGTTAGTTTGGTATCATTTTTAAAAGAAATTTTACAATGACTTTAAGAGCACTTTTAAGGGATAACCTTACCAGGGTTAACCCAGGGAAGGCAATGGATTTGTGAAATTAGCACAGGACTGTTAATCCAGAGACACGAGTAATGTTCTGGGGACCCAGGTTTGAATTCTGCCATGGCAGATGGAGGAATTTTAATTCAGTAAAAATTTGGATTGAAGAGTCTAATGATGACTCCATTCATTCCAATGAATCCATTGTCGACTGCCAGGAAAACCCATCTGGTTCACTAGTGTCGAAACTGCCGTCCCTCCCTGGTCTGGCCTACAGCAATGTGTTGGACACTTAACTGCCCTCTGGGTAATTGGGTTTGGGCATTAAATGCTGGCCTAGCCAACAATGCTCACATCCCATGAATTAATTTTTTAAAAAACCTTGAAATTCATGTAGGATGTCTGTGATTCTTTTAAAAATACCCTTTGGCAGAGCAATTGCAATTATAACAAAATGTGTTCACAAACCAGGAAGCTAGTGAGGGGAATTTTTGAAAAGTTTTAATCCATTTGCTGAAGTATGCTGGGCTGTTAATGATCTCTAAAGCTAACTGAACTCCATCAGTTGAAGTTCTAGCCTCAATTCCCTCTATGTCCCTTCCTTCATTTCTTCACTTATTGTTGAACAAATGTTGAATATGTCTGAAAGAAGTGATGATGTTTACTGTAGCTCAAGATATTTTGCCCATTTGTTTGTGTTTAATTTATGCACAGTCACTGTTTAAAAATAGTTTCTCATGGTTTTATGATCATTGCATCAGGACTAGTTGACTCTTGACAAAAGAGCTGAACCCCAGAGGTGAGTGAGAGTGATTGTCCTTGATGTCAAGGCAGCATTTGACTGAGTGTGGTATCAAGACCCTACCAAAACTAGTCAGTGAGAATCAAGAGGGAAACCTCTCCCCTGGTTGGAGTCATACCCAACACAGAGAAAAAGATGCTTGTGATTCTTGGACATCAATCATCGCAGTTCCAAGACATCGGTGTAGTATAGTGTCCCAGGTCCATCTGGCTTCGGCTGCTTCCATCGATTATTTTCCCTCTGACATAATATCCGAAATGGAGCTGTTCACTGAGCAATGTTCAGCACCATTCATGATTTCTCAGATACTAAAGAAGTTTATGTCCTTGGGCATCATGTCCTGGAGAACATCCAGGCTTGGGCTGATATTTGGCAATTTATAGTTGTCATAGAAGTACCAGGCAATGACCATCTCCAACAAGCAAAAATGTAACCATCTATCCTTGATATTCAATAGTGCTAGATAACTTAATCAAAATCCTGGAAATTACCATTGACTAGGAAATGAGCTAGTGTCAAACAGGGTGGCGCTGGAAAAGTACAGCAGGTCAGGCAGCATCCAAGGAGCAGGAGAGTTGATCATTTTGGCAAAAGACCTTCCTGACATTCCTGATGATGGGCTTATGCCCGAAACATCAACTCCTCTGTTCCTCGGATGCTGCCTAACCTGTTGTGCTTTCCCAGTGCCACCCTTTTCAACTCTGACTCTCCAGCATTTGTAGTCCTCGCTTTCTCCCAGGAACTGAACTGGATCAATCATATAAGTACTATGACTACAAGAGCAGGCCAGAGGCCAAGAATCCTGCAATGAGGAACTTGCCACTTGACTTCCCAAAGCATTGATGTCAGTGGCAGTAGCATCTGTAAGGTACACTGCAACAACTCACCACGGCCTCTTTGACAACAGGCCCATGACCTCTGCCATTCAGAAAGACAAGAGCTTGTGCATACATGGGCAAATCACATCTACAAGCTCCCCTACCAGCAACATGCCTTCTTGACCTGGAACTAGAAAGCAACAATGAAAAAGTACCACTCTGAACAGCCTTCCTTAATAGGCAGTTCAACACCACCTTCTTGATAGCAACTAGCGACAGGCGAGAATTGCTGGCCTAACCAGTGCACTTGTATCCTTTGAATGTATTTAAAGAAAAGTTTTTCCTTCCTTCGTCCTTTTCTGATTTGTTATTTCTCCCAATTGTTACAAATACCAATTGTTCTCCTCCAATTTAATAGCACTTTTACAGAAATTCATTTAATAATTCATGTTTCTTGGCTTTTGTTAGTGGATTATTTCAATTGTTATTGATTTTTGAGCAGGATTTCTGTTATTCACGTTGGACATCTACACAATTCAAGAGGTTCAGTTCAGACAATTTGTGAGTACAATAAATGTACAAGATATAAGGTAAACATGCAGAGCTTTGGGGATGGATCAGTAGGGTCAAGCTAATTTTATGGTTCTGTTAAAAGAGTTGTCACAGGTGATGGGCCAAATGGCCTTCTGTGCAATAAGGTATAGAATGGACACAATGTGAGGTTGCATGTTAAAACTGAAATGTAAGGTAAGAAGAGCAGAATTCTGTAGATACTGGTGAGCTGAAATGAAATAAGTGTTGGAGAAGCTCATCAGGTCTGGAAGCATCTGTAGAGAGAGAAAGTTTAAATTTTAAATCCAGTATGATTCTTAGTAATTGAAAGTGCTGGAAAATTGTGTTTTTTTTAAATGCTCGTGGCAGAGGGGGAAGATGAGCAAGTGGAACAGATATTGAGTGTGCCCAAAGTAAAAATGATAGTAAGTAAGTGAGAAAGAAATATGTGAAATAGGTGTAAATACTATTCGTAAAGAGGAGAAAAGAGTTCTCTCTATTGAGAGCAAGGTGAACAAAATATCCCTGAGGAGGGATGAGAGACCAAATGGAGACTGGATGACTGCTTTGTGGAACACCTCTCTTCATAGGAATGATGCTGACATTTCACTTGCTTATCATTTCAGTCACCACCTTGCTCCCATGCTAATATTTCTATCTTTGGGCTGCTACAGTGTCCCAATAAAGCTCAACACAAGCAGCTGGAACAACACTTTATTTTTCAGTTAGACATTTTGTAGTCTCTAGGACTCAAGACTGAGATTCACAACTTTAGAGTAATTTTGTCTTACACCCCTGGTAGTGTCTAGCTTGTGTTTTGTTGACTTTGCTTTCTGTAGACTGGATCTATTTTCTGTTTCTTAGCTATTATTGACACCTGTTTTACGTAGCTATCACTCCTTTACCACCATTATCACTAGTTTTGTCAGTTTGCTTTGGGAATGTTCACCACCTGTCCCACTTATTCCCCTTCCCCACCCTCCTATTATGACTAGCATTAAAAAACACCACTTTCAAGCTTTTTTAAGTTCTGAAGAAGAGTGATATTGGTCTTAGAATTGTTTCTCTTTCCTCAGATATTGCCAGACCTGTTGAGTTTCTCCAGTACTTTTATTTCATATTCTCTCTCGAGAACTAAGTATTTGTTCTGATTAATTCAAATGATAATTTGAATGTAAAAATAAGTTTATTTCTTTTTATATTGTAGATGTCTCTCTTTATCTACCCAGCAGCTTGTTAACTATCATCAATCCATCACCTAGTTCTTTGTCTGTTTCTTCAGGCCAGACAAAAGACAATATAGAGGTAATAACTTTGTTTTGTTATATAAACTCGTGTTTACTGTGAGAGTTGGTTCTGGGGCTACATTTTTTAAAGTATGTGGTTTGGGGAAGGAATAACACCGAGGTCAATTGCTTTGGATTATTTATCAGTGATAAAATTGTGAGGATTTGTAATTAGGCCCCACAAGCAGCTCAGTTATAGAGGAAATGTTTAGATTACAAGTTAGAGATGTTGTTTACAAAGTTAATACCAAGAAATACAAAGTTAAGCTAGGAAAGGGAAACAATGAGAAGCTAATAGAAATGGAAACAACTTCTAGGAAATGTTAGCAAAGACAGATTTGGGCATTTTACTAGAAAACACTTGGACAACACCAGGTTAGTAATAGTGAATAGAGCAAACAGGATATATTGTTCGGGGAACATTCACATATCTGAATTTGGACCAGGAGGTAGTGACTAAAGCCGACTTCACCACTCAGTAAGGTCATGGCTGATCTGATTACATGACTTTCCCACCCACCTGAAATAATGTTAAACTTCTTACTTGTTAAGAATCTACTACCTCTGCATTGTGGACATGTAAAGAGTCTCATGTCTCAAATTCTCACCTCTGTCTTAAATGGGTGACCCCTTAATTTGAAAGATATCGCCTCATTTTAGATTCTCTCATGAGAGGAAATCTCCTTTCCACGTCCACACTGTGAAGGTCCCTCAAGATTTGTGTTGAAATCAAGTCAACTCTTGCTCCTCTTATACTTAGCAGTTACAAAATTAGCTTGCCTAATCTTTCCTCTTAACACAACCAACCCAATTCAGACATTAATCTAGCAGGACTTCTCTGAATTACTTGTGCTGCATTTACATTCTTTGTTGAACACAGGCAATAATGCAATAAACAGTATCCCAGATGTGATTTCAGTAATGCCGTATGTAAGTGAAGCATAACCTCTATCTTTGTTTTCAATTCCCCCCAAATCAACAGCAGATTTTTGTTTGCTTTCTTATTGCTTGTTTTACCTGCAATTCAACATCCCTGATCAACATCCTGGAGGTTATATTTGACCAGAAACTAAACTGGACTAGCTATATCAATACTGTCGACAAGAGTAGGTCAGTGGTTCAGAATCCTGCAATGAGTATCTCTTCTTCTGATTATCCAAATCCTGTCCATTATCTACAAAGAACAAGTCAGAAGTGTGATGGATTGCTTCTCACTTTCTGAGATGCATGCAGCTCCAACAAGAAGGTTTACACCAACCAGAACAAAGCAGTCCATTTGATTAGGACCATATTCACAATCATTCACTTGCTCCACCGGAATTGTGGACCATTTACTACATGCATTGCAGATATTCACAAAGGCTATTTAGACAACATATCCTAAACCGTGGCCTGTAGCATCGTGCTTTAGGACACCCAGTTCCCTCTATATCTGGGAGCTCTGCAATTTCTCATCATTGTGACATGATTTCTTTCTGCTAAAATGGACAAATCTCTATTGTTTTCGAGTTATACTCCATTTACCAGACCTTTTGCCCACTTACTTAACCAGCTGTCACAAACCTACTGTTTACAGCTTGCTTGCATCCTCTTTACAACATACTTTAGCAACCGTACCTTTGATTTATTCATTCAAGTAATTTAAATAACTTGTAAAACTTTGCACTTGCACTGATAACTGCGGAATGCTACTGATTACATTTTATCCACCTGAAAATGATCCATTTATGACTACTATCTTTCCAGTTAACTGGCCTATCTCTCTCCAGTTTGTCAACCCGAGAAAGTAAGTTTTTATTTTCTGTAATGACCCTTGTATGTAGCACCAAATACTTTCTAGTGTTTGAAATAAAATATATCCACCTTTTGTCCACAACACGTTACTACTGCAAAGAACTACAATAAATTGGTTAATTTCCCTTTCACAGAACAAACTAAAAATCTTTCTGAGAATTGGTTTGTACAATATCTTAGGTGCACTTTCAGTCTCTAAAGATATTAAGGGATGTGAAATTAGCACCCTGATCAGCAATAACAAAGCAAGCTTAAGGGACACAGTGATCATTACTGTCACTATGAAAGACCCCAACAGACGTTTCTGAGAGACTGCTAGCTTGATTAAGGTGTTCAATCCTAAGGTGTTCAATCCAAAATGAACAGACAATTGTGCTCTTTAAAGCTCACCTTTGTGACATTCTACATTGTTATGGACATGAAATAAATGCATCTTTTTGTAATTTGGATTTCTGAAGGAACTTGAATTTAAGGCTATAGAGCAGAAGCAAACTTCTAATTACAGTGACAAATGTATTCTATCCACCAA